>NW_006160183.1:5448834-5493928 GCF_000334495.1 Tupaia belangeri chinensis | reverse complement strand
AACTGCTGGTTCCCTTTTTTTTTTTTTTTTTCTTTTACAAACTGGGAAAAGGCCTTCTTTTTTATAGTGAGGCACCTTGGATCTGGTCATAGAACACAAATGTCTTGAGGAATAATTGTTGGGAATCCATGGGACCAACATACAGGGAAGCCACAGAGAGGTCACGTTAGCTTGTCAGAGGCCCGAGTGGCTCCAATTCATTTTTCTTGTTCAGTACCTGTGTTCTTTGCAAATGGATTTCACTGGGCGAGTTTTGTCACTGTCACTATTACTGTCTGTTAAAATCTGTTCATCTTTAGAGATGCTTTGAGGGATGGCCTTATACTTAATAAACATGTTACTTGCTTGTTCATATGAGGCCTGATGCTTTATTTTTTAATCTCTAGAAGAAATGTAGATTCCCCCCAACTGTAAATTCTATTATAGTGTGTTTTTCTCCATGCCCTAAATCTGCAATGTCTAATATGTTTTCTAATTAAGGTTTTTACTTGGAGGCATTGGAGAAAGATGATTGAAAAGTGGGTGAGTTGCTGATCCACGTACGTGTGTCTTGAATGCTACACTTTAAGAAACAAAGACTTATTTATTTAATTTTGTTTGTTTATTCATTTATTTAAATTTGACCAGAGGGAGAGATAAAGAGAGAGGGAGAGAAAGTGAGAAAGCAACTCACTGGGTCTAGGACTCAAACCATGGTCAGCCATGTGGGAGTTTCCAGTGCCTTAACCACCACACCACCTGCTGACCCCTACTTTAACTTTTATAGTAAGAGGCTGATGTGGGATTGAAGTGTTTGAGGGTGAGTGTGGCATTTGGAAATAAAGTAGTGTAGTTTAGAGAGTTCCAGATGAGGCTACTGAGGTGGTTTTGATGTGGCATGAGGAAGGCCTGGGACGCTACGGTAGATCTGAGGGCCAGCCTAGAATGCTGAGAGGTGAGCCAGAAAGCAGGCACAAGTGTAGAGTTCGAAAAGGTTGAGCCAGCATGCCTTTTTGCCTTTTTGGCATTGAGGGAGGATCAAAGTGAAGTAATTGGAAGGAAATGAGCAGGTGATATAGGTGGTGGTGGAACTTTGGAAACAGGCTAGTACTCCTAGTGAGAAGAGAAACCGGAGGGGTGGCCACCTACCCTGATAGGCAGAGAATACTGTAGAATTCCATTATTATTAATCAGAACTACATTAGCTTCTAGAATATTCCTTGGCAAGCTGATTAGTGGTATTCTATATTTGTTGTGAAACTTGAATTTTATCATTCTTTTAGAAGAGCCCTGATAGTTTTTTGTTTGTTTGTTTTAGAAGGAAACATCATAGGAATGCTTTTATAGGAGTATATTTTTGTATGAGCTTCTAAGCTTAGTCAGATTGTTCCTGATCCACAGGGTAGGTTAATCTCTTTTCCTTTTCTTAGGGATTTTTATCATAGGGTGTGTACACTCGCCAGAGAGACAGAGAGAGACAGAGAGACAGAAAGCGAGAAATCACCACCACCTCTAGGGGAGGGGATGGCCACTCCACAATCCCTTCTCCTCCGCTCTTGGGATTTGGGGTATGCATGAACACATGCCTGCCATGTTTTAAGCTGCTGGGTCCAGGACTTGAACCATGATCGACTACGTGGGAATCCAGTGATGTAACCATTATGCCATCTGCTAGTGCCTAGGTTAATTTCTTTTGCCAGTGCATGGACACTGGGAGACAAGTTGATGATTGTCTCAGAGCCTGGTTACCCTTGTCTGACACAGGACAAATGATACCGCACTATAGTGGTAACATTTTATGGTAGTAAGGCCCATTCAATTAAAAAAAGCCCATTAAAATGAAATCCCCTGGGGACAAACAAAATGGAATACAATTTGTTTTTCAACAGATAAATATGTATCGAGTCCTGTAAAACTTGATGTTAGTCTCTGGACAGAGTCCCTTGATACATCTTTTAATACCTGTTTCTACTAAAATCTCAGTATTATTCTCATTGTTTCTTCTAAAAGCAATTCAAGTAAAAAATTAATAGTGAAACAATTGCTAGCATGGTATGACTCTTTAATTATGCTAAATATTTAATGTTTCCTTGCAAAATAATTGTATTCTTTATAGAAAACCAACTATTGGAAGTGTGACAAATTAAGTACCTGGATGACAATAATTATCAAATAAATGTTAATAATTTAAGGTGATGGTTTTTTAACAAAAGCTTAATGTGGTAAAGAAATCTTTGGGCCATCTGTTTCGAAAGTGGACTTTTTTTTTTTTTAAGTTTTTGTGATAGGGTGCATAAGCTTGCTAGAGAGAGACAGAGAGGGGGGAAAAGTGAGAAATTACCCCCTGGGGGGACGGCCATGCCACAGTTCCTTTTCTTCCAGTTGTCTCTTGGGATTTTGGGCACGTACGCACATACGCCCTGAGTGATTTTTAAGTCATCAGGTCTGACCACTTGAACCTTGGTCGACCATGTCAGAGTCCCGTGTCTTGACCACTGAACTATCTGCTGGCCCCTCCAAAGTGGATTTTTTTTTTTTTTAAGAGAGTTTTGCTATAGAGTGCATGTGCTCACCTGAAAGACAGAGATAGAGAGACAAAGTGAGAAATCATCCCCCCCAGAGGGATGGCCACACCACAATCCTTTCTCTTCCATTCTCCTCTCAGGATTTTGGGCACACATGCATACGTGCCTGGTGTGAGTTTTAAGCCGTCAGGTCTGGGACTCGAATTGTGGTTGCCTATATGGACGTTCAGCAACATAACCCTTATGTCATCTGCTGGTCGCTCTACAAAGTGGATTTTTAAAATTATATTTTCCTTCTTGCCATCATGTTTACAGTAATAAGAAGCAATACTAGGGAGAAGTAAACGTAAGAGCTACATCAGGCTTGAGTAGGTGTCTGGGCAGTCCGATAAAGGATGGGTTCAAGTTTGGTCTGGAGGGGTTCCCCATATTTCCCTCTTGCCATGAGTAGCTCAGCAGTATTGGTAGTCTGTTACAGTTTTCAGTCGATGTCCTTGAGGTTTTGTCCCAGTGTAGATACCGTGATCAGTCAATGCTCCAGTCCCTTACAATCCACCTTCCATATCCGTGGTAGCTCTTAACCCGTGCGTGTACTTCAGTGGGCACCCGTCACCACTAGGGGGAGGCTGTACAGAAGAAGGAACTCTTAGCTCTACCCTTTCCCTCTTAGCACCTTCTATTTCAGGGCAGTGTGCGCCGCCAATCCATTGAAACGGAGGGAATATTACTCTTGGAAACATTTGTATCAGGCATATTGCATCTTTTCTGTGTTATTTTGTTTGTTTGATTGTTTCTTTTTTCTTTTCTTTCTTTCTTTCTTTTTTTGTCTCGTGCCACTCTGTTAAGTCCAGAGAGACACTGTTGTGAACAGAACCAGAACTTAGGAATTTTAAGTAAAGAACATTCTAGTAGAGAAAAACTCTGCTCCCAACCAAGTTCCTTTATTTCTTTCATGAGAGAGATGGAGAGAGAGAGAGAGAGTCAAAGAGAGAGAGAGTCAAAGAGAGAAAGAGACAAAGAGAGAGAGAGAGAAAGGGACACTTCCCACAGAGTCTTCACACCATGATCCATCCCCATCCTCAGCCGTCCAGAGTCATGGGCGTGTGGGCTCATGTCCTGAGTGTATAGGGAGACCTTGGGACATAAACTTGGGACCTTGCCATGTGACCATGGCCATTATGGAGCATTGGAACACCACCATGGCTGGCTGACTTTTTCAAGTAAAGAAAAAAGAGATTTAGGGAGATAGGAGAGGGAGTAATGGGGAAAAAGACTAAATATACTGGGAATTGGTGATTATCATGGCTTTCCTTTATAAAATTAATCTGTTAATTTGTGATTGACCCACATCAAGTTTCCGGATACCCCCGGAAGCGTTTACTCTTGCAGCCATCAAGTTCAGTAGTCCAGTTCCTAGTCCACCAACGTGCTGCCAGTGAGGCTAATCAGGACCACAGACACCGTGGAGCAGCTGCTCAAGGCTGCCGCGCTCCATCTGCATCGCCACCTAATTTGTCCTGACAGATCTTCAAGTGTAGAGTCAGCTCAAGTGCTCTGTGTTTCTATGTTACATTTGTGGATTAGGCACAGGTAACTGAAAACAGATGGGCAGAGTGAAAACTCCCCTAGTTCTCATTGAGCTCTCGGTGATGTGGGTGTGGGGAGTGAGACAGCCTTTTACAAACCCTGTGTGTTTTTGTTGCAGTTTTCCCATCTCAGCAGTGTCTGCCCATGTTCTGTCCAGATGCTTTCTTGTTCGTGTCTGGAAGGGACTGCTGACTTAGGTGGAGAGGAGCCACAGCCCCCCCTCCTTTTCTTCATGCGAATCTCTTCCTCCCCCTTGCCTGTTTCCTGTCTGTGCACTGTACATGGCCCTCTGGGCCCAAAGTGATATTCTGACCTCACAGTCACCGCTCGGGATTCTTTTGTCAAACCCTCATTAGGTGTACTCCACAGCCCGAGGGACAGACTGAATTGGCAGTCCTGTCACATGCTCAGGCTCAAAGAGAAGGCAATGATGAAACAGAAAGAAAGAAATAAGATGGTTGGAAAGCAGAAGTGTCTCATAACCACAGATAGCAGAGAAGGCCAAGTGCTTAGGGTGGTGGTGGCTGAAAAGTGATTAAAAAAGAATTACTTATTAAATGTAATTAATTAATTAATTAATTTTTAATTTGACCAGAGAAAGGGAAAGTGAGAAAGTGAGCAGTTAGGTCCAGGACTGGAACTGCAGTCAGCCCTGTGAGAGTCCAGGACCTTACCCACCACGCCACCTGCTGGTTCCTGAGAAATGATGTTAACAAAGCTTTTGGGAGCATCTGCCATATAAGGTGAGCAGGTGTGATGCTGGGGGGAGCCAGTGCAAGACACTGTGCCGAGGAGCTTCACAGTCCAACTAGGGTGGGCGGGGGAGATATGGAACTAAGTGAAGCCCAGTGTGGGCCGTCTGTGTCAGGTGCCAGCCAGTGCCAACTGTGGGAAACCAGGGGAGAGAGTAGCCCAGCAAGAAGTTTACTGAAAACTAGTTTTACGGAGGATGAGGGCTTGGAGGAGGTTTTAAATGCCTCCCAGTGGATGAACTAGAAGAGGGAGGAAGGGAGAATTTGGGGGACATAGAGGTCAGCAAAGAAAGAGAGGAAAAGGAAGCCCTGTGGAGGGTTTCTAGGAGCGGCGACATGAACAACTTGGCTGGAGGAGAGTAGATTGGAGAGAATGGGCAGTAGCAGTTGTGGAGGCCTCTGAAAACTCACTAAGGAGTTTGAGGTTCATTTTGTGACCAATGGAGAACTATTAACAACTTTTCTTAAAAAAAAAAAAAAGATAGTGTGGTATGTGTGCAGGAGAGAGAGAGAGAGAGGTCTCTTCATGCCTCGATTCCTTTTTTCCAGTCTTCCAGCTCCTCAAAATCCTGGGTGCCCACTTGTGTGTCTGGTGTTTTTCAAGCCGACTGAGGGATTCTAACCCTCAGAAAGCCATATGGTTTCTGCCCTTGCAGGGTACTTACATTACTGCTGTGTCACCACGGCTGGGCCAGCCCATGGAAGACTTAGGTCAGAATTGTGATGTGTGGGGACCAGCAGTTAGCATAATGGCTATGTCACTGAACTCCCACATAGTCGACCGTAGTTCAAGTCCTGGACTCAGTGGCTTACACTCAAGCTGGGCGCATGTGCGTGTGTGTCCAAGATCCCGAGAGGAGAATGGAGGAGAAGGGATTGTGGCGTGGCCATCCCCTCTGAGGGGGTGATTTCTCACTTTCTGTCTCCCTGTCTCTATCTTTCTGGCGAGTGCACGTGCCCTATAGCAAAAACCTCTCCAAAAAAAAAAAAAAGAATTGTGTTGTGTGAAAAGTAGTGTTTTAGGATGAATAATCTAACCATCATGTAGGGAATCAATCAATGGCTTATTCATTGCCTGGACTGCGATACTGACTCTTAGGTCATCTTCCAAGTAGAAATGACTTTTCATTGTGCTCATGTGGGCCTCTGCCATTGTGTTAGGAACCGACTCTCACCGTCTTGTTAGGAGAGGAAAATATTCCATCACCAGGTTCTCTTAAATCCCCAGGGGCACTATTTTATCAGTCTTGGAGATGTGGACTGAATGATGGATATCAGTTGACTTTTAATACAGCACTGCTAAGCTGAGCCCTGTAATCATGTGGTTATGAAATGTTACCCAGCCTGAAGCTGTAAGAAAGAAAACCTTCCTAGCCTGACCAACTCATGACACATGATATGAGGGCCTAACCTTTGAAGGGATGTCAAAAAGCTGGAGAACAGCTGACTGCACAAAATGCAAATGAGAATTCCATGTGGAGGGACTCTTCCCTCAGAATTTTCAGTATTTTCTTCTCCTGAATATTTGTTCCAGAGCATACCACCTGTTTCTGCTGTGGATATATCCAGGGCCAAAGGTTTCTGCCTCGGAGAATTGAGGCACAGTCTTGCGGGTCACCTGCAAGTCGTACCCAGGGAGGAAAAAGGAGAAGACGAGACAGCAGAGGGGTCTTTTGGTCTTTCTGGCTAACAAAAGCTGGGGCCAGATGGCTTATGACATGGACGTGAAGCGTCTCCATCTTCCCCTATGTAGGGATAAAAATAACTTTGGTTTTGAAAGATGCCCATTCAGAATGCAGCATAAGAAACAGTCCAGTGCATTTCTTCAGTTCTCTTCATTGTCAGCTCTTTCTGTATTAGAACTTGGAAGCTGAGAATTTGCAATTTAACAGCTAGTTAAACACCACTTAACCCCTTAGCACCAGCCAATTGCTTTTCCTTCAAGCATGGTCCCATCCCCACCCTCCCACCAATACGGTCCTGATTGCTGCAGTCACTCACTATTAGGCTGATTTGCTGCCCTGGGAGGCAGTGTTAAGATGACTCTCTGATTAGGTGGGAATTGATTAAGCAGAAGCGGCTTTATGCTGTTGCAAGATCAGTGGAAGCACTTAGAGAGCTCCCAATTCCGAGCCGCCTTCCGTTTTGCTGTTGTCTTAATTAAGTTACTTTTCTATGATTTCTGGCTCATTAGCATCCATCTTCCAGTCTTGCTAGCCGTACGTAAATGACACATGCTCAGAATCCCTCGTAGTTCTGGTGACTTCTTGTCATCCTGAGTGCCGGGGACGAGGCTAATAGCAACATGGAAGTGAAACTTTTTTTTTTTTTTAAGAGTTTTTTGCTATAGGGCGCGTGTGCTGGCCATACAGAGACAGAGAGACAGAAATTAAGAAATCACCCCCCAGAGGGGATGGCCACGCCACAATCCCTTCTCCTCCATTCTCCTCTCGGGATCTTGGGCACGAATGCACAGGTACCCGGTGTGAGTTTTAAGCCACCAGGTCCGGGACGTGAACTGCAGTTGACTATGTGGGAGTCCAGCGACATAGCCATTACATTAGCTGCTGGTCCTGTGAAACTCTTTTTTTAATTAAACAGTTATTCTATTTAACTTTATTCTCCTAAATTCAATGAGAGAGAGAGAGAGAGAGAGAGGGAGGGAGGGAGGGAGGGAGGGAGAGAGAGAGAGAAAACGTTAGAAAGGTCTGGGACTCGAACCATGGTTAGCTACGTAGAAATCCAGCACCCATAACCACCACACCACCTGCTGGCCCCAGAAGTGAAACTTTTGACAGAAATCATACATCTTAGAACTCCTTGGGACCTCTCCCACCTCCACCCCTACCTCTTTTCTTGGATCCAAGCCCTAAGTATTAGCTGAATGGTCAAACCCTGTCCTCTGGGACTGGAGGATTGGAGTTTGACTTCATTTCTTTGGGCTTCAACATCTTTTTAAAGACCTGGGCAGGAATGGTATTTACCTTAAAGGACAGTGATGAGTTTTGACATGGATGCCGTTTGAGAAAAATCTAAAAAAAAAAAGGAAAAAAGAAAAGAAAAACAAAACCCAAAAAGAATCCCACAGAGATAATGTCTATAGAGGGCTTCTGCTGGAATGCTCTCCAGAAGTGAGGCTCTCACTGCTACTGTTTTCCAGATTCCCCCCTCAAACGTGCCCTCTGTCACACATTTGAACCCAGGCCAGCTTTTCTTGTCCTGAACGCCCGGAGTGATTGGATGGTGTCTCCTTCTGGCGTTTAAGTTATATGCCTGAGGAGAGCTACACTTTCTCCTTCCTGTTTAAGCCTGTGAGCAGCACTTCTAGGCTACGGACTTGCTTGGTGTGTCCTGTGTTCTCCAAGCCCGTGTGTAGCAGGCCTGGGTAGGTATTGGGTAGGTATTGGGTAGGTATTGGAATCACCTGAGACCTTTTTTGGTTTTGGTTTTGAAGTTGATTTATTTATGGGGAGGGAGAACAGGTACCTCTGATAAAATTTTGCTAAGTTGTGACCCTCCCCCAGCCTCCCAGCCAGCCAGGATCTCCTGGCCTGTTCGGGTTGACCCAGGAGCTGACCCGCAGTTTCTCATGTGGCTCCAGTATCGCACGGCAGTGTCCTACTGCCAGCGCCACCACAGTTGGGTCACCTGGGAACTTTGGAAAAAAAAACCCAAACAAACAGGAAAAAGATTCCTGAATTCTAGCCCTGGAGAACATCTGCATGAGTCTGTTTCGGGACCTAGACACTTGAATTTTTCATTAATGCCACAGGTATTTTTGCTGCTGGTAGGTCTCAGATCCCAGCTTTAGAATTGGTTCTATGAGGCAAGGTTGTTTCCAACCCTGTCAAACTCAACATCCCCTTTTTAAATGTATTTTGTAACATCCTCTCTACTTCCTGAAATGAAACTCACATAGAACTCACATATTGGGTCGTTGGAAAAGTCACAATGCATTTTTGCATAGAAAAATAGAAAAAAATATGTCATGACTCTTCCAACACTCCAACACAATAAAAAAAAAGTCAACCTAAAACTCTAACTATAATGTAAAGGAGAAATATATGAAAATGATTAGTAGTAAAACAGCATGCACTTCCTTATTACACAGCCACAGTAAAGGCATCATGAAATGAATTTTTTTGGTTTGGATTTCAGAAATGCTCAATGGAATAGTATCAACACTCATGGATACCCTTAGGAAAAAGGGCTGAATAAGTCTTTTCTCGTCTATCAGTAAGAATATGACAACTAGGGACCAGCAGTTAGCGTAATGGCTATGTCGCTGGACTCCCACGTAGTCAACCGCGGTTCGCGTCCTGGACCTGGTGGCTTAAACTCACGCCGGGCGCATGTGCGTGCGTGCCCAAGATCCCAAGAGGAGAATGGAGGAGAAGGGATTGCGGCATGGCCATCCCCTCTGGGGGGTGATTTCTCTCTTTCTATCTCTCTGTTTCTCTCTGTCTGTCTGGCGAGTGCACGCGCCCTATAGCAAAAACCTCTCCAAAAAAATAAAAAGAATATGACAACTATAAATGTATTGGGTCATTGGAAAAGTCATGATGCATTTTTGGATCGAAAAACACAGAAAACTATGTCATGACTTTCCAGGCGACCCCCATAGACCCATACAGGTGTGTTACAGAGGTGACTTATTTATTTATTTTTTGGGGAGAGGTTTTCGCTATAGGGCGTGTGCGCACACCAGACAGACAGAGAGAGACTGAGAGACAGAAAGCGAGAAATCACCCCCCAGAGGGGATGATCATGCCGCAATCCCTTCTCCTCCATTCTCCTCTCAGAATCTTGGGCACACACGCACACGTGCCCGGCATGAGTTTTAAGCCGCCGGGTCTGGGACGCGAACCGCGGTCGACTACGCGGGAATCCAGTGACATAGCCATTACGCTAACTGCTGGTTCCCTACAGAAGTGACTTATTAACCAGGAGTGCCATTCCTGAATGAATGAATGAACTAAACTTTGAGTACTTGAAATAAATGGCACATAGGTTTTTTTAAAAAAGTTTATAAGGGTGGGACCAGCAGTTAGCGTAATGGCTATGTCGCTGGACTCCCACGTAGTCGACCGCGGTTCGCGTCCTGGACCTGGTGGCTTAAAACTCACGTTGGGTGCATGTGCGTACGCGCCCAAGATCCCGACAGGAGAACGGAGGAGAAGGGATTGCGGCGTGG
Organism: Tupaia belangeri chinensis; assembly: GCF_000334495.1. NCBI lineage: Eukaryota > Metazoa > Chordata > Mammalia > Scandentia > Tupaiidae > Tupaia > Tupaia belangeri. The sequence goes on along the minus strand of NW_006160183.1, from coordinate 5,483,891 downwards.
CCATCCCCTCTAGGGGGTGATTTCTCGCTTTCTGTCTCTCTGTCTCTCTCTGTCTGCCTGACGAGTGCACGCGCCCTATAGCAAAAACCTCTCAAAAAAATGTTTATAAGGGTGATCTTTTTTCTAAACTAGAACAGGTCCCTGGTTTTGTCACATTTGTTAAGTCTTGGGGGTACTAAAAACTGAAGAAGAGCTTTGTTCAGGTTGGCTTCTCTAGAAGCCAGTGTTTGGGGCACCAGATGCTCATTAGGGACCAACACCTAAGAAGGGAAGAAGCAGGATTGGACAGAGAAAGAAACTGAAAGAGCCTCAGCCAGCCTGGCAGGAAGCCCTTGAGTGAGTAGTTGCAGCTCTGGCGTTCTGTCTTGGTTTTGCATTTCTGCCTGTCAGTCACCAGATGACGATAGTCACAGGAAGGGCAGGAAGGGCAAGCTGTGCTGTGGCGTGGCTCTCTGCAGCTGAGGGAGACGCCGAGGAAGGAGCTGGCAATTGGCAGAATGTGCTGACCACACACTCCCCACAGCCTGGCGCTGGGTGGCAAGTCCTTACTCGGAGGGGGGTCGGGGTACCACAGGCTTTCCTATATATTCTCACGTGTGTCTCACAGTTACTCTAGGTATTTGTTCCCACTCTATAGATGAGGAAACTGAAGCTTAGAGAATCGACACTAACTTCTCTGGTTTAACCAGTTTCTCAGTGAGGACGGGAACCCAGACCTGCCAAATGCCAGATCACGTCTAATGTCCATGTGGCCTCATTGGTTTTCCTTTGTTTGGTCATTCATCCCTTTGTTTATTCGTTCATTCAGTCACAGTCATTTGGTTGGTGTGTGGGACAACTGTGCTAACGCCTGTCTCCATACTGTTCCTTTCGTGGTGGTTGAGTAGTTTACAGGTGGATTAGCACGGTGAGGTGGAAATACCCCGTCCTTTTTATTCACAGCTTTTATCACTTGATCAGCTCAAGGAATTAATTTAAAAAATCCTTGACATGCCTGAGAGCTGCTTGTTTTGTGATAAGGTTTTTCTTAGAGGTTGTTTCTGGCATAGACAAGGACATTTGATTTAGGGCCCCTTAAAAGAGCGCCTTGGGCCTTCAAGGTATCACTTCCCAGGCTCCAGCCAACTGGTGTTTGCAGGTGAGCTGGCTGTCTGGAGCTGCTTTGGGACTCTGACAAGCATACCAGGAAGCACAGGCTGCTAGGCACCCTGGCTGGGTTCCTTCGCCCTGACCTCTCTTCACTAGGTGGCTTCAGTTTGGGCTCTCAGTGGTCCATTCAAAGGCTTTCAAACTATCTGTAGGTCCCCTAAAGGGAACTGCTGTCTTTAATCAAAGACAAGGCATTTCTGCTAGTGTGTATTAGAATAGTTTTGACTTTTTAACAAATCAAATGAGAAATGACTATTAGGTCATGAGCTTGGCCATAGGCAAGACCAGTGGAACTCTTAGAATCGGAGCCTTACTGACTCTGACAGATGAAATACACACACATACACATAGTTCCTAGTATAGTAGTTAGATTTTTTGAGACCAGAATTCTTTCAAAATAGCTTAATTTTGGGGGGGAGATTTTTGCTATAGGGTGCATGTGCTTGCCAGAGAGACAGAGAGACAGAAAATGAGAAATCATCCTCCAGAAGGAATGGCCACACTGCAGTCGCTTCACCTCCGTTCTTCTCTTGTGATTTTGAGCATGCACACACATGTGCCTCGTGTGAGTATTAAGCCACTGGATCCAGGACTTGAGCTGCAGTCGACTATGTGGGAGTCCAGCGACGTAACCATTACGCCATCTGCTGGTCCCCAAATAACTTAATTTTTAAGATTACAAGCTCTATGCTGGCTGTAAGCATGGAAATTCCTTTCACCTCCAAAGGTGTCACATCCCTGGAGTCGTCAATATCAACAGTTGCGTGTGCTTCTTCCCTACCTTTTTTCTGTGCTTATTTGAACATACTTAAGATGAGGGGTCTTCAAAAAAGCTTTGCATGGGTATCGCCATATTTTACACTAAAATAAACTTGCATTTTTATTTTTTAAAAATTTGCTAAATGGTGCATGTTCTCACTGGTGAGAGACAGAAAGAGAGAGAGAGATAGAGAAAGAGCAAAAATTCACCCCCTTGGGGGATGGCTATACCATAGTCCTTTCTCTATTTGGTGCTTGCACATACATGTGCCTGGTGTGCTTTTCAAGCCTCCGGGTCTGGGATTTGAACCGCACAAGTGGCCTTAAGAATTCAGCTACCTCACCACCGTGCTACCAGATAGCCCTAAACTAGTGTTTAATTCCATTTTTCCACAGACTTTTTTTGAAGTACCCTCATATATTTGTCCACATGTTTTTTCCTTGTTATTTTCTTTAAGAACATGCACTTGTGGCCAGTAGATGGTGTGGTGGTTGGGGTGCTGGGCTTCCACCTGGCCAACCGCAGTTCAAGTCCCAGACTTGTCAGCTTGCTTTCTCTCTCTCTCTCTCTCTCTTTCTCTGGTGAGTGTGCATGCCCTCTGGCAAATAAAAATAAAAATAATAAATACAATTAAATAAATAATTCTTTAAATACAACAACAGCAGCAACAACAACAAAAAACACATGGCACTCAATATACTACAAATTGTCTTATCTGCAAAATAATACATCGTGGATACTTCCTTTCCAAGGTCATATACAGCTTCGTAACATTCCATAGTGTGGATGTGTCGTGGTTTATTCAGCCTTTTCTCCTCCTGATGGATGTTTTGCTTGTTTCCAGTTTTTGTTACTGAAACAGTGCTGCTTGTACAGCACCAGGAGCTGGGATGGACAAGTGTGGGGGAGAGTACGATGCTCCTAGTTTTCCAGTTCATATTGTAGTCGGGGGAGGTCGAACAGGTAAAGCAAGGGATCAAATAGGAAGTAGCAGTTACAGAGAAGGGCTGTGAGAAAAATCAAGCAAGAGGCTGTGTTAGAGGAGAGGGCTTGAGGGAGGTAAATTTAAGCTGAAATGACCTGGTTCAAGGAGATAGCCCCTTTAGACATTGGCATTAGGAGTGGTCCAGGTGAAGGAGGTTGGATTCTGTAATGGAGTAGTTTGTTAATGGAGCCTTCTGCAGAGGATGTAGCAATCCACACTCTGCCCAGCAACCTCTCAGAGGCCCTGTTTCTCTGTGCCCTCCACAGACTTAGGTATTATTAGTCTTTGAAAGTATTGTCGCTCTGCTATGAGAAATGGAGAGTCCAGAGTGTTACTGTGGTTAGACACTTGGTGATATGTTCACTGACCTTTTGCACATTTCTTTTCTTTGAATTGCTTATTCACTTACTTTGCCATTAAACAAATTGGGTTATCTGCCCTCTTCTGACCAGTTTATAGAAGCTCTTTGTCAGTCTGTTGCCTTTTTTGTGTCCTGACTTATTTCTCATCATCTTTCTACAGCCCCAGAGAGATGCAGGCCTGATTAATCCGTAGGAATTATGGACCTTGGGCCTTGGGCGTATGAGCTTCCCAAAGAGCTAAAATCATGTCAGAATCTAGAAAGAAATTATTTTGGGAGCTAGCAGGTGGCATAGTGGTAAAGACTCTGGACTCCCACGTGGCCAACTGTGGTTTAAGTCTTGGATCTGGTGGCTTGCTTTCTCTCTTTGCCCCTCTCTTTCTCTCTCTGGTGAGTGCATATGTCCTATACCAAATTTTAAAAAATTAAAAAACTATAAATAAAATTAAATAATCTTAAAAAAGAAATGATTTTTATTGGCTTCTTGAATGCTAAAAGGACAGTGCAAAATCTAAGTTAATGTACATTTAATGAAATACCTGTAAAACATAACTTAAGGTCAACTAGTCATTTACAGCTCAACTCTATATAGTTATGATGGTGTAAATAAAAGTAATTCATATTTAGTGTGGGTAGTGGGTGTCTTAGTCCTTCTGGGCTGACATAACAGAGTACCATAGACTGTGCAGTTTATAAGCAACAGGAATTTTTATTTTAATAGATTTTTCCTATAGGGTGTGTGCACTTGCTGGAAAGACAGAGATAGAGAGAGACAGAGAAACAGAAAGCAAGAAATCACCCCCAAGAGGGGATGGCCATGCTGCAATCCCTTCTCTTCCATTCTCCTCTTGGATTTTGGGCACTCAGATACATGCGCTCAGTGTGAGTTTTCAGTTGCAGGGTCAGGGACTCAAACTATGGTCAACTATATGGGAGTCCAGTGACATAACCATTATGCCATCTGCTGGTCCTAGCAACAGGAATTTGTTTCGCACAGTTCTGGAGGCTGCTGTCAAAGTGTCAGCAGATTTAGTGTCTGTTGAGGGCCTACTTCCTGGTACGTTAATGGCCATCTTCTCTCATGTCCTCACATGGAAGGGGTGAAGGAGCTCTCTTGGCTCTCTTTTGTACAGCCAGTAATCTCAGTTCTTATAATCTAATCACCTTCTAAAGACCTTAATTCTGTCAGTTGGGGATTAGGTTTCAACCTAATATAAACATTCAGTCTATAGTAGTGGGCATATTTTTAAATGTTTAATATGGTATGGGGCAGGGCTTCTAAGTGAAATAATGGTCTCTGGCCACCCAAGAGTTTAAGCATCTCCCAGTGTCCTTAAAATTAAGTACTCTCTGGGACCAGCAGGTGGCCTGGTGGGTAAGGTGCTGGACTCTCACATGGCTGACTGCAGCTCAAATTTCAGGCCTGGTGACTTGAAAATCACTCTGGGTGCATGTGCATGTGTGCCCAAAATCCCAGGAGGAAAACAGAGGAGAAGGGATTGAAGCATGGCCATCTCCCGTGGGAGATTATTTCTTACTTTCCCTTTCATTGTCTCTCCTTGTCTCTTTGGTGAACACATCCACCCTATGGAAAAAACAAAACAAAACAAAATGAAATGAAAAACCTTAAAAAAAATCTTTTGTAGATGAAAAAGAATAGACATTGTCAAGGTCAGCAGGTGGCATGGTGGTAGAAGTGCTGGACTCCCACATGGCCAACCATGGTTTGAATCCCAGACAGAGGCTTGCATTCTCACTTTCCCTTTCTCTCTCTGGTCAAATTAAAAAATAAATAATAATAACAAATAAAATAAAATAAATAAATCTTCTCTTAAAAAAGAATGATTTTATTTAACTTTATTTATTTATTTACTATTTTTAGTTTGACCAGAGAGGGACAGAACGAGAGAGAAAGAGAGAGAGAGAGAGGGAAAGTGAGAAAGCAAGCCGCCAGATCTGGGACTCGAACCATGGTTGGCCATGTGAGAGTCCAGCACCCTTAACCAACAAGCCACCTGCCAGCCCCTAAATAAATAAGTAATTAAAAAAAATCTTCAAAAGAATTTGAACACCATCCCACAGCCACAAACAAAGCAAAACAGACCTTTTGGTCTTGGATTAGCACTCCAAGAGAGTATAAAACTTCTTGTAAACCATTAGTGAGCTGTGACTTTAATGGTCTGTGACTACATTAAAACAAAGAAGCAAGCAAACAATACCCCAGAAAATATAATTTTATATTACATATATTAAATTATATACTGTTTTGTGAAACTTTTGTTAAAAGTGTGTATTTTTAAAGTTTATTTTATTCATGATATAGACCATATACACATGCATATGAGGGGGGGAGAAAGAGAGAGAGAGACAAGAGACTGAGAGAGAGAGAGAGAGAAGCACCCTTGCCAGGATCTTACCAGTTATTGATCCCCCTACCCCCAGACTTCCAACTCATTAGGACCTTGGGCTCTCGCACATGTGCCCAGCAAGTTTCAGGTTGACAGGGCTAGGAATCTGAACCTGTGATTGGCTGTAGGGCTTCCAGCCCTGTGGTTTGGTATGTTACTAACTGTGCCACCAAGCCTGGGCCAAAGGGGTCGGGATTGGCCTCATAATTTGTTGGACTTAGTACAAAATAAAAGTGCAGGATTTATTGTTTGAAAATTAGTAAGAATTTAAAGATGGCAAGAGCTGAGCGTTTAATGAAGGGTGGGACCCTTCTGAGCACAGATCTCTGTGCAGCTGCGTGTTTGCACGCCTATGAAGACAGCCCTGGTGTGTATGTGTGTGTGACTGGGATTGCAATGTACAGTTCTTTTCTAATGCCAATGTTCAGCTGTGTGCCCAGACCCACAGGAGAGGTTGGCTGTGGATCCAGCATGGGGTAGCTGGTTCTGAACCCAGCGTTTTCAGCCTCTCCTACTTGCTCTACTCAGCTACACCTTGCCGATCAATTCTACCCACTCCGTTTCTACCTGCCTGTGCCCATTTTCTGCTGGGTTGGTGCCTGTCTGGCTCCAATTCTCCCTTACCCTGCCTTGTTTAGCACAGCTGGGAACACCCCTCTGGGGACTTTCGGGGGAATGGCTTAGACATTGCCTACAGTTAAATCTTAAGTGTTTTGTTTGTTTGTTTGTTTCCTCCAGTGCAATAGCATCCAATCTCTTTATTACTGATTTTAGGATCCTACCTGGATATCTCTTAAGTGCATGCTCAGACTCATTTCCTACCTCATCTTTCCATTCCCCTCCAAATCAGCTCTTACTCCTACATTGATCACTTGGTTAGGGCCACTAATGTTTACTCAGTTGTCCACACTAACAGTTGTGGGGGTTATTCTTTATTCTTCCATGCTTCCTTCTTCTCCACCTCCTCAGGTCCCATGAGTTGCCGAGTCTTGTCAGTTGGGCCTCCTACATGATCACTTCAGAGTCTGTTCGCTCTTCTCCAAGTCCAGCATAGTCTGACTCCTCGGCAGAGCATTCGAGGTCTTCACTCGTGCCTTCCTGCATTCTCACGGCCAGCTCCCACCCCAATCCCTACTCAACCCCCTCCAGTCACACATCTGCTCTCCTAAGTTCTCAGATTTCCCAACTGGGAGTAACAGCACCCCTCCCACCCACCTGAGATGTTTGGAAATGTGGTGTGTAAGGGGGAGCACTTTAGTTATCATAAAGATTGGGAGTTGCTACCAGCAATTAGTGGGTGGGGTCAGAAATGGCAAATATTCTGCAGTATGTGGACATGCAGTCTCCAGACATGGAAGTGTTCCACCCAGAGCTGTAGGGAGCCACCCTGCTGAGAAGCAGAATGTGCTGTTCCATGCCTCTGTCCTTTGTACCTGCCATTCCCTTTGCCTCAGATGCTCCTCCTTGACCTGTTCTGCCCGGGGAACTCCTACATGTTCTTTGAGTTCCAGCTTAAAAACGCTCTTTTCTGTCTGAAACCTCCTATGTCCCTTTTCATACTGAGGTTAATTGGTCCCCCCACTTTGTTCTCAGGACCACTCCAGAGGTCCACTTCTTTGCATGTGCCTTTTCTTGCAAAAAAGCTGGTTGCCTTCAGTTTCTATTCCTTGCACCTAGCAAGGTGAAGCAGGGGTAGGTACAACATCAGCGAAAGAGAATGGAATGGCTGAAAGGCATGTCACAGATACTCTTCACTGTGCAGGCCTTGGATTAGGCTTTACTTGTACTTGAATCTGTCTTCTCCTTCCTCTCACTCTCATTTTTCCTTTCTCAATTGCAGCCTCTCTAACCCTGGCATGTGCTTCTTCATTACTACAGATTGGCCATCTTCCATAGTTACAGTCATCTGCGGTTCCTTGAGGCATCTAAGAATTGAAATGGATCTTGGCTGTCTTAGCTCCTGAGGTGTGATTGCGGTAGTTACAGCTCCTGTTTCCAAGGCAACAGCCTTCTGGTTATGAGTAGAGTGCTTCTCTTAGTGGATCTCCATTAGGAGAGAGGAGGCTTATAGCTCAAATCTCCATATTCCGACTCTGCCTGCTTTAGTCCTTGTAAAAGGGCAGTTTACACAGGAACAGAACAGTGATACACTACTGCTCTGCTCTGGTAGTTTAGAAACTTTATTGTAGTATACTATACATAAGAGAGCACATATAGGGACTGGCAGGTGGCATGGTGGTTAAGGGTGCTGGACTCCCACATGGCCAACTGTGGTTCAAGTCCTGCACCTGGCAGCTTGCTTTCTCACTTTCCCTCTAGCTTCATCCCTCTCTGATCAAATTAAAACAAATAAATAAAGTTAAATAAAATAATTCTTTAAGAAAAGAACACATTTTAAAAGTATTTATCTCCATGACTATGCCCATATAAATAGCACACAGATCAAGAAGTGCACATTAATAATACCCTCAAACTTAATAGGCTTTCATGGAAATATTTTCTTTTTGTTTGTTCTTCCTTTTTAATTGCCAGAGGGTATGTGCATGAGAGAGAGAGAGAGAGAGCGAGAGAGAGAGAGAGACAGACAGAGAGACCTCCCAGTAGAGTGTGATCATGTTGCAATTCTTTTCCTCCCATTTCTTCACCCTGTCGGGATTTTGGGCATGCATACATATGCACCTGGCATGTTTTTCAAGCCCCAGGGGCTGAGATGTGAATTGCAGTTGGCCATGTGGGATCTGGCTTTCTATGCATAATACTTAGCTGCTATGCTACAGGACTAGACTGAGATTTTTTTAAAAAAATAATTATTTATTTTATTTTATTTATTCATTCATTTATTTTTTTAATTTGACCAGAGAGAGCTCAGGTCCCATGAGTTGCCGAGTCTTGTCAGTTGGGCCTCCTACATGATCACTTCAGAGTCTGTTCGCTCTTCTCTAAGTCCAGCATAGTCTGACTCCTCGGCAGAGCATTCGAGGTCTTCACTCGTGCCTTCCTGCATTCTCACGGCCAGCTCCCACCCCAATCCCTACTCAACCCCCTCCAGTCACACATCTGCTCTCCTAAGTTCTCAGATTTCCCAACTGGGAGTAACAGCACCCCTCCCACCCACCTGAGATGTTTGGAAATGTGGTGTGTAAGGGGGAGCACTTTAGTTATCATAAAGATTGGGAGTTGCTACCAGCAATTAGTGGGTGGGGTCAGAAATGGCAAATATTCTGCAGTATGTGGACATGCAGTCTCCAGACATGGAAGTGTTCCACCCAGAGCTGTAGGGAGCCACCCTGCTGAGAAGCAGAATGTGCTGTTCCATGCCTCTGTCCTTTGTACCTGCCATTCCCTTTGCCTCAGATGCTCCTCCTTGACCTGTTCTGCCCGGGGAACTCCTACATGTTCTTTGAGTTCCAGCTTAAAAACGCTCTTTTCTGTCTGAAACCTCCTATGTCCCTTTTCATACTGAGGTTAATTGGTCCCCCCACTTTGTTCTCAGGACCACTCCAGAGGTCCACTTCTTTGCATGTGCCTTTTCTTGCAAAAAAGCTGGTTGCCTTCAGTTTCTATTCCTTGCACCTAGCAAGGTGAAGCAGGGGTAGGTACAACATCAGCGAAAGAGAATGGAATGGCTGAAAGGCATGTCACAGATACTCTTCACTGTGCAGGCCTTGGATTAGGCTTTACTTGTACTTGAATCTGTCTTCTCCTTCCTCTCACTCTCATTTTTCCTTTCTCAATTGCAGCCTCTCTAACCCTGGCATGTGCTTCTTCATTACTACAGATTGGCCATCTTCCATAGTTACAGTCATCTGCGGTTCCTTGAGGCATCTAAGAATTGAAATGGATCTTGGCTGTCTTAGCTCCTGAGGTGTGATTGCGGTAGTTACAGCTCCTGTTTCCAAGGCAACAGCCTTCTGGTTATGAGTGCAGTGCTTCTCTTAGTGGATCTCCATTAGGAGAGAGGAGGCTTATAGCTCAAATCTCCATATTCCGACTCTGCCTGCTTTATGTAAAAGGGAAGGGCAGTTTACACAGGAACAGAACAGTGATACACTACTGCTCTGCTCTGGTAGTTTAGAAACTTTATTGTAGTATACTATACATAAGAGAGCACATATAGGGACTGGCAGGTGGCATGGTGGTTAAGGGTGCTGGACTCCCACATGGCCAACTGTGGTTCAAGTCCTGCACCTGGCAGCTTGCTTTCTCACTTTCCCTCTAGCTTCATCCCTCTCTGATCAAATTAAAACAAATAAATAAAGTTAAATAAAATAATTCTTTAAGAAAAGAACACATTTTAAAAGTATTTATCTCCATGACTATGCCCATATAAATAGCACACAGATCAAGAAGTGCACATTAATAATACCCTCAAACTTAATAGGCTTTCATGGAAATATTTTCTTTTTGTTTGTTCTTCCTTTTTAAATGCCAGAGGGTATGTGCATGAGAGAGAGAGAGAGAGAGCGAGAGAGAGAGAGAGACAGACAGAGAGACCTCCCAGTAGAGTGTGATCATGTTGCAATTCTTTTCCTCCCATTTCTTCACCCTGTCGGGATTTTGGGCATGCATACATATGCACCTGGCATGTTTTTCAAGCCCCAGGGGCTGAGATGTGAATTGCAGTTGGCCATGTGGGATCTGGCTTTCTATGCATAATACTTAGCTGCTATGCTACAGGACTAGACTGAGATTTTTTTAAAAAAATAATTATTTATTTTATTTTATTTATTCATTCATTTATTTTTTTAATTTGACCAGAGAGAGAAAAAGGATGAGAGTGAGAGAGAGAGGAAGTGAGTAAGCAAGCCACCAGATTCAGGACTTGAACCCTGGCCAGCCATGTGAGAGTGTCCAGCGCCTTAACCACCATGCCACTTGCTGGTTCCCGAGATTTTTTATTTTATGTGCATTTCCCATTTTATCTAAGGATCATATTTCTTTCCCAAACTAGCCTTAATCTAATGTTCCATGAGATAGACCCCGACTTAAGACCCCTGCACAGTCCACAGATTAGAAAGGTCTCTTTAGATTATGACTATTTAAAATACCATTTAAAGAGAGTATTTCCCCAGTATCAAGTTAGCTCCCTGGATAAGATCCTCCTGTCTGATGGGTCCCTACTCTGTTGCTTGCAAACAGGGCATACTAGGAATCCTCAGTCCAGGTCAATTCCTCAAGCTTGTGGGAAATCGATAAATGCAGCTAGACAAATCCCTCTCTTCACCCCTTCCTCCATTTAAAAAAATGTCACTGTTCTTTGTATGTGAGTTAGTACAAATGGAGATTTAAAAAAAAATTTTTTTTGGAGAGGTTTTCACTATAGGGCGCGTGCGTTTGCCAGACAGACAGAGAGAGACATAGAGACAGAAAGCGAGAAATCACCCCCAGAGGGGATGGTCATGCCGCAATCCCTTCTCCCCTATTCTCCTCTCAGGATCTTGGGCACGCACGCACATGTGCCCAGCATGAGTTTTAAGCCACCAGGTCCAGGACGTGAACCGCAGTCGACTACGTGGGAGTCCAGCGACATAGCCATTACGCTAACTGCTGGTTCCCCAAATGGAGATTTTGTAACCAGATTATTCCAAAGTGAATCCCACCTCTGTGGTTCATGCTATGTGAATATAATTCCTTTCACTTCTCTGGATCTCAATTTCTTCACCTATGAAACAGGACTGATATCAATTTCTTCACCTGCAAAATGGGACTAATATCCTCCTCTTGCAGACATAAGTGAGGAATACAATACTTTTCAAAGTATAAGCATTATGCTTGGTTCACAGAAACTCACGATACATTATTTATTTTTAGAATTACATAGTTATTATCATTTTTTAATTTGATGAGAGAGAGAGAGAGAGAAAGTGAGAAAGTGAGAAAGTGAGAAAACAAGCCTCCAGGTCTTGGACTTGAACCATGCTTGGCGATATGGGAGTCCAGCACTGTAACCACCATGCCACCTGCCAGCCCTGATAAATACATATTTCTCTCTTTTCTTGCCTATAGTTGAAAATTGCCAGTGCCTTTTTCACATTATTCCTGGATAATTCTTGTCATCGTCTGTGTGATCTCTTTGCCCTGCTCCAAATTCATTTGAAATGCTTGTCCCTCCAGATTGGTCTTCTAAACCACTGCTTCCAGCTTTGTGATTCCCTTCTCAAGAAGATCAATAGATTTTCCTGGCATGTCTGCTAAAGCTTGGCATAGAAGGACTTCATAGGTTGACTCCTGGGCTTCTGGCTTGTCACCCATCCCTCCCCCTCCAGGCCACCAATTGTCTCTCTGATGGACCTTGGCTTCCTGCTGCTGTACTCACCTGGTGGTAGTGCCTCTCACTGGTCAGCTGTTCGGGTGATTCAAACACAGAGGCCACTTTGATGATGCTCTTGGCCCATGGAGAAGGGGTCACACTCAGCCCCTATTTTATTGTCATAATCTGCTCTGTGCCCCAGCCTTGCCACAATCTGGGACATTTGACTGTTACCTGGAGATTCCCCTGACTCTGAGGATTTAAGGAGCTCCAATCCAACCTTTTCACTCTGGGTCAAGTCTGGCATGGCCTTGTTGAAAAACTGGGCTTTGGTATCTCAGCTCTTTTCTTGGTGCTTTACTTCTTCCTCAGCTCCTCTGGAATGGCTTTCTCCCTCAGAAACTCAGCACTGAGGAAGGGGTTTCATCGTGGTAGAGGCAGATTTCTCTGCAATACTCATATCTTCAGCGTGGACAGCTGCTTGTTTATTAAATAACCACCAACTATCTGGGACCATATTTTTAGATACTCTGTCTAATTGAGCCATTTCCTCTTAGCCCCAGGAAATGTCATTTTGGCGTGAATTCATCTGGGACACTTACTTGGAACTTGGTTGCCTATTCAGTACTTGCAGAATTAAGCATTAGAAAGATGAGAGCACCCTTGACACAGCAGGTTAACAATGGTGACTCCGAGTCAGGTGCGAAACGTGCAGTTATGGTCCTTACATCTCCAGAATGTAAGCAAGGGTGCTTCCACTTCTTTTAAGATTTCTACCTAAAATAAATAGCCTTCCCACACTTATTAGAACTAAACTGTTATTTATTCATTCATTCCCCCCAACCCAGTTTGTTGCTATAAGGTACAGGCATTTGCCAGAGAGAGAAAGAGAGAGAGAGAGAGATCTCACACTTCAGAAAGGATGGCCATACTGAAGTCCCTTCTCCATTATCCTCTAGGGATTTTTGGGTATGCAAGCATGCATGTGCACCCAGCCTGATTCTCAATCAACTGGGTCCAGGACTCGAACAGTGCAGTTAGCCATGTGGGAGACAGCACCTTAACCTCCATGCTACCTGCTGGCCCTTTATTATTTTGAATAGACCCTATAGTATTTTTTTCTACATTGTGAATAAATTAAGTAGAAGAGATTCTTTTTAAGACTCTCTAAGAATTATTTATTTATTATTATTTATTATTATTACTATTTTCCAATTTGTTACAGGCATGCACACTCACCAGAGAGACAGAGATAGGGAAAGTGAGAAAGCAAGCCACCAAGTCTGGGACTCAAATTGCAGTTGGCCATATGGGTGTCCATTGCATTAACCACGATGCCACCTGGCTTCTAATTTCTAAGAGTTTTAAACTGGCTCTATCAATGTTACAGACCATGCTGAAAATCTCTGAATAGCTTGGCTTCCTCTCCTTATCTCATATTTCAGTACAACAGGAAGTAGGAACTGTGATTTGTTTTTTGCAGGTTGGGACATGCGGAATGGAAAGATCCCATGACCGCCCAAGGTGATACAGGAGTTAGTGATACTTTTGAATGTCCATAGTGGAAGATTTTCATTTGCCAGTTCAAGTCTCTCAGCTTAGGATTCTCATTCAGTTTATGTAGGGATAGAAGAAAAAGTCCAAAATTCAAATTAAAAAGGTAAAAAGAGGAGTGATTTAATGTTTGGATAGTCAGTCCTAAAATGAATTCCATATCTCTGGCTTTCTCGATGGATTAGAGAGCGGACTTGTGACTTGGAGGTAGCTCTCTTAAGGATATCATTTCAACTATAATTTTCCATTTTTTTCACCTTTCCTGTGGCATATGTTTAGAAATCTCTTAGCTATTATTTGAGACTTTTTTTTAAAAAAAAAGAATTATTCATTCACTTATTTAATTTCATTTATTATTATTATTATTATTATTATTATTATTATTATTATTATTATTATTATTTTCAAGTTGCTATAGGGCACATGTACTCACCAGAGAGAAAGTGAGAAAGTAAACCACCAGGTCTGGGACTCGAACCACAGTCAGCCATGTGGGAGTCCAGCACCTTAACCACCATGTCACCTGCTGGCCCAGATTGCAAACCAAAAAGGGAACCAGCAGTTAGCGTAATGGCTATGTTGCTGGACTCCCACGTAGTCGACCACGGTTCGTGTCCTGGACCCGGTGGCTTAAAACTCATGCCAGGCGCGTGTGCGTGCGTGCCCAAGATCCCGAGAGGAGAATGGGCTTTCCGTCTCTATGTCTCTCTCTGTCTGTCTGGCGAGCGCACGCGCCCTATAGTGAAAAATCTCTCAAAAAAAAAAAAATGACCAAAAAGAAAAAGCTACTGTAGCTTTTATTTTGGTCCTTAATCAGAGGGACTGAAAATGAGAGTATTTGAGAGGTTTTTGCTATAGGGCATGTGCGCTCGCCAAACGGACAGGAGAGACAGAGAGACAGAAAGCGAGAAATCACCCCCCAGGGGGATAGCCATGTTGCAATCCCTTCTCCTCCATTCTCCTCTCGGGATCTTGGGCACGCATGCCCGGCGTGAGTTTTAAGCTACCGGGTCCAAGACTCAAGCTTCGGTCGACTACTTGGGAGTGCAGCGACATAGCCACTACGCTAACTGCTGGTCCCATGGAAATTCTTTAGATAGTCACCTCTAGTCCCTGAAATGCAGAGGAGTTCTGGCCAGGTGACTATTGCCCCTCAGATGGGTTCCACTTGCCTGAGTAATTGCTTTGCTTTTAAACCACAAAGCCTTCATGTACAGCTTTCCTCTTCCTTGAAATTCAGTTTGTGACTTTCTGCCTAGAGAATGAGGATTTGATTTATTATTTTTCACTGTAGGTCATTTTTATATGGGATGTGTATGTCATCTGTTTTAAATTTTAATCCTTGGCAGAGGATGTGATAAAATACTTTTTACTACTGGATTTCAATTTGTGAAAACATAGGTAGTTCAGAACTCTTCTGTTACATTGCTAATAAAGCCAAAGCGTTGAAATATCATCAAAAACCTCTTTTGTCTTTCTTTTTAATTTTATGGAATGACATGTTCTTTCAAGTGTTAAAGGAAAGGTGACACCCAGTGATTTGCAGTGTTTTCATGGCACCATTTAATATGCAGCGTTCATAAATGGTGTCAGTGATGATACTCTCTGCATATGAGAAATCCTACAGTCAGGAGTTAGAGAATCACAAAACAAGATATTCAGTCATTTTTAGTAGACAAGGCAGAGAGGCCTAAAGGAAAACAAGAGGCAGCGTAAGTTTTTAGTTTTAAAAAGCTTTTACTTAAGAAAGTACATTAGCCTTTCTGTAACCAGAATAAGAAAAAAAAAAACTACCTGGGTATGTGGAATGGGATGATGTGCTTGCTCTTATTTGGATTTTTGGATAGAGTGTGATCAGGGGTTGATGTTGGACAGAGTATCTCTGCGAGGACTGAATTCTGCAGGAAGATTCCTGGGTTTTCTCAGTGCACTTGAGATGTTTTGGCTGCTGACTCTTGTCATTGAGCCAGGTACCAATTTCATTCTGCAAGTGGTAATGACTATTACAAAACTGAAAAAGTTCCATGTCGTGTGTGTGTGTGTGTGTGTGTGTGTGTGTTATGTTCTTTCAGTCAAGATCTCAGTAAGTCACGATGCTCTTGCCTCAGGCACCTGAGCAGCTGGGACCACAGGCATCATCATATCTGACTTTTTTAGGTTGGGGAGGAATCAAACCTGGGCTTGCTGTGTGGCGTCAGCCTATCAAGCAGCAGTGTCCAGAACATGCCATTGCAGCTGGACCAGAAAGTTGTGTGTCTTTTAAAGCAAATTGTGAAATTTTAAAGGAACTAATAAAATATGACCTGGTAACTTTGACCCGAGTATGTTGCCCAGTTTTCTAAAGTCATGGGTTTTGATTTCTTGACTTAGAAAAGAATGTTATTTTCTTGTCACTCCCAGGGTCCTGGAAAAGGTTGATACAGAGTTTCTCATTTTATAAATGCTGTGAAGGATTCTAGTGCCCAGGTATGTCTCGTACCATCCTTGACAATAGGCAGATGGATGAGATGGATGATGGAGCAGGAGGCTTTCTCTTTCTGTAAAGATGCCATCAGGTAGGAAGCCACTTTTATTATGGATTACTCATTGCATACCTGATTACAGGGAGTATGAACATAAATACTTAGAAAGATTGATGCTAATACCAAACTAGCATCCTGACAATGGATGTTAAGAAAATGGTGGAAAACTCTCTTCAAGAAATCCAGGGTGCTCTCTGCTTAAGGAATGTTTACCAAAACAAAAGATAGATATAAATATTGAATTCAAAGTGTTTTAAGAGATTTTAGTTAGGTGGGGCCAGCAGATGGTGTAGCAGTTCTGTTGCTGGACTCCCACGTTGTGAACTGTGGTTCGAGTCCTGGACCTGGTGGTTTAAAACTCATGCCAGGCATGTGTGTGTGTGTGTGTGTGTGTGTGTGTGTGTGTGTGTGTGTGTACCAAAAAATACCAAGAGGAAAATGGAGGAGAAGGGATTGCAGCATGGCCATCTCCCTTAGAGGGTGATTTCTTGCTTTCTGTTTCTCTCTCTGGCTAGTGCCTGCACCCTACAGCAAAAATCTCTCTGAGAATAAAATAAAAAGAGATATTAATTAGGATACTGATTGGGTCAAAATAACCACACAGCAGTTTATTTGACTCTCATCTACAATGGTCTGAACACAACAAACCAAGGCTGAGAGGTTACTCCACAATGTTGAGATATTGTTATGCCATTTTCCCCCACATAACTTTCATCTGTCACCTAAGGTAAGTTTCTATCACAATGGGAAAATGGAATGGGAAGGGGGAAGAGCAGTCTCTTTGCTTTTAAGAGCATAACTGGGAAGTTGCAAGCATCAGCTCATATTCTGCTGGTCAGAACCAGCAACGTAACTACTTAACTGCAAGGGAAGCTGGGAAATGATAATGATTTTTTGTTTATTTTGTAGTTTGGCTATAGGGCGCTTGCACTTGCCAGAGAGAGAAAACTCCCTGGGGTGGACAGCCATGTTGCAATTTCTTCTTCTCTTGAGATTTTGGGCCTGCATGTATGCATACCTTGGGTCTGGAACTTGAACCACGTGGTTGGCCATGTGGGATCCAGCCTCCTTAACCACCATGTCACCAGCTGGCCCAGGAAGTGTAACAGCCATGTGTCCAGATAAGACTTTTATTACTATAGAGAGAATGGAGAATGAATGCTGGGGAGGCAACTAGCAGCCACTGTTGTGCAAGAACAGTACCATTTGTCCTTCAATGTAATTGTACTGCTATGACTTCTAGAAGGAGTCAACCTCGACACTACACCTTTTCAAAAGGCATAATTACAGATTCACAAGCAATACCAGAACATGTCATGCAGTGTTTACATCTTGCTTTTAATGTATTGTTCAGATGTTCATATCAGGCATGGACATTTTGAATGTATCGCCGTTAAGTTAAAAGCATGTGCAACTTCTTAAACATCTTTTGTGAGAAGAATGGTTCATTTTGACACATGGACTTTTTAAAAAAATTTTTTTAGAGGTTTTTGTTATAGGGCGCGTGTGCTCGCCAGACAGACAGAGAGACACAGAGAGATAGAAAGCGAGAAATCACCCCTCAGGGGGGATGACCATGCCACAATCCCTTCTCCTCCATTCTCCTCTCAGGATCTTGGGCACGCAAGCACACACATCTGGCTTGAGTTTAAGCCACCGGGTCCGGGATGCGAACCGTGGTCAGCTACGTGGGAGTCCAGCAACATAGCCATTACGCTAACTGCTGGTCCCAACACATGGAAATTTTTACACAGAATTGTTGTTATCATGAATCCATACGCACCAACATGAGAAAAGAAAGGGCAACCTCTAGGGAGTAGGTCACCATATTTCATTCTCGATGGGAATTTGAGTCTGGATTTGCCAGTGGTTGGTAAGTAAAGTTGACTTTGGGATGCTGATCCTAGGAAGGAAGCCAAAACACTACAACACACTTATAGCTCCTTTCACCCTCATGATATGTAATCTTAGGGCCTGGCTTCTAAAATAACTTTATTAAAGTAGAGTGAGGTCTCTTGTTTCTCTGTAAGGAGACAGTGCTGGAAAGCTCTGCCATTTATTCTTTCTGACTACTTCCTGTCTGGGTTGTGTTTATTACTCTCTGTCCAGAATGCTCTATCAGAGGGAGCTACTGTATAGCCAGGAAGGTTTGTTTGTATGAAAGTATGTGACTGTTTAGTTCTGGTTGGCAGGAAGTAAGCTGTCCCTGATACTCAGATTCTTGTTGTAAAGCCTAGCACACACCGTGCATTGTGGATTTTAGTCATGATTTCTGGCTGTGTGTATATTTTGCACATTTTTCTCTTATGCCATCACACAGAGAAAAGGTAATTAAATAAATTGTTTATTTATATCTTCTATGACAGAGACAGAGTAGAGACACAGAGAGAGTGAGATACCCTTACCAGATTCTTTTTTTTTTTTAAGAGAGATTTTTGCAATAGGGCACGTGCGTTCGCTGGAGAGACAGAGAGAGACAGAAAGACAGAAAGTGAGAAATCACTCCCCGGGGGGATGGCCATGCCACAATCCCTTCTCTATCCTCCTCTTGGGATCTTGGGCACGCATGCACACACACCTGGTGTGAATTTTAAGCTGCCAGGTCTGGAACTTGAACTGCAGTAGACTACGTGGGAGTCCAGCAATGTAACCTTATGCCATCTGCTGGTCCCCCTAGTAGATTCTTAATGCCATCATACACCCCCAGTGTCTACTTGTACAGACATGCACATGTATATTTGCTATGTTACCTCTGTGCTACTGCCTGGTCCAAAAGGCGTGTATATATATATCACACACACACACACACATATATTTTTTAATTTGCCAAAACGTGTGTGTGCTCACTGAGGGGAGAGAGAGAAAAGTGAGAAAGCACTCCCTCCCATGAGGGATGGTCACACTGCCATCCCTTCCCTATTTTTCTTTCTGGAATTTTGGCCACACATACATATATGCCTGGTGTGGGTTTTCAAGCCCCCTATCCGGAACTCGAACTGTGCAGTCAGCCATGTGAGACTGAGGTGCCTGAACACCAGGACACTGGCTGGTCCCTGAAAATTATTTCTATGTCTGAAAACTCAGATCCTATTTCCCTCATAAAGGTAAACTAGACTGGCAGATGTTCTCTTCTGGCTATCTCTGAAGAGGAGCAGGCTCTCTCTCTCTCTCTCTCTCTCTCTCTCTCTCTCTCTATTTTTGCTATAGGCTGCATGCACTTGTCAGAGAGACAGAAAAACAGAAAGCGAGAAGTCACTCCCCCAGTGGGGGATGGCCACGCTGCAGTCCCTTCTCCTCTATTCTCCTCTGTGGATTTTGAGCACACATGCACATGTGTCTGGTGTGTTTTAAGCTGCCATGTCCAGGATTGGAACCGCAGTCAACCATGTGAGAGTCCAGCAACGTAACCATTTCGCCATTGGCTGGTCACGCAGGCTCTGTGTCTGAAATAATATGAGGTAAATATCTTGCTGGCTTAGTAGTATATATTGTATTTCAAGCACTGTTCTGGTTTTTTGTTTAGCAAGGAAAAATCTCAGATTCTCTAGGATCCTTTACTGCACTGATAAGACTGAATCCAGCCAAACTCACCTTAACCACTCTTCAGAAGGGCTCTGCAGCAACAGCAACTGCTACACAGAGATGGGGTATCAGCAGTCATGAAAGCATCTTGGTGCAGAGACTCAGGGTGAAAGGCTTTAGAAAACATTGTCTGTCTTTTTCTGGGGGCTGGAGGTGAGGGTTGTTGACAAGACAGCTTTTGATGAATTTCGCTTTAAAAGATGATTTGGCTCAGGTTTCTGTTTCCAGGAAGGATGTTGATACCATTTTTCAGGTGAGGCCACTGAGATGAATTTGCTTAAGGTCCTATAAGGCAGTGTGGCCTGTATTTTTTACTGGACCACATTACTTCCAGTGAGTTAAAGCAAGTGACATTCTGTTTATAGATGAGCAAAGTGTGGTCATACATCTCAGGAGATGCTTCAGGGCTTCAGATAAGTAAGAACCTGGAGAAGGCAGACTCCCCCTAGGCTCCTGCCAGGACACTGCCTCATTCCTCAAGCACCAAGCTCAGCATGTGGTCTACAGGAGTCTGAAGCATGTACTTGTTGTCTGTGGAATTAATGACTGTGAATTGGAGGACTGTTTAACAAAGAAAAAAACAGAATAATTTGAAAGTGAAATTTTCTCAGGCGTCCTAAGGAGGGTTACATCTGCTTAGATGGAGAATGCAAAGAGAGATTATTTGCAGGAGATTGCAAAATCACAATGGGCTAGACAAGAGGAAAACAGATATGGGAATTTTTAACAAGAATTTATCAGGTCCAGCAGATGGTGTAACAGTTACGTTGCTGAACTCCCACATAGTTGACCGTGGTTCAAGTCCTGGACCTGGTGGCTTAACCCTCAGGCTGGGCGCAAGTGCGTGTATGCCCAAGATCCTGAGAGGACAGTGGTGGAGAAGGGACTGTCTTCTTGGACAAAAAGAATGGACATTATTGGCTTTGTAGAAGAATCGTGTTTAAGGCTGCTTTACTTAGTCTTTAAGAACCTGCAGAAAAGTATTTAGAAATACTTTTATGTCCAGGTCCCAGGATTTTGGTACCTCTTGGGACCTAAATAATAGAAATGTTGGGGGCCAGCAGGTGGCGTAGTGGTTAAAGTGCTGGATTTCCACATAGTCAACCACAGTTCAAGTCCTGGACCTGGTGGCTTGAAACTCATGTGGGGCATGTGCGTGTACATGCCCCAAATCCTGAGAGGACAATGGAGGAAAAGGGATTGCAGTGTGGTCATCCCCCTTGGGGGGGTGATTTCTCACTTTCTGTCTCTGTCTCTGTTTCTGCAACAAATGCATGTGCCCTATAGCAAAACTTTCTCAAAAAACAAAACAAAACAAAAAACAACAACAATAGAAACATTGACTTCTTAGGTTTAATATGTTGGAGGTCTTCCTTGAAACTCCCAGAGTATTTTATGAGTTTCTACTAGAATAATGATCATATTGCTATCCTACACAGAGGGAAATGAAACAAAACAAAAAGACATAAAATTTTGAAACATTATTTCAATAAAATTCTTAAGGAATTTAAAAGAAAGTTCTTAAAAGGACAATCTGTAATAATTTGTGAAATGCCAATCAAACCCACAAAAAGAGATACCACTTAATACCTCTTAGAGTTATTATTATATTAAAAAAAACTAAACAGAAAACAAACTTTGGTGAAGATGTGGAGAATCAAAGGCTCTTACGAATTGTTCAGGGAATGTAAAATGCTGCTGCTGCTGTGGAGAACAGGATGGTGATTTCTCAAACAATTAAACAAAGGATTACAATTTGGTCCAGCAACTCCACTTCTGATATATATTTAAAGGAATTGAAAGCGGAGATGAAAACAGATATCTGTATACTAATGTTTATAACATAGTAGCCAAAAGGTGGAAACAACTTGAACATCCCATGTAGATGAATGAATAACAAAACATATATGTATATATATATATACAATCAAATATTATTCAGTCCTCAAAAGGAATGAAACTCGGGGCTGGCAGGTGGCATGGGGTTAAGAGTACTGGATTCCCCTATGGCCGACTGCGGTTCAAGTCCCGGACCTAGCGGCTTGCTTTCTTACTTTCTCTCCCTCTCTCTCACTCTGTCTCTCTCTGGTCAAATTAAAATAAATAAATAAATACATTTAAATAAAATAATTCTAAAAAAAAGGAATGGAATTCAACGCATGTTATAGCAGGGATGAACCTTGAAGGCATTATTGCTAAATGAAATAAGCCAGGCCCCAAAATACAAGTGTTATATGATGTCACTTACACAAGTTACCTAGAGTAGTCAAATACATAGAGAGAGCAGGGATTGAGCAGGAGAAGGGAAGTTATTGTCCAATGGGTACAGAGTTTCTGTATGAAAAAGTCCTGGGGATGGATGGTAGTGACAGTCGGACAATCATGTGAATGTAGTTAATACCACTGAACTGTGCACTTAAAGATGGTTAAATTGGTAGATTTTGTTATGGGTATTTTATTACAATAAGAAAGATTTGTGCAAAAAAATTGTTTTAAGACACAGAAAGAAAGAGAAGAACAGGAAATGAAGAAAGTAATGACTGTCTTCTCCTGAAACATTTGTAATCATCTGTAAAAGGCTGACCACTGCTGTCTGTTGATTCTTTAAGACTTAGCAGGTTAAAAAAAAAAAAAAAAAGAACAAGAACTATAAAACTCCCTCTGTGTGCTTTTATTTATTTATCTTTTAATACCTTTTGAAAGCTATTTTCCAACCACACTGAACTGGCAGTTATTCAGCTTTCTCCGATGAGTCTGGGAGATTGCATCCCAGGTACCCATGTTTGACCAACTGACTTCCTTTGCAAAATGACCTAAAAGAGAGTTAATGATCTGACTGTAAAGGAAATCCCATACAGTGGGGACTGGCCTCTCCAAGGGAATCCAGGCATGTGCCTAAGCTCAAACATCTACATTTTAACTCCCCAACCTGCAAGCACCGGTTTCCTCCTTAGGGGCTAGGTTGCTGTGTTTACCTCCCTCCATTTTCATAGAGACAAGCTGCTTTAAGATGACTTATTTCTTTTCTATACCTCTCAAGGTATCCCAAGCATGAATCCAGTTTTTTCTTCCTCCTGTAGATGTTGTCTTCAATCTATGATCTGTAAAAAGGTTGAATGAAACCTTGCATAGCTCAGTTTACTGTTGATTGGGAAGATACAGAAGTTTGAGACTAGGGTCATGTAACTGGTTCAACTTTCTTAAGACATAATTGGCTTAGATTATGAGCTGCTTTTAAAAAATTACTTATTACTTTAAAAGTTTATTTTATTAATGATAGAGAGCATGTTTGTATTCATGAAAGAATGGGGGGGCAGAAAATTACCCTCGACAGAGTCTTATCACACCGAGATCCCCTTTTTCTGGCCCTACAGCTCATCAAGATTTTGGCTGGCCACATGCACCGACACACTTGTGTTTTTAAGCCGACCCAGAGAGCCGAACCCATAGTTAGCCATGTGGCTTCCAGCAGTGTAGTTCAGTTGGTCACAGACTGCACCACTAGGCCAAGATTTTGAGCTTCTTGAGTTGTGTCTTTACACAGGACCTTCTACCCCTTTGTTTTCCTATGCCACTTGCTGAAATCTCTCAGCTTTAAGTCTATACTAGAGGGGATGAATATATTTGTTTATACATGATGCCTTCTTCAGAATGAATATTCAAAGTGGTTTTTTTATTTTTTCAAAACTTGAGCCTGAAAAGGAGGTTCATGATTTTTGTTTGTTTGTTTGTTTTACCTTCCCCAGTTGATTTCCTGATGTAATGACTGCAATGTTCTCTGGTTTTGTTGTAGATCTACATTGATGTAGATCGTTTGTATTCAAGTCATCCTATCTTTTGCTCGGCTGTGCTTTTGTGTACCTTTTATAAAGCTGTCAGCATATGGAGGATATCTAAATTTTGGAACTTTAAAGTTAAGTCTTTCAAAGACACACAAGAGGAAAGCAGAAATCTTTTCTACTCTAGCTCCTAATAGTTAAAGGTCTCCTGAAGTTGTGAAGTTTGGATACCTAGTGACTTAGAAACCAGCCTGGTCAATGTTGGATACTTACTAAAGTCATTCTTCATCTGAATTTTTTTTTTCTTTTTTGGTTTGTTTGTGATAGGGTATGTGTGCTTGCCAGAGAGAGAGACAAAGAGAGAGAGAGAGGGAGAGAGAGAGAGAGAGTAAGTAAGTAAGAAATCTCTGCCCCCAACAGGAATGGTCATACTGCAATCTCCTCTCCTCCCTTCTCCTCTTGGGATTTTTGTCACGCAAGCACACATGCCTACTGTGTTTTTAAAGCCACCAGGTCCGGGATTGAACTGTGCACTCAGCCATGGGGACCCAGCTACCTTAACCACCATGTCACCAGATGGTCACACCTGAGATCTTTTTTCTTTCTTTCCCCATTGGTCTTGGTTTTTTGCCCTCTAGAACATTAAATGAGTTCAATGCTAAGTCATGAATTCAATGACTTAGCATTGAAAATGGGTTCAAATTATAGCTCAGTCATACGCTCCATACATTTTCTCTCAAGTGACATATACAAAACACAGCCTCCGTTAATAAAGCATAAATTCATATCTTAAGAATCCCCTTTAAATATTTTTCTAGATTTGGAACAGACCAGATTGAGATTCCTCATTATTTTTTTAAAAAACTGTACTTAGTAATTACCTTCTTAAAAGATCTCCTTCATGGGGACCAGTAGATGGCATACTGGTTACAACGCTGGACTCCCACATGGCCGAGGACAGTTTGAGTCCTGGAACTGGAGGCTTGAAACTCATGCCAGGTGTGTGTGCATGCATGCCCGAAATTCTGAGAGAATGGAGGATAAGGGATTGTGACATGGCCATCCTCCTCAGGGGGGGCGGTGATTTCTTGCTTTCTGTCTTTCTGATGAGTGCACGTGCCCTGTAGCAAAAAATTTCTTAAGGAAAAAAAAAAAAAAAAGACCTCCTTCAACATATAGCACGGATGCGTGATTAAACATTTCTTTATTTGGTAAAAGGCCTTATATTAAGCACAGTGCCCTGCTCTGGTTTTTGTTACATGACTGGAGGGTCAGTGCTGTAGCCCTGCATTCTCTGGCTTACTTGTGCTGGCTGACAGGTAGCTGCTCCTAGTGAAGCAGGCTGGCTAAGGCAACATAGGAGGACGCCTCTTTGCACCCTGATTGTGGTGGCAATAGCTGAACATGTATTACTAACCTGGAGAAAAAGGAAGTACTACTAAAGATAGACCTGTGGTTCTTTCTGTTTTGGACCCATACTCTGAATTTTACAGACTTTCAATTCCAAAACTATGATACTTCAAGACATGTTAGATTTGTTCCTTCTTGCTGGGTAAGAAAGAATATCTGTCTTATAACCACATAGGACTCTAGATGGCTGTTAATTTGATCCTGTTGTCTCTGTGTCTTTTTCCTTTTTTTATTTTTAAGAATTAATTTAGTTTATTATTATATTATTATTATTATTTAAATTTGCTATAGGCACATGTGCTCACCAGAGAGAGAGACAGAGAGAGAAAAAGTGAGAGAGTAAGCACTTGGTCTGGGACTTGAACTGTGGTCTGCCAGGTGGGAGTCCAGTGCCTTAAGCTCTGTGCCACCTGCTGGCCTGTCTTTTTTTTTTTTGAATTTCAGCATTTTGGGGGCAATGGTGTATCCACAGTAAGTGATTCCATTCATGGTGAATGAAGCCCTGGATTGCTGTTTTGTGCCTTTTCTCCTATCCTGTTTAAAACTCACTTAGCTCATATTTCTCAAATAAGTGCTCCGGGGTACGCTGAGGTGAATTGCTTAGGGAGCTGGGCTTCCGGACCAAGGAACCCCAGCTCCAGGCAGGACGTTCTCACAGACTACAGAGCTTCAGGGGCGCAGGCAGTATTTCCCTTCTCCTTGTCTCTGC
This sequence comes from Tupaia belangeri chinensis, assembly GCF_000334495.1. Taxonomy (NCBI): domain Eukaryota; kingdom Metazoa; phylum Chordata; class Mammalia; order Scandentia; family Tupaiidae; genus Tupaia; species Tupaia belangeri. The sequence goes on along the minus strand of NW_006160183.1, from coordinate 5,458,422 downwards.
TTGACTCTGAGTACCTTCCTCATTCCTTTTTTTTTTTTTTTTTCAAACCAGAGGTGTATGTGCTTGCCAGAGAGAGAAAGGAAGAAGCATCTGCCAGTGGCACATGGTCACACTGCAGTCCCTTCTCCATTTCTCCCTCCTCTAAGGGTTTGGGGCACTTATACCACCAGGGTCAGGACTCAAACTGTGTGTGGTTGGCCGTGTGAGATCTGGCTCCTTTAACCACCAGGCCTTGGGGCTGGCCCCATTCCTTCTCTTCCTGAAGACTACCTTTCCTGACTTCTTGGACCTCAGTGGTGGAAAGTGGAGCTACTGGTTCAGCCAAAGAGAGATGAATCCTCACCCTGTCTTCATCTCTCAGTCTCTGGATAGGCAATCTCCTTGGTTCTTGAGCTGGCTCAGTTAACCGTGACCGAGGGCCTTGGGACAGCATGTGGACAAATGGCTCTCAGGGTCCACATTACATGTTAGGAAGACACACATTTTGAATGAGGCAGACAATCTACTTCTTCTTATTATTAGAATGATTTAATTTTATCATTGTTTTTATTTTTAAACTTTGACCAGAGAGAGAAGGAGAGTGAGAAAGCAAGCTGCCAGGTCCGGAACTCGAACCACTGTCTGCCATGTGGGAGTCCAGCGCCTTAACCAGCATACCACCCACTGGCCTCAAGGCAGATAGTCTTATAAGTGAGCAGCTCACTGGATACATGGAGTGCTACAGTATGTCCTCCTACGGTGTCAGTTTTTCCTCTAGGTTTATATGTGTGTGTGTGTGTGTGTGTGTGTGTGTGTGTGTGTGAGATAGGGCACATACACTCACTGTGGAGAGAGAGAGAGAATGAGAGAGAGGGAGGGAGAGAGAGAATAAAAGAGAAGCGAGAGAGAGAGAGAGAGAGAGAAAGTAAGAAAGCACCCCTTAGGGGAGATGGCCACGCTACAATCCCTCCTTCATTCTTCTTCAGAATTTTGGGCATGCACACACATGTGCCCAGCTTTTTATTTCAAGTCGCTTGGTCCTGGACTCGAACTGTGCAGTTGGCCATGTGGGATCCAGCCACCTTATCCTCCATGCTACCTGGCTGACTCTTCCCTTTATTTTTAAAAGAAACATTATTTCTATAGTAAAACATAAACATATGGGTATCCATATGCATATGGATATAATTATAGGAAACAGGGACTAAGAGGGAACATTTGCAAGCAGTTTTTAGATAATCGGGAGAGAAGGAAATTAATTTTGTATTTGAGGTGTGCTCTTCTGCTACTAGAACACTTGAGTAGGCTAGTTGAGGAAGGGGTGAAATTTCTGACCAGTTACCAGCTGGAGATGGAAGTTTAACGTGAAACCAGGTAGTAAGATGCTGAGTATTTTGCTTATTTTAGTTCAATGAGGCCAGGCCATTTTCTGCCTGTGTATTACAGAATCGGGTACAGAATACTCCCACTGGGGGTGGCTGTACTAAGACACATTAATGTAATCTTTGGGGAACTTTGGACAGACTGTAAATGTTGTTTGTGGAATGAGGCTGAATAATAAGGCTTAGCCAGTTCCAGTTGCAACGGTGTACTTGTAAACAGTTCACTGTTCATTTGCTGACCGTAGGGACATACAGAGTTGCCCGTGTCTGCTCACAGCCCACTTCTCGTGACATGACTTTTTCTGGGCTGCAGAAAGAAGAGAAAACTAATCACAGTGCCTCCTCTCCACCCAGCTGAGGCCTCAGCTGAAGTGCTTTCCGTGATTTAAACACGATTGTGGAAGTACCCTGGAGAGTTAACAATGAATCCACTTCTGGAGGCTACTACTTAATATTCCTCTGGCTTTCAAGTTCTCCTAGGTTTTTCTTTATGTGTATGGATCATAAATATATGGAATACATATATAATCTATATTACAGAAGAATGCTGAAATCAACATTATTGAAACACCTACATTTTGGGGCATAGGTGAAATATGTGTGTAGGTAATAAATAGTAGAAGAATAACGCAGATATCACCATTATTAAACAGACTGATAAACTATTCACTGCATTTGTTGATAATTTAGAATAAAATTCTAATACTATCTAACTGACAGTAAAGTGAATTCAAAAGCAACCAGTGGATAAATTAGGAATGCCACCCAGGTTTTTCATGGACCTTCCTTTAAAATAAATAATTATTCACTTAATTTTATTTATTATTATTATTTTTAAATTTGACTAGAGAGAGAGAGAAAGTGAGAAAGCAAGCCACCAGGTCCGTCCGGGACTTGAATCGTGGTTGATGTGGGAGTCCAGTGCCCTAACCACCAAACCTTTTGTGGTCCCCATGAATCCTCGTTTAATTTTCCCTGAAGTACATATGTAACTTCCCCAAAACATTAAATAAAGTTAGAAAAAACAAAATTACTTATAGTTGTATCAATCTCCTATAGGAACTTTTAGTAATTTAAAAATTAAAAGTAGAGAAATTCATTGCCACTTGAAGCTTTTGGTAATTTGGGAGCATTATCTTTTTTTTTTTAGATTTTTTTTTTTTTTTTGCTATAGGGCACATGCGCTCACCAGAAAAAGAGAGACAGAGAGACAGAAAGAGAGAAATCACCCCCCCGGGGAGGGGGATGGACGTGCTGCAGTCCCTTCTCCTCTATTCTCCTCTCTGGATCTTGGGCATGCATATACATGCACCCAGCGTGAGTTTAAGCCACCAGGTCTAGGACTCGAACCATGGTTGACTACATGGGGGTCCAGCGACATAGCCATTACGCTAACTGCTGGTCCCAGTTCTGGGGCTTTATCTTTCTAAACAAACAAACAAACAAACAATAATAACAAACTCTTGGTAATAAGACTAAAAATCTTAGAATACTTCCTTTCCGGCAGATCTTGAAGCAAATTAGACTTCAGGGTGTTGATCCTGTATGCCACATGATTCACATCTCCCATCAACTTGCAAAGAGCTTCTACGCTGTCCGATACTATCCAAAGTAAAAAGTGGGCCAGCCAGGTGGTGTGGACGGTAAGGTGGCTGGATCCCACATGATTGACAGCGTAGTTTGACTCCTGGATCTGGAGTTTGAAAAATATGCCAGGCACGTGTGTTTGCCCAGAATCCTAGAGGAGAATGGAGAAGGGATTGCAGCATGATCATCGTCTGGGATGGGGGCGGGGAGGTATTTCTCACTTTCTTCCCTTTCTCTCTGTCCCTGGGAAGTGTATGTGCCTATAGCAAAAAAACAAAGAGTCAAAAATGTTTGTCTGTGGCTTCTGTTGTTTCTTAGGTAAAGGATTTATCAAGGGTATAAACTGTCTTTGAAGAGCTCTTTTCAAAGCTCTACAAAAGTAAACATAGATCTTTTGCTTAGCAGTGTTTCAAAATCAATATAAATATTAGTCTTACAGTTCTTGTCAGAATTTGAGAATTTTGCAGCTAAAATATTTGAAAACTTGGAGAATAGTTTAAAAGTACAGATTACCAGGCAGCAACCTTAAAGATATTGAATTATTGGATCTGGGGCAGGGGGATGGTAATCTATATTTTTAAATGACTTTCTTAGGCATCCTGGTTTAGAAATAAGTATTTTGGTGACAGAAACTTGTAAGAGGCAGAGAGCAGTTGAAGAAAAGTGTGTACAATAATGTGTCTCTTCTAAAAGATTGAATAATTTTATTGTATTTACAATTTTCAGGGTTTTTTTTCCCTATCAAAACAAAAATAAAATCTGAAGAAAATGCCTTTTATTTTCCCTTCAGATTTTACACCTATCCCACAATTTCAGGATAAAAACAAAAAAGAAATCTTATAATGTCTATTATCCCATAGTGAAAGAGTAATCCTTTAATTGCAGAGTATTGTTGACCATGAAAACAAGGACTGATGTATAAATGTTCATATTACTTCTAGAATTTTTTAGAATAGCAGTACTAATATATCTTTTGGGGAAAAAATAATCACTTAAAACATTCTTATTCATATTTTTATAGCCAAGATTGACATTTATGCCTCAGTTGTTGAAATTTAGGAGGTTGGGGAAGCGAGCTGGAATTTGGTTCCACCCAAGTGTAAGTCTAGACGAACCAGTCTGCATGTAGTTTGCAGAAATGAAATTAAGCCAGCTTTGTTTTGAAATATGTGAATCACAACAGCACTAAGACCTAGAAAGATTAATGGGCAGAGAGTCAAAAAAAATTTTTTTTTCCACAGGAGGAAATACTTGCAGACATGTCTATAGAAAGAGGTTTCACTCAGAATCAAAGAAATGGAATTAAAGAAAGAAGAGACACAATTTTATGGCTACTAAACTAATACAAATATGAAACAAAGCTGATGTGGCCTTAGAAGATGGATATATTCTTACATTTCTGGCGGCAGTGTTAGCTCGGTTCATTTGGAAAGCGTATTGGCAGTGCTTATAAAAAGTCATACTACTGTTCAGACCCTTTGACCTCATAATCACATTTTTTTGAGTTTATTCTAAAGAAAAACTTCTAAAGGAAAAAAAACCTATGAGAACAAAGATATTTATTGTACTTTTATTTCTACCATTTTTTATGTGTAAACCTTGGAGAGGCTACATGACCACTCTGTGTCTCAGTTTCCTTGATAAGATACAGAGTGGAGTCCAAAATAGAGAGAATAATTACCTCTAGCTAGTAAGCTTTAATGAGATAATGTATACAAGATACATGATATTGTAAGTGCTTAACAGTATAAGCTACAATATTCTTTTTTTAAAAAAGAATTATTTTATTTAACTTTATTTATTTTATTTTTTTATTTGACCAAAAAGGGACAGAGTGGTGAGAGAGATAGAGAGAGAGAGAAAGTGAGAAAGCAAGCTGCCAGGTCCAGGACTTGAACCGCCGTCAGCCATGTGGGAGTCCAGCCCCCTTAACCACCGCACCACCTGTTGGCCCCACTACAGTATTATCCTCTGTCCATTTTTGGAAGGCATTCGTGACTGCCCAGCACATTTTCTTCCTTGCCAACAGACCCTAATTTTGTTCAGGCATCTAGCTGCAATATGTCCAACTCCGGGGGGTGAATGAAGACTTCTCATCTGATCATGGCTATCCTATTCCCATTTGCCACAGATAGGGCACGTGACTTTTTCTGATCCATGAGACTCAATGGAAAGTCTACCATGGTCTTCTGGGAAAGATAGTCTTCTGTTATTAAAAATTTGAGAGAGCGCTCTCTTCTCCCTGGCCCCGACCTGGAATGTTCTTGTGTGATGATGTGTTGTTCTGAAACTCTTGCGTGGTGAGGTGTGGTTCCTGCAGCCATCGTGGCTGCTGACAACCAAGGTCAGCCCATGAAAGAATGGTCAGAGCCTGGATCTATGATGATATCATTGAGTTACTGAGCTAGGACCACCTGACTCTAGAGATTGTTTTGAGAAATGTCTAAGTCGGTTGACTATTCTATTTTTTTGCAACTCAAAACACCTTACTCGAGTTGGTATTTAATTATCATTTATTATAGTAATTTTTAAGTTATACTACCACAAAAAATTTGTTTATCATGAGTAGATTAAGATTTCTGGAATAGAAAGTCTACACTCTTCTAATAGTCTTTCTCCTTAGATGCAAGATTTTCACTGGGACCAGAAGTTGGTGTAATGACTATGTTGCTGGACTCCCATGTAGTCTACCACGGTTTGAGTCCCGGACCCCGTGGCTTAAACTCACCGGGCACATGTGTGTGCGTGCCCATGATCCCGAGAGGAGAATGGAGAAGGGATTGCAGTGTGGCCATCCCCTCTGGGGGGTGATTTCTTGCTTTCTGTCTCTCTGTCTTTCTGGTGAACGTACGTGCCCTATAGCAAAAACCTCTCAAAAAAAAAAAAAGAGATTTTCATCACAGATACAATTCTTTTTTTTTTTTTTTTGCTAGCCAGTTCTGCATTTTATTGAGGCTCGCTCAGGCCTTGACTGCGAACTTGCCCAGTGGGTACAGCCACTCTTACTGCAGCTGTTTTGCTGTTTCTTGGTCTTCAGGCTCTCCTCGTGTCTTGTTGAGCTGCCAGCACATGGCACAGGTCTTCTTGGGCCACAGGTTCAGGGGCTTGTACTTGCCCTTGTAGGATGTCCTGAGGTTTTCTTTCTGAGTCTGGTTAATGATGGTGAGAATGTGGGCAATGAATTTGTGGACAACCCGGTTCTTGGACAGCCTGTACGCAGCTCCGGCTGTCACTTTGGCGTCATGCAGCTGGGACAGCTCCACCTTCAGGTCATCCAGCTGTTTCAACAGTTCCTCCTTCTTGCCACAAATCCTGAGGCTTAATTTGGGTCATAGCTGCCTAACGCTGCCGGTGCTTGCTCAGAGGAGAGATGTAACCCTTTAAAATTTTAACCTTGATGAATAACTGTCTTATGTATTTTAAACCTAGAAACTATTAACTCCTTTAATAATAAATGTGAAATGTAGTGAACTTGCATGCTTTAATGATCAACATGAAAAATATCCCCAAAATTACTGAAATGTAAGACATTTTGGTGGAAGTGAGTGTAAACCTGTACCTCTACAATTGATGATCCAGCTGCAGCTGTGATGGGATTATAGTTTGAATATTTTGAATGTCTGTGTAAAAATAAACTGTAGTGCAGCTGATGAAGAGGTTGCATGTTTTAATGGATGTATCTGCTGAAATTACAGATCTAAAGTAAGTAGGAAGTTGTATTTCTTCTCTTCTCTGCCATAAAAACTTTCTGCTGGCTGTGTACTGTTTGAATAAAAATAAGCCAGTGGCCATTAGATTCTCCAGTATTGATCAGAAGTGGGAATTCTTTCACTCCCGTGATGTGAATCTTGCTCTATTTCAAGACAGTTATGTTACTTGAAACAAATTACTTGTCAAATGCATTTTCTTGTGGGATTTTCATAGCCAAAGTAAACTGTATATCATAATTTCATATGTATTGTGGAATTTTCAAGAACAATTGACTCTCCATGTACAGATAAAAATTTTCTTCTAAGCAAAACTTTTTTTTTTTTAAGAGAGATTTTTGCTATAGGGTGTGTGTACTCATCAGAAAGGCAGAGAGAAAAAGTGAGAAATCACCTCCCCTGGGGGGATGGTCATGCTATAATCCCATCTCCTCCATTCACCTCTCTGCATTTTGGGCACACACACACACATGCTTGGTGTGAGTTTCAAACCACTGGGGCTGGAACTCAAACTATGGTTGGCCCCATGGTAGATCAGCACCTTAACTACCACGCCACCTGCTGGCCCCTTAAGCAAAGCTTTTACTCAGCTCCAGAACCACCATCATCACTCCCCCAAATACAGATATGCAGTACCTCCCTCTACATGGATACCACTACCATACCCAGTTTGAATCCCTCTCTCTGATCTCCCTAGAGAACCTTCCTCATCTGCAGCAACAATTTGTCCCTGTATAAATTCTCTGTTGCAAGTTGGTCCCTGTGTTACATGGTTCTTCAGAAAAACTGAACCAATATCCAATTGTATGTATCCATCCATCCACAGAGATTTGTTAAGGAGTTGACTCACATGATTATGGAGGCTGGGAAGTCCAAAATCTGCCATGTGGGCCAACAGAACAAATGATGCTTTTCCACGTCCAAGGCAGTCTGCTGGAGAATTTCCTCTTGCTTGGGGAAGGCAGTCTTTTTGTTCTATCAATATTTAGGCCTTTAACTGATTAGATGAGGCCCACCCACATCATGCAGGGCAATCTGCTTGATCCGAAATTTACCCATTTAAATTTAATCTTATCTGAATAGCCCCTCCAAGCTGACACAGGAAATTAACAATCACATTCCCTCCAAGTTAATAATAATTAGGTTCTACTGCCTTGGGCAGGAAGCTCAGAGGAGAAGTGTGGTTGTGGCTACTTTCTTCTTCTCTTCTTCTGGGTTGCTCAGGTTTGTTTTGGTTTATTTTTTTTATAGGTGGGTGGGGACAGGAAGGTGAATGATGAGGGAGAGGCCCTGACCAGAATCATTACTTGTGCGTACAGTTGATGGAATGAATGTCTTATGTTCACAAAGGTCTCTATGTGGGACTCTGTCACCAGCCATTTCCCAGTTCTTGGGCTTCTCCATTCTTCACCAAGCAGCCTGGCTTGGACTCTTGGTCTGAGTTGGGCAGAAACCATGCTGAGTGTCGAAGAATCTTAGAAGTTGTCACTCATCACATTTGAAACCCTTGTGCTTGACTCGGAGAGAGGAGATTTGGGTTTTTGTCTTAGCTCCATTGTGTGTTTTTGGGTATTACTCCTCATCTTCATACTTCATTCTTCTCATCAGCCAAATGGGGATAATAAGGCCTTTGAATGTTGCCGTGGGCATTACGTGTAAATAATTTGTACCTGTAAAGTACTATATAAATTAAGTTTGGGTTTTCACTTTATTCCAGTTACGGCCATCCAACATAGCCTACGCTATCAAAAGTAGTTGATTTTGCTTTAGGTGCTCAGGACTTCCGCCAATGTGATTTTCTATGAGAAATTTGCCAAATTTGGTTTCAAGGAACAAAAGGGCATATTGTAAAGAATCTGTTTCTTGGGATGGGGTGGTGTATTTCAACAAGCTACACACAGCTACTCTCTCCCTTCCAGTGTGACTCCTAACACATCTGGGGTGCAGATTTGTTGGCAGTGCCTTGCTTGGAAGCCTTTGCTGACGGCGAAGATATGAATAATTTACTTAACAAGTTCTCGTGTGATTTCTTTGTTGCCTGGTGTCATGTTCAGAGATTAGACTTCCTGGGCAGAAATTGAAACTTTTTTTTTTTTTTTCCTATGGTATTGACAATACGGCCATGCTCGAATGAAATAAAAAGTGACTGTTCATTCATTGGCTTGGACATTCACTTAGTCAATTCATATTCTTTGCAAAGGCTGCATTGTGGACAGTTTTGTGTCAGGTAGTAAAGAAGAAACAAAAGGGAGAAAAGGGAAGTAAGATGAAAGATACAGAGATTCTTGATTGGAAGAGTGGAGAATATGGATTTTTTAAATTTATTTTTCCCAAGCTAACCTATGTCCAGCTTTATTAAAGATATGTTTTATAAAGAACCATGGTATTTCAGGCAGGACATGGGAAGACAATCATTAACAGCATACAACAACTTTCAAATTCCCTTTTTCAATGGACTACCAAGATCAGAAAACCATTATAAAACCCAGTGAAGTCTTCAACTGATTCTTTGAACAGAGAAAGTTTAGAGTGAGGGTTGGCATTTCACTTTTAGCATGTTGTTTAACAACATTTCGTGAGCTGACTCTGACTTTCAGGAAATGAAACTTGCAGGATTATTGCTCCGAAGACCCATAGTATAGAGAAGGAATCATTGTTTTTTTGTGGGACACCACCTCAGTGATGCCACTGGGAAGTCTAGATTATCTGACATATTGGTAACCAATTTTTTCTTTTAATGGTCATGTCCCAACAGGTCTCTGGGCTTAAGGGAGTTAAGTCTGGGCTGAAGATAGACAAAGAGAGGAGGACAGAAAAACACATTTTATTTTTTTCACACCCTAGGGCAATTGCATTGAGGTTGTTGAGTTTGTCAATGTCAGGGAAACTCTCTTCCTGGGACCCAAGAAGGAATCTCTTAAAACTAGTAGGGA
>NW_006160183.1:5432239-5448803 GCF_000334495.1 Tupaia belangeri chinensis | reverse complement strand
GATATTTTCCCCAAAATCAATCTAGCTTCAGAGCTACAATCCTTTGTTCTCCATTCTCCTCTTGGGATTTTGGGCATGCACATACATGTAGCCAGCTTGTTTTTCAAACTACCAGTCTGGGACTTGAACCATGCAGTTGACCAGGTGGGATACAGCCACCTTAACCACCATGTCACCTAGCTGGCCCTGTTTCTTGATTTTTTTTTTTAACCCCTTGTTTTAGGTACACACATATTTCCTATATCCTTACTATGGTCTGAACATTCATGTTCCCCCCAAATTTATATATTAAAACTTAATCCCTAGTGTGATGGTATTTGGAGGTGAGGCCTTTTGGAGGTGATTAGGTCATGAAGACTCAGATTACATTAATGGACTTAGTGCCCTTAATAAAAGAGGCTTGAGGCAGGTTGTTTACTCCTTCTGCCACACAAGGACATGGCTAGAAGGTGCCATCTGTGAGTAATAGGCCCTCTACCAGACACTGGATCTGCTGGTGCCTTGCTGTTGGATTTTCAAGTCTTCAGAATGGTGAGCAATACGTTTCTGTTGTTCATAAGTTATCCCATCTGAGGTATTTTGTTATAGATGTTCAAAGAGACTAAGACAGCCTTCTTCGTAGGTTTTTCTTGGCCTTTACTTTGTTTTAATATGTTAGTTTTAGGAAGACCCAACTAATTTTAGCTTTTTAACACTGATTCAATTAGCACTTAAACCCAACTAATTTTAGCTTTTTAACACTGATTTATTTAGCACTTATAATTTGGAGTTCAGGCTCAAGTTTCTCTTACTTTGAAAAACAAGTTTTGTTGTCAAAAGTTTTTCTGTGTCTGTGGAACTGGAGTCCTTGTCTCTTAGGTTCTCTGAGTTCTTTTTAACTCTTCCTTCCTGTTGTTGCCTGAAATAGTGATTTCTTAAGACAGATTCAGCACCGTGAATTTGTTTACATGTTACATGTGTGGTGAACACATGTATGCGGTAAATACCAAAAAATGATAGGCGTTTTTATTTTACCTTGGCTTGATTTGTGGAAATTTATCCTTTATTTAAGAAGTGTTTCTAATATATGGGTCTACTTCAGTCATTAGAACACATGGTCAGTGAAATTGAAGGAAATCTCAACACTTTCTAAAAACTCAGTTCCAGAAAAGCTGTAATTAGAGCAGGGCAATATAATTTCCCTAAGCAAATAAATGTAGGCCTCTCCCCTCAGGTCTGGAAGCAAAGGAGCTTGCACCTATTTGTGTCCCTTATGTCTGGCTGTGGTTAGCATAGTAGACTGACAAGTCTGTTGCTAGAGCTTTTGGTTGATATAATTTCCCTGGGTTTCTCCCGTGTGAGCTGTAGAGAGACTATTTTGAGATTTTCTGGCCTTATCCTGGGTGTCAAAGCCTGGGAAAATAAAAGTATGTGCATTGCATGTCATAATAGGTGAATGAAGTCCCAAACCCTGCCTAGACTGTAGTGTCCTGTTGACTATTCTTAACCTTCTGTTAGCTGAAAAGAAGCACGCCATTTCCAGGATTGCGTAAGAATATTCCAGGGATAGAACAGTCTGGTGGGGTTAGAAGAAGAGCCCTTTTGTTCATGGAGAACCTGCAGAGGTGGCCTTTCTTGTTAATGCTATTCTTTGCGGTTGTCTTCAGGACAGAAATGCTTTAGCCAGACAGTGGTTTTTAGATTTGCTAAAGAAGGACTTTGATGTCGGGCTCCACCTATCTCTTTTGTGAAACTTGGTATAACTGGAAATGTAGGAAGCCTTAGGATCAAGCATATTGATCTTTTTTTTGGGAGGGGGGGTGAGATTTAGAATTTGATTTTTTTTTCTCCTAGATTGTCCAATTTATTGTGGTTATCAAGCAGAAATTAAGGAAGATAAAGCAATACCATGATTTCAAAAAATATTTGCAACATAGATTTATTATAACATTTGTTTTCTGTACTATTTTCTTTATTCTAGTTTGCCAGAGGGCACCTTTAGTCATCAGAGAGAGAGAGAGAGAGAGAGAGAGAGGAAGTGAGAAAGCACTCTTCAGAGGGGATGGTCACACCACATTCCTCCTCTATTTCTCTTTTTTTGGGGGTTTTGGGAATGCACCCAGTGCATTTCTGAGGCCACTGGGTCCAGGACTCGAACCACATGGTTAGCCATGTGAGATCCAGCTACCTCAACCACCACATTAGCAGTGACCCTCTTTATCATTTTATAAATAAAACTAAATTTGTTTAGATAATTAGCTATTAAAGTAACTGGTCATGAAAAGGGTCTGTTTTTATGCAATTCTCCAACAATAATCAGTACATTTCCTAGCACATAGTAGGCATACAATAAATTGATGAATTTTTAAAAATTTTATTTTAGGTTTTTGCCATAGGGCATTTGTGCTTGCCAGAGAGACACAAAGAGAGACCAAGAGAGGGGAAGTGAGAAATAACCCCCTAAGGGGGATGGCCACACTGCAATCTTTTCCCTTCCATTTTCCTCTTGGGATTTTGGATATGTACATAAATGCACCCAGTGTGATTTTCAAGCCATTGGGTCCAGGACTTGAACTGGAGTTGACCGTGTGGGAGCCCAACACCTTAACCAGTCTGCCATCTGCTGGCCCCAAATTAAAATTGATGAAGGAATAAATAGTGGATTTTAAATAAATGTCTATTGATAACATTTTAATTATGTTAGTTTGGTGAACATTTAACTTCTTTAATGTACTCCAGCAAACTTTTACATATATGATACTACAAAAAGAGAAAAATATTAAATATAGAAGTTAAACCTAAAAGGAGATTTTTTAAAATGACTGGGAATAAAAGCACAATAGCATAAATATATTAGATTGTCGGAAAAGTCATGACATACTTTTCCACGTAAGAATGCATCATGAGTTTTCTGACAGTCCAATACATTTTTTAGATTAATATTATACAAGTAGTCTTATATTTATAGGATCTTGGTTTGTTTATTAGCAGTGGGGAAGATCTTTGCAGAGTTTCTCCTCTTTCAGGCTACTGGCACTAGGTGGTAAATCATTCCTTTTTATTACTCATATTAATTTAGAACTTGGCACAATGGAGGGATATAATAAATCTTAAAGAACAATCAGCACCTCTACTTCTTATATGAAGGGAAAAAAGCTCAATTTCAGACACTTCTGACTTCTAAAAAATGCTGAAATAATATGCATTCAAACATTATTTTAGAATCATATGTAACTTTTTTCAGATTATGAAATTGTATATGAGTTTCTTACAGAAAATTTGGAAATAGAGATAACCAAAATTACCCATATACTTCAATATTCAGAGGCAGTCATTTAATTTTGATATATTTTATATCAGTCTGGCATTTTCCTATATATATTCTATAGTGCACTTGTCATATAAGATGCTCTGGTAAACAATAATTCAGGTAGAAAATCTTTTTTTGGTGTCCCTGTGGGAGATCTATAATGCATATTGCAATATTAAGGCTTTGAGAAAGTCTGTAAGAAAGCGTTGTTTAATTAGTGTTTACCAAGCTTACTTGACTACTAAGCACTGTGTGTGTGTGTGTGTGTGTGTGTGTGTAATGCTTGTTGTATCCTCACACTCTCAATTTTAATTCTATTTTTCTTTCTTTCTTTTAAAATGTTAGCCTTTCTGAGAGTTCAGTTTGGTAATAGACATTTTCCCTTTAATTTTTTAGGCTTGTTCTCTTGGTAGGTTTCAGAAAAGAGAATCAAGATCCAGAAAAAGAGAAAATTGGCCCTGGAAAGGAAGACTAGGCTTCAAATACGTAATCATTGTGGGCTGCATAACGAAATTTTTGCATGTCCCTCCCGTTTGAAAATCAAATTTATCCATGGTCAGTAGGGTACTTCTGAATCTTTGCCAGCTGCGGATTTTGCATTTGGGGAAAGCTGATGGACAGGCCTTTGATCGCAGGCTGACTTATGAAATGTTGTAATTGCCAAGAGCAGATGGCTGCTCTTTTATTTTTATTTATCTATTTTTTGCTAGAGGGCATGTGTGCTGACCAGAGAGCGACAGACAGAGAGTGAGGGGAGAAAGCACTCCCCATGGAAAACTGTCATGCTGCAATCTCTTTTTGTCCATCTCTCTCTCTCCTTTTGGGATTTCGGGCATGCACACACATGTGCCCAGGACAATTCTCAAGTCCTGAACTTAAATCACATAGTCAGCGGTGGGGTTTGGATGACTCAACTGCCAGGCCCTGGAACTGGCCCCAACTGATGGTGACTTTTAGGAGAGGATATTGGATGGTGGTGGTGGTGGGGGGTGAGCTGGAGTTGGGGAGGGGAGAACTAGCTATCAAATTGTGATGTTTGGTTATTGTCCTCAGATCTGGCTCCCTGAGATGGTGTCTATCCACAGTAAAGTAATACCGCATGCTGTCGTGGTTAATGAAAGAAACTTACTTCAAGACTGTTGTTAACACACTAAGTCTAAACTGGGCATAAAGCGTTGTCACCCTCAGAGAAAGACTTGCTAGGAACAAGTGAGGAAACATCTCTGGCAATTTTGTGGAGTTTTCCTTTAAGCTTCTAACAACTGTCTGCAGTGCCACTAGATTGCTATATTTAGAACAGTTTTAGGGATTCCCATCTTGCTTCTTACTTAGCTCTTTTTTTTTTTTCCTTTTAAGAGATATTGATCTATTTCTTGAACACATACTTCTTGCCCTTTTTTTTTTTAAAGGTTATTTATTTATTTCTTCTAAGAGGAAGAGAGAAAGGCCCTCTAACAGAGTTCTTCCACTGTGGCGTACCCAGCCCTGCAGCCATTCTGGATCACGTGCACACACGTGCACACATGGCGTGGAGAGGAAAACCTCAGGGCACAAATCTGGGACCTTCTCATGTGGACTCTGCCTGGTGGAGTGCTGTGTTACCACTGAGTACACAACTGGCTTTGAATATATATTTCCACATCAGTTTTATTCTGTACCCAACAACTCAACCACTGGTAGTTTAGGAAATGTAAGAATTATACGACTCAGAATACACGTGTTATAAGGGAGTATGTTTGAGAGATTTGCGGAAAAATGAAAAGTCTTCTATGTCTCCCCACATCCTACACTGAAGCTAGAGAAGAATCAGGCTGGTATTTACCTACATGTTCAGCTGGTCACATTTTCATCTCTCTTTTCAAGGTCTGAAACCCACTGAGATAGGGAAACTCTCAAAGACTAAGTAGTAAAGCAGTAAAGGTACACAATACAACTGGCAGGTATATAAAATGGGTGATGTTAAGTCTCCTTTGTCAAGCTAGAAAATAGCATAACAATAGAAACATGGGACCAGCAGGTGGCGTAGTGGTTAAGGCACTAGACTCCCACATGGCCGATTAGAGTTCAAGTCCTGGACCTGGCGGCTAGAAAATCACACTGGGCACATGGGTATGCATGCTCCAAGGCCTAGGAGGAGATGGAGAAGGGATTTTGACATGGCCATCCTCCCTGGGGGGGAGGGAGAGCAGTGATTTCTCACTTTCCCTTTCATGTCTCCCTTTGGTGAGTACATGTACCCTGTAGCAAAAACCTAGGAGGGGGGGAAAAAAAGGAAATAGAAACACATTTGCAGAACTTACTGATGGTTATCTTGCCTTGAGCAATCTGTGGTAGAGACTACTGACTGTCCCCCCAATATGTAGTCTTCCTTTCTTTGTTTTTTGGGAGTCTTTTGCTATAGGATGCGTGCACTCACCAGAAAGAGAGAGAGAGACAGAGAAACAGAAAGTGAGAAATCACATCCCGGGGGGATGGCCACACCGCAATCCCCTCTCCTCCATTCTCCTCTCGGGATCTTGAGCATGCACACACATGCGCCTGGCGTAAGTTTAAGCCACCAGGTCCGGCCCTCGAGCCGCAGTCGACTACGTGGGAGTCCAGCGACATAACCATTATGCTAACTGCTGGTCCTGTCTTCCTTTCTTTATAAGTAATTTATGCTGAATTATAGACTACATTTCCTAGCTCCCCTTGTTGCTAGTTATGACTGTGTGGCCAAAGAAGTTAGATGTAAAAATTTCAGAAAGGTAGGAACAAGCCTTCTTCATTCCCTTCTTTCTTCTCGATGCCTGGAATTGAATACAATGGCTGGACTTCAGCAGCCATTGTGCATTATGAGTAGAAACAGATGCTGAAGAGACTGAAGCAACGAGGTAGATGGAATCTATAACCTTATGACTGTAGAGCACCATATCGATCCTGAGCAGCTTCCTATAGACCTTGTTTATAGTGAGGGAGAAATATGTGTCTATGTTGCTTAAGCTACTGTGAGGTTTTTCTGTAATATGCTATGGACCCTAAGTCTATCATAGCATACTATCTGCAATGCTAATTTAATTTTTTCTTGGTAGGGGCCATCATCATAACTCACATCAAGATAAAGCCAAATTCGCCAAGAAAATCAACTTACTAGTTCTGGTACTGTGATGTGACTGGGCCGTTTTCAGAACAGAATTTTTATATGGTTCACTTTATCTTTATTTGGTCTGATCATTTATTACGGTAGGGAGTCAGGACATGATACAGTTGGTTTATTCATTTGGCAGATATATTGAGTGTTTACTGTATGCCAGACATTATGTTAGGCTCTGGGAATCCAGTTTGAGCAAAACAGGCGTAGTCTCTGTCCTGACAGGGCTTATAGTCTGGTGTAGAAGAAGGATATTAATCAGAGTGCCACACAGTAACATGACTATAAACTGTGACAGGTGCAGAGGAAGCTACCAGAGTGTATGCAATAGGGGAATCACATCTAGACTCAGGTGGGAGGGCTTGTCAGGGAAGGCTGTCCCAGACTAGTGGCTTTCGAATTGAGATCTGAAAGGAGAATTGGATTTAATTAGGAGAGGAGGGTTATACAGAGGCTGTTCTAGGCCAAAGGAGTTGTCTGTGCAGAAGCTCTGAGGAGGGAAGGCTCTGCAGCATTTTTAAGAGTGGCTGGTGCCCAGTGGCAAAGAAGAGAGAGGGAAATAAACCAAGGAAATTAAGCATATTATGACATTGTTTAAGAGAGGCTGATGATTTAATTCCAAATCTATCACAAAGTAGACCGAACAGGCAGACCTTTTGTATCTTTGGGAGTGATGCTCTGGGACATGTAATTAAGCTTCTATTTTTTTGTGTGTGTGTCATTCTCTTTTGTACTGATTTACATATTGTATGTCGTCTGCCATTTAGAAACTTGCATGGGTGGATATTGGGCACAGATGGAGTGAACATTACAGATACCAAACACATCGAAGCTTCCAGTGAGGACATTCATGTTGTGAAATTTTTTGTAATTATTCATTTAGTTTTATTATTATTATTACTTTTCTTTAATTTCCTGTAGAGCATGTATATTCACCAGAGAGAGAGAGAAGGCAAGAGAGAAAGTGAGAAAGCAAGCCGCCAGGTCTGGGGCTCAAACCATGGTCAGCCATGTGGGAGTCCAGCTCCCTAACCACCACACCACCTGCTTGCCCCTATCAGATATTTTTGATGACCCATATTCCTTGAGTAGAGAGTCCAATTCTACAGAAAAGGAGTTGAGCAGGGTAGTTGGAATATAAGCGAGGTAGTGAGTTTCAATTTTTTGAGAAAAGCGTTGCCATAAAGATACCTTTTAAGTTAATGCCACTGGAAGTAAAAACAGCAGAGGCAGGAAAGTGTTTTCCAAACATGTTTTATTTATAGAGTGATGAGTTCTTAGAAAAGATTCAATAATCGGTTCCTCTTTGTTTTGAAATATATATTTTCTGCCTTTCTTTGAAGCATAGTAACTAGCACTTAAACATCGAGGGGTGTAGTACTATACGAGAACAAAGGTCTATTCTTAGGGGAGGAAAAAAATAATACAGTCAGCTATTATACAAGACCCACAATTGATGGCGAGCGACTTAACGGAGTCGAATTTGCTCTGAAAGTGAGTCTAGGCTGCCTCTCTTCAGCTTTGTTGTACACCACTGCCATCTCTGCCTGCTGCCTGGGCATCAAAGAACACTTTGTTTCTACTATTTTCCTGATTTAGAGTGAGAAACAGCCATGTGTTCCTTCTCTCCATTTCCCCTCTAATACTTCTGAATGCAGATATGCTTTTCCCGCTTCTGCAGGAGTGAGTTGAAACAGTAGTGTTCAGGCCTTCTCCCTTGGTCTGGAAGGACTTCAAAATGTTTGTGGAAAATGGAACTGAAGTATGAGTTTATTTTGGTGCAAAAGAAAGGAAATCCATGCATAATATTTTTCATAATATGTACCTTCCATGAACTTTTTTTTTTTAGAGGTTTTTGCTATAGGGCGTGTGCACTCCCCAGACAGACAGAGAGAGACAGAGAGACAGAAAGCAAGAAATCACCCCCCAGGGGGGATGGTCACGCCGCAATCCCTTCTCTTCCCTTTTCCTCTCAGGATCTTGGGCATGCACGCACATGCGCCCGGGGTGAGTTTTAAGCCACCGGGTCCGGGACGCGAACCGTGGTCGACTACGTGGGAGTCCAGCGACATAGCCATTACACTAACTGCTGGTCCCGAGAAGCTTCTTTCTAGAAAGGAGTGACCTCAGAGGTAGCCCAGGTTATGCAGGTGATGTGGAAGAACATTTTTTGAAAAACCATCATCAATTATGTCCATTGGTTCCTGACACATAGTATTTCTTGGAGACTGTCTGATTTTCCTCAACAGCCTCGTTAACAAGTGATGCTTACTTTCCCCATTTCTACCTGGCATTGCTGCATTGAAACTAGTAATATTATAAAATTTCCAAGTAGATGTGGCATTCTAATTCCAGACACTAAGGGGTTCCTCTTGTACGGACAGATTTTGAATGAGAAAACTTTTGGAATTATGCATATTCCCATGTGCTATGGGAACAGTGGATGCTACATAGACTCAGTTCACCATGCAACTGTCACAGAGATACATAGATCTTTCTTCATCTTTGGGTCTGCATGAGGGTTTGGGATCAGTTAACTTTTTAAGGTGAGGCTTTGTGCTTCATCACCAGTCTCTTAGGTTGTGTGCTTCTCTGAGCATTGGTTTATCACTTCCTTGTTGCTTTGTTAAGTTTTCAGGATGGATGGTCTTGAGAACCAAATTCCTTCATTTGTTCAAAGGGTCAGAGCATGGGACAGAGTGGTTTGGGGGAAAAGTCAGCCATGTGTCTGTTCACTCAGTATAACCTACATGCTAAGATTGCTCCTATTCTTGCCCTGTGAATAGGGAGGAGGACCAGGAAACATGGAAGGAAGCATTTCATTATAATGGGTTGGCGAAGCACCTGGTACACAGTCATGCATCGTTTAACGATAGGGATGCATTCTGGGAAATGTGTCTTTACACAGTTTCACGATGGTGAGAACATCTCAGAGCGTACTTAGACAGACCTAGATGGTAGAGTCTACTACACACCTAAGCTATATGGTATAGGCTGTTGTTCCACTGTCATATATGTGGTCTGTCATTGATAGACATGTCTTGTGGAGCTTGACTATGTTGAAAAATGGCCCATGAATAGAAATATTGTAATAGATGCATAAACAAGGCCCTACATTCAAACTCTAAGCAGAGTTTTTCAACTTTGGCATTGTTGACATTTGGGGTCAGATAATTCTTTGTTGTGAGGACTGCCCTGTGCATTGTAAGATGTTTAGTAGCAGCCCTGGTCTCTGCCTACTCTGTGGCTATAGCACCCCTCTTCTCAATGTGACAATCAAAAATGCCTCTAGACATTGCCATGTGTCCCTGGGCAAAGCAAAATTTCCCTCAGCTGAGAACCATTGACATAGATGAACATGGGGCCATTACTTTGTGTTTGGCAGGGCCAGAAAATGGTATGCAGAGGAGGACATTCTTGACTGTTTGATAATTCAGCCTTAACTCAATTTACCTCTGAGAAGCATGGCTTCTGACAGGTAAAGAATGTCTGTGTATTTGGTTAAAATCTGGTCAAACTCTCTCTTTCTTCTGTTCTCTTTTTCCCATTTACCAATCACATGTCATAAAATCTTTTTTTTTTTTTTTGGAGAGGTTTTTTGCTATAGGGCGTGTGCGCTCGCCAGAAAGAGAGAGACAGACAGAAAGCAAGAAATCACCCCCCAGGACGGATGGCCACGCCGCAATCCCTTCTCCTCCATTCTCCTCTCGGGATCTTGGGCACGAATGCACACGCACCCGGCGTGAGTTTTAAGCCACCGGGTCTGGGACTCGAACCGCGGTCGACTACATGGGAGTCCAGCGACATAGCCGTTACCCTAACTGCTGGTCCCATAAAATCTTTTTTTTAAGTTTTATTTATGAGAGAGTGAGAGATTGATTTTTAAAAAGAATTATTTTTGTTTAACTTTATTTACATATTATTATTATTTTAAAATTTGGCTGGAGAGGGACAGAGTGAGAGAGAGAGAGAGAGAAAGAAGGAAAGTGAGAAAGCAAGCCACTGGGTCCTGGACTCAAACCGCAGTCAACCATGTGGGAGTCCAGCGTCCTTAACCACCATGCACCTGCCAGCCCCATGAGAGAGACTGACCTTTGACAAAGTGTAGCTGTGATGGGATTCCCCCTGCCCCAGCCTCCCAGCCTGCTAGGACTATAGATATGCTCCACTATGCCCAGTCTCCTTAGGTTGGGCCAGGAACTGATTGTGGACTTCCCATGTGGCCTTAGTCCCCGAGCAGCAGTGTGTCAGCAGTGTGGGCCACTGTGGCGGAGCCCATAAAAACACTTTTTAATGTTATTTCTATTTGGATTCTCTGGTGACCTTCACATCACATAGCATTGACATACTTTCAATATAGGCAATTCCACTTGTACCTTCTTAGCCTCACATGATTTTCCTTTTCAAACTCTTCCTTGGGTGCGATATGTGTGTGGATCTGTCTCCATCTGGTCCTTTGGGACTAGTAGGTCCACAGTCATGGAATACAGAATTTTGGTTACAATCTGGGCAGAAATTACTTGTGAATGTTGAATTCATAGTAGCTTTATTCCCCACACAGTTCAAATGGTGACATTTTTAAGGCGGAAGAAAATGGAGAACAGTCAATCCTTTTATTTAATTTTGGCAAGGCTGTGGTTTATGGTGCTCTGGGGAAATGCAGCCACAGATGTATGAATCTTTTAAAAAATTCTTGGCACTCTAACCTTTAATTCATAAACCTAAACACAGACAGTGCATCGTTGAAGAAAGCTTGTGTTGGGCACATTGGACATTGATACCCTGCTTTCTAAGATGTCATTTAGTCTTTGCTTGAAATGCTAGGTGCTATGTGAAATGCAAGTTTTGTTTAGTTTATTTCAATCAGTGATTGTTTCCAAGATTGTGTGTGTTGTGATTTTCTGCATGTTAGATAGTCTTATGATTGGCTCAGCAATCCTGGAGTTTATATTCTTTTACTGCCAAGGTATGGATAAGCACAAGGGAATTTTTTCTTTTCTGATTGTACAGTGACATGTTGGACCTCTGCTCAGGAGCCATCATAGCACTGTGGTTAAGAATATGGACTCTTGGGACCAGCGTATGTTGTAGCGGTTATGTTGTTAAACTCCCACATGGCCGACTGTGATTCAAGTCCCCGACCTGGTGGCTTGATACTCATGCTGAGTGCATGTGCCCATGCACCTAAGATCCTGGGAGGAGAATAGAGGAGAAGGGACTGTGGTATGGGACTCTGGAGCCCTATTTCCTGAGTTCTAGTCCAAGTTTACCATCTTACCTACTTTGGGGTGAGTTACTTAACCTCACTGTGACTTGGTTTTGTGAATAATAGGGCAGTTGTTGGGACCAGCAGATGGTGTAGTGGTTACATCGCTGGACTCCCACATGGGTGACTGTAGTTTGAGTCCTGGACTCAGAGATTTGAAACTCACACCAGGCATGTGTGTGTGTACTAGCCTGAAATCCCTAAAGGAGAAGTGATTTGTGGCATGGCCATCCTCCCTGGGGGGGTGACTTCTCATTTTCTGTATCTCTGTCTCTCTGGGAGCATACATGCCCTATAGTAAAAAAAAAAAAAAAAAAAAAAAATCTAAGGAAAAAAAAAGAATTAGGGCAGTTGTTGAGAACTAAAGGGGTTAATTTGTATGTGGTCTTAGTGGAGTTTCTGGTATAATGTCAGGGTTTCATGTATGTTATCTTTCAGTATCTCCAAATGACTAGGACTATGTTTTCATATATTTTAGTTGCATGGTAATCCAAAGGAGAAATTAGTTGTTACTTATTTTTTTGTTTTTGTTTTAGATTTTTTTTGCTATAGGGCAAGTGTGCTTTCAGGAAGCAGAGACAGAGAGAAAAAGTGAGACATCCCCTCCCCACTCCAGGGGGGTGATCATGCCACAGTCCCTTCTCCTCCATTCTCCTCTAGGGATTATGGGCACACACACATGCCTAGCCTGTTTTTCAGGCTGCCAGGTCTGGGACTCGAACCATGGAGGTGGCCATTTGGGATCCAGTACCTTATCCATCATACTATCTGCTGGCCCAATTATTGTTATTTAATTTATTAGATCTTTAAACCTCTTCTGTGCTTTCAGAGGACTTAAAAAGTATGAACGAATATATATCAAAAGTTAATAGCATCATCTTTGAGAGCTTTGATTATAGATGATACTAATTCATTGTCGTTTTTCTCCTTTATATCTTCTATCTCTACACATATTACTTGTAGAATAAGGAACTCAACTAATGTCTGACATTTCTAAAGAAAATGTTATTTGTACTTGTATTTACATGTGATTTGTACAAAATTTCACATTCAATGAATACTTGGGTCCCTAACTTTTTGTTTTTTCTCTTCTGAATTCTCTTCATTAGAATGAAAAGAGTGGGTAGGATAAGTGACACAAATGACCACACGCAGAGACTTTTTAAAAATAGCTGCACATTTCATGTAACTTCTCTTCAAATAACTTTTGCTCCCTTGTTTATTTTCTTTGCCATTTTGTCTGATCATTCTGGTACTCACCTGGATCCCTGCCAGCTGTTCCAATTTAGCATGTGACACAGAGCTAATAATGCTAAGGGGACCACTTCCTGCTTTTACCTTGAGAAATGCACATACCGTTTGGCATCCCTGGAGTTGAATAAGATGCTTGTGATTGAAATGTGAGGTCATTAACTAGAACTCTCACCCTTACCTGACGTTACTCATAGACTGTAAAGAATTGGACTGGATCAGAAAGAAATCTTTTGATCAGAAAGAGAAGAGTTTGAAATGTGACCTTTAAACATATTTATGGTTCTGTCAAGAGAAACAACTCAAGTAGAGTAATGGTAACTATCAATAGAATGTTCTGTGTGTGTGTTGCCACTTTACAAATCTGATCGTTGGTATTAACCACAACCCAGTGAGGTAGAACAGTAATTGCCATTGCAATAACAACCAATGCTAAAGTTCGTTGAATGCTTACTGCATACCAGACATTGAGCTAAGCTCTTTTGTGATTATCTCACATCCACCTTGTCAAATTTCCCAAGAGGTAGGTGTCATCGTAATCCCCATTGTACAGATGAGAATGTTGAGCTCGGAGAGATAACCTGACAGCTAAGAGGAATTCATGTCTGTCTGACTCTACAGTGGATGTTTAATCAAGACATTACATCACTGAATCATTCTGTAATCAAGTTTTTGTTTAGGAATTTAGTACTGAAAGTTTTAAATTTTTATCCAGTGGTAAAATTTTATTTTCATGTCCTCTGTCCCTTCTTTACATGTGGCTTTTAAAAAGTATATTTATTTTAATTTTATTTATTATTATTATTTTGGAGAGGTTTTTGCTATAGGGCGCGTGCACTTGCCAGAAAGAGATTCAGAGAGACAGAAAGCGAGAAATCAGCCCCACCCCCCACGGGGGGGATGGCCACACCACAATCCCTTCTCTTCCACTCTCCTCTCAGGATCTTGGGCACACACGCACACATGCCTGGCATGTTGAATAAGATGCTTGTGATTGAAATGTGAGGTCATTAACTAGAACTCTCACCCTTACCTGACGTTACTCATAGACTGTAAAGAATTGGACTGGATCAGAAAGAAATCTTTTGATCAGAAAGAGAAGAGTTTGAAATGTGACCTTTAAACATATTTATGGTTCTGTCAAGAGAAACAACTCAAGTAGAGTAATGGTAACTATCAATAGAATGTTCTGTGTGTGTGTTGCCACTTTACAAATCTGATCGTTGGTATTAACCACAACCCAGTGAGGTAGAACAGTAATTGCCATTGCAATAACAACCAATGCTAAAGTTCGTTGAATGCTTACTGCATACCAGACATTGAGCTAAGCTCTTTTGTGATTATCTCACATCCACCTTGTCAAATTTCCCAAGAGGTAGGTGTCATCGTAATCCCCATTGTACAGATGAGAATGTTGAGCTCGGAGAGATAACCTGACAGCTAAGAGGAATTCATGTCTGTCTGACTCTACAGTGGATGTTTAATCAAGACATTACATCACTGAATCATTCTGTAATCAAGTTTTTGTTTAGGAATTTAGTACTGAAAGTTTTAAATTTTTATCCAGTGGTAAAATTTTATTTTCATGTCCTCTGTCCCTTCTTTACATGTGGCTTTTAAAAAGTATATTTATTTTAATTTTATTTATTATTATTATTTTGGAGAGGTTTTTGCTATAGGGCGCGTGCACTTGCCAGAAAGAGATTCAGAGAGACAGAAAGCGAGAAATCAGCCCCACCCCCCACGGGGGGGATGGCCACACCACAATCCCTTCTCTTCCACTCTCCTCTCAGGATCTTGGGCACACACGCACACATGCCTGGCATGAGTTTAAGCCGCCAGGTCCGGGACTTGAACCATGGTCAACTACATGGGAGTTCAGCAACATAGCCATTATGCTAACTGTTGGTCCCATTATTATTATTATTATTTTTTTTAATCTGACCAGAGAGAGATAGAAAGAGAGAAAGGGAAAGTGAGAAAGCAAGCCACCAGGTCCAGGACTCAAAACCGTGGTTGGCCATGTGGGAGTTCAGTGCCTTTACCACCATACCACCTGCCACTTCAATTTGACTTTATAAGTATGCTTTTATATAAGTCATCTCTGTAATTAATTAACTCTACATTTAGTCTTCATAACCCAAACCACGGGGCAGTCAGGATTGGTATCTCAGCTTTACCTATGGAGAAAATGAAGCCCAGAGGCACGGACTTGCCCAACTTACACAGCCATAAACGGCAGGAGGGAGTCAGGGCTATGAGGATGTCATTGGACCATTGATGCTGTTCCCTTTCAGCTCTGCCCTGGTTCTGACAGCTCTTCCTCAGGTTAGCTTTTTTTTTTTTTCCTTTCTACCCAAATGTGTGTGTGCGTGTGTGTGTATAAAATAAAACATTTTCTTGGCTCATTTAATAGGTTTGAAACATGCACATGGTATTGGGCTGAACATGCCAAGGAGCCGGCCCTCAAGGAGTTTTCACACTTTATTTCTCAGGAGGTGTTCAGTAAGCCTGGGTGGGTTAATTATGCTTATCCCTTTTTAGAATCTGGAAAGGGGCCAGGAATGCAACGTGACACCCAGTGCTTAGGAAGGGACCTGGCCCACTTCCAGTCTCTGCACTGTTCCTGCAGTCCTGCCTTCAGCTCTTTCTGAAAGCAAAGCCTCAGACCACCCGTCAGCAAATCATCCCTTTCTCCATAAGTTGCCCTGCAGCCATTTCTTTATAGGAAGGCTTTTAGTTCATCACTAGCTAGAAATTCAATTTACCATGGAGAGTAGTTTTTTAAAAAAGAGGTTATTATTATTTCGTTTAAAGGGAAATATCAGAGGACAAGGGTTGGTGGAAGCAATAAAGAGTCATTAATATAGATTGAGAATTAGGCTGCTGTTCTCCTGGTGAGGATGACAGGAGGGGGTGTGTTCCATCTCTCAGGGTGACACAGTTGTCATAACAGTAGCAAACTGCTGGGCATAAAGGCAGCAGTCAGGCTGACTATTAAACGGTGGTCCCTGTTAGTGTGCAGGGAATCAGGTCCCATTGCAGAATCAAATTCTGAGATGTAAACTATCAGGAGTTATGAAAGACGATAATGTAATAGAGAAGGAAGAATTGAAGTCGTGGGCCTTAATCCCAGCTGTGTGATTAATACCTCTGTGACTTTAGGAATGTCGCTTATCAGCTCTGGGTCTCAGCTTCCTTGCCTGTGGAGTGAGGTGGGTGGGCCAGGTCAGTAGTACCCTGCCCTCACTATGCATCCGGATTACCTGGGGACTGCCTAAAAATACATGTGACTAGGCCTCCTCTGATTTGATTGGTGATTAACTGGCTGATTTAAATGGTGTGAGGGTCTCCAGTCTCCAGGGGATTCAAATATTAAAGCTGGATCAACTCAAATAGCCTCTACCTCTGATTTCCTGTTTTAAGATATACAAGGGGGGACTAGCAAGATAGCCTCTACCTCTGATTTTCTATTTTAAGGGGGGCTATGTCGCTGAACTCCCATGTAGTCGACTGTGGTTCAAGTCTTGGACCCGGTGGTTTAAACTCACGCTGGGCGCGTGTGTGTGCGTGCCCAAGATCCCAAGAGGAGAATGGAGGAGAAGGGATTGTGGCATGGCCATCCCCC
>NW_006160183.1:5416869-5432161 GCF_000334495.1 Tupaia belangeri chinensis | reverse complement strand
AAAAGGGGGGGGGGAGATCTTAAAAGAGTAAGTGGAAAATGTGTATTATTGAAAAAAATGTATAGATTTCGATTTTTTTGCATTACAAAAAACTCATACTTTAATTCCATTTTCCACAAATTTTTTGAAGTCCCCATGTACATAGTTGGTCTCTTATCAAGGGATTTATAAATGCCACAACAGCTTGTAAATGGGTTTACTGTAATAGAGCACACCGATCATCTTTGTCTTAGAAAGCATAGAAAAGTGGGGCCAGTAGGTGGCATAGTGGCTAAGGCACTGGACTCTTCTGTGACCCAGACCCAGTTTGGAACTCACATTGGGCTCATTTCCTTGTTTGCCCAAAATGCCAAGAGGAGAATAGAGAAGGGATTTCGGTTTGATAATTCCTCCCCGCCACCACCCTGGGGAGTGATTTCTTACTTTTTGACTCTCAGTCTCTCTGTCTCTCCAGAGAGCATATGCGCCATATAGCAAAAATTGCTAAAAATAAATAAATAAAAGAGAAAACATAGAATAATCATTACAGAGTTATCAAAGCTATGCCATTGATTTGTAAAATAATTCTCCGGGGAATGTTATAAAAATTTTCTTCTATGAGACATTGAAGATGGAAGAGAAATGCATAGAGACTTTAATAGCCAGAAAGAAGGAATTATTTGTTTTCCAGATAATTTGCAAGTCCTTTCCCTCAGAAGTTTATGCTAGAAAATTTGTTCATAAGCTTAGAAGAGCATGTTTGGGTTGCAAATTATTTTTAAGCTAAGCACAATAATTTCTAGCCTATCTCACCTTTACATTTTTAAATTTTTAAAAATTTTTTGCCATAGAGAGAGGCAGAGAGAGGGGAAAGAAAGAAATCACCCCCCTCCCAAGGGAGTGGCACACCTCAACCCCTCTTTCTCCATTCTCCTTTTGGGATTTTGGGCAGACACACACGTGCACCTGGTGTGATTTTCAAGCTACTGGTCCAGGACTCAGACCCAGTTGGCCATTTGGGAATCTAGCACCTTAACCACCCTGCCACCTGCTGGCTAAAATCATATAGTTTTAAAAAAATTATTTAACTTTATTTTAAAATATTATTTGCTTTTGTTTTAATTTGACCAGAGAGAGAGACACACAGAGAGAAAGGGAAAGTGAGAAAGCAAGACACCAGGCCCAAGACTGGAAATGCAGTGGGCCATGTGGGAGTCCAGCATCACAACCACCATGCTACCTGCTGGTCCCTCAAACACCATATTTTGATTAATGCCAACTGATTAGGTCTGTTTTTGGGTCAAAATTCTAGTCCTCATAACTGTAAATTACTCTTCCTTGGTAATCAAATTCCCCAAAAATAAGATTTACTTTTATTACAATTTTTATAATAGTGCATGCATGCACACACAAGATGGGGGGAGACGGAGAGAGAGAAAGAGCCATCAATGGAGTCCTGTCGTGCCATGGTCTCGTTTCCAGTCCTCAAGCTCCTCAGGGTCTTAGGCACCTGTGCAAACCCAGTGTGTTTTCAGGCAGACCTGGGATCCAAACTGAGGCCAACCATGTGGCCTCCAGCTCTGTAGTCTAATGGACTATGCTACTTGGCTGAGTTCAGATTTATTCTTAAATGTAATACAGTGGGAAAATATAATATTAATTTAATGCTATTTTTAGTTAGTTTCAAATTATTAACCATATAGAAAGTAGGCTAAATCATTTTAGTTTATACTTGAATATCATTAAAAAAATAAGATGCATGACATAACATATGATACCAAAGATTTCCACACAAGTACTTTCTGTTTAAAGCTTTGGTTCCTCAGATCCACAAAGGCAGTTGTCATCTAGCATAGCAGCAGGTCATAGTAAATCCAAAGCCCAAGGTCACCTCCCCTCTCTTCCTTTCTCTCCCTCCCCACTACACACATTAAAAGCTTTGGCGATGTAATCCTCTTTTGTGTCAGAAGAATTGAGACAAGATTGTGAACTGTTGTATTCTTCCAAACAAGAAGTCACCATCTGTATCCATGCTGAACTTCAAATTTGTTTTGAATTTTAGAGCCCAAGATCTATAGCAGCTCTATGCCAGGAAAGTGCATCGTAGATGACCTCATGCTGCAGAAAGTATAAGCAGATACAATTAGATAAGACGGGCTTTAAAAACAATCAGTGTTTATGATCATCACCAACCCTTGATCCTTTTTTCTGAAAAAGAAAAGAAAATTGAGTTTGTATTTAAACATTGTGTGAGGCTTAAGAATAAAATATGGGGTATTAGTTGTTTAAGTGTAGAAAGGCATAATGAAGAAAACAAAGATAACCCTAAATTCATCATCTAGATAATCCTGGAAACATTAGAGATTTGAATGCCGAAAAGGAAAAAGAGACTACTCCGTAGATATTTACTTTTACATTTTTTAACTAAAAAAAATAGACTATCTTTATTTTGACCACTTATTATGTGCCAGTTCCTGTTCTAATTCTCCAACAACTGTTATAGGAAATTATCATAATTTTACAGATGAGAAAGATGCTAAGTAATTTGCCCAAGGTCATGGTTAATATGCAGCAAAGCTAAGGTTTGAACCCAGATGGCCAGGCTTCTAAGGCCCAGCTCATAAACCACTTCTTTATGCTGTTTATCAAAGACTGTTTGGAATTTAAACTGTAGAAAGTTATAACTACTTTTCCTAAGGAGTTAGTCTACTATGAAAAAACAAAAAACAAAAAACAAAAAAGCATCTCAAGTTTTTTTTTAAAGAAATATTTTAACTTTATTTATTTATTACTATTATTATTATTTTTCCAATTTGACCAGAGAGAGAGAGAGAAAGTGAGAAAGGAAGCCACCAAGTCCAGAACTTGAACCATGGTTGGCCATGTGGGAGTCCAGTGCCCTTCACCACCATGCCACCTGCCGGCCTGCCCACCTCAAGTTTTTGAAGACCATCTCTTAAGGCCATTTCCTTTTATTCTACCTTTTGGGGTCAGTTTAGAAAAAGGAGTATTTTTTTAAAGACTTATTTAATTTAATTTATTATTATTATTATTAATTTTCTATAGGGCATATGCGCTCACCAGAAAGAGACAGAAGGAGGGAGGGAGGGGTAGAGAGAGAGAGAGAGAGAAAGAGAGAGAGAGAGAAAGAGAGAGAGAGAGAGAGCAAGCAAGCAGGTCTGGTACTTGAATTGCAGTCGGCCGTGTGGAAATCCAGCACCTTAACCATCACGCCATCTGCTAGCCCCAGAGTATTTGGGTTTAATGATGGTTCCAAGAAGAGTACACAAATTTATGTGCTGTATCAGATTAAAATGACTAATGTTTACAAGGAAGAGAAGCCAATTATGGACACAATTTGTTAAAACTGATTTCAGCCCAACTGCGATGGTGCAGGCAGTAGGGCCCCTGCCGTGTGATATCGGAGACCATAGGATGAGGCTCTGTGTTCACTTCCTGGGTCTACTGAAGATGCCAGGCACACCTAGGTACACCAGTGATCCTGGCTGGCTACAGGGCTGAGGGAGAATTGTGGCATGAAGACCCTGTCAAGAGCGTCTCTCTTTCTCTCCCTCTGGAAATAAGCAAACTATGTATGTAACTAACAGACTCTCTGATCTCCTTGTTTTCTCTCCTTCCATTTTCTTCTTCTTGAGTCTTTTCAAACTGTGGTAATGATTTCAGTCACACAGAGCCACTTCCATCAGTGCAATGATAATGGTGGTGGTGGTGGTTCTTGTGCCCCGCCTGATGAAACCCAGGGCTAATGTACCTTTCAGCATGCAGAATGTCCTTAGAAACAGTTTAAGGGGCTTAGAGACTTTCTCTAGTTATAACCAACACTACAGATAAAAATGTCTTCTTCTAAATCCACTCTACTACACTGATGGAAGTGCAACTATTGTTCTGGGGAATTTGCATGAATATCTGTGGAATCATGTATTTATTCATTTATGACAGTTTTTCCTTAAGAATTTTTTTGTCAGATAAAAAACTTAATAAGTAATGGGGCAGCAGGTTGCATGGTGGTTATGGTACTGTATCTCACATGGTTGATGCTGGTTCGAATCCTGGACCCAGCAGCCTGAAAAACACACAGGGCACGTGTGTGTGAGTGCCCAAAATCCTGAGAGAAGAATGGAGGAGAAGGGATTGTGGTGTGGCCATCCCTCCTGGAGAGCGATTTCCACTTTCTCTTTCTCTCTCTTTCTCTCTCTCTCTCTGTCTGATGAACACATGGGTCCTACAGCAAATTAAAAAAAAAAAAAAAAAAAAAAAACCAAAACCAAAAAACCCCTCAAAACTTTGTATAAGTAATACATGAACGACAGAATAAGTAAGTATGACCCTGAGATTTGCAAACATGAAAATCTGAAGATGACAAATGTTGAAGACACAGGTATATAGGAACTTCCATATACTATCTTTGGAAGGTAAATCATAATTGCTATTTGGAGAGTATTTTGGAGAAGCTGTGCATACCCTAGAACTCTAGGCTTTGAGTCTGTGCCTGATTTATACCCTGGGGAAACCCTTGCATCTATAAATAAGGAAACAAATGGAAGTGTTCATTCCAGCACTGTTTGTAATGAAAACAAAACAAAAATGAATTGGAAACAGACCTAAATGAAATGGAGAAATAAACTGTGATTTTTAAAAATGCAATAGAATATATCGTAGGAGTGGAAATGAATGCACTAGAACTGTGTGTATCAACATGAATAAATCCCCAAATGCTGAATGGAAAACCCATATTCCAGAAGGATATATATCCTATGATTACATTTATGTAGACCTTTAATACATTACATTGCATATAGTTATAAATGCATCCTGTAAATATGTAAAAATGTGCCTGTGATTGCTAACCACCACCATCAGAATAGTGGTTTACTGTGGAGTGAAAACGTCATTAGTGGGTCTGAGGCTTTACTTATACTGCTTGATGTTTCATTTCTTGAACTGGATGGTAGGCTCATGGCTATCTGTAATATTATTATTTTCTATGCTTCAGGTATTTCACAGATTAATAATAGAAAAAAAAGCAACTGTTTTGAAACCCTATTGTGGTTTTATCAAAATAACATCAGTGAGAACACTTTTTTTTTTTTTTAAGAGAGATTGTGCTATAAGGTGTGTGTGCTTGCCAGGGAGACAGAAGGTGAGAAATCACTCCCCCACCCCCCAGGAGGGATAGCCATGCTGTAATCCCTTATCCTCCACCCTTCTCTTGGGATTTTGGGCTTGCATGCATGCACACCTGAGTGAGTTTCAAGCCACTGAGTCCAGGACTCAAACCTTGGTTGGTCCTGTGGGAGTCCAGTGATGTAACTGTTATGTCATCTGCTGGTCCCACATTAGTGAAAACCCTAAGGGAAGGGAATCTGGTGGAGGAACATGATTAAGGAAACCTGTTGAAAGCAAACACAAATGGAGTGAGCATAATACTAGGTGACAAGGAGGATATACTCTTTCTTCCAAACTTCTCTTGACTTGGTGACTGTCCTAATCCACTGAAAAACCAAGGAGAAGAAAGTGAAGGAGAGAAGAGAGTCTCCATTTTCCAGAAGAATGAGAGCATTGATTTTTTTTTTTAATTTTTTAAGGTTTTTGCCATAGGGCACATGCACTTTTAAGAGAGGGAGAGACAGTGAGAAGGAAAGTGAGAAATCAACCCCCAGGTGGGATGACTATTGCCACAGTCCCCTCTCTTCCATTCTTCTCTTGGGATTTTGGGCACACGTGCACATGCACTCAGTGTGATCTTCAAGCAACCAGGTCTGGGACTCGAACCGC
The DNA here is from genome assembly GCF_000334495.1 of Tupaia belangeri chinensis. Lineage (NCBI taxonomy): Eukaryota > Metazoa > Chordata > Mammalia > Scandentia > Tupaiidae > Tupaia > Tupaia belangeri. Next base: position 5,426,386 of record NW_006160183.1, on the reverse strand, counting down.
AGAGTCAGCCATGTGGGAGATCAGTGCCTTAACCACCATGCCTCAAGCTTTGAATGTTTTTAAAAGCCACTTGACTCACCAGTGATGGGCACTTTAATCCTATTTCATCATTTATTGTAAATAACACATTTCCCCAGACCTAAATAAGGAAACAAATGGAAGTGTTCATTCCAGCACTGTTTGTAATGAAAACAAAACAAAAATGAATTGGAAACAGACCTAAATGAAATGGAGAAATAAACTGTGATTTTTAAAAATGCAATAGAATATATCGTAGGAGTGGAAATGAATGCACTAGAACTGTGTGTATCAACATGAATAAATCCCCAAATGCTGAATGGAAAACCCATATTCCAGAAGGATATATATCCTATGATTACATTTATGTAGACCTTTAATACATTACATTGCATATAGTTATAAATGCATCCTGTAAATATGTAAAAATGTGCCTGTGATTGCTAACCACCACCATCAGAATAGTGGTTTACTGTGGAGTGAAAACGTCATTAGTGGGTCTGAGGCTTTACTTATACTGCTTGATGTTTCATTTCTTGAACTGGATGGTAGGCTCATGGCTATCTGTAATATTATTATTTTCTATGCTTCAGGTATTTCACAGATTAATAATAGAAAAAAAAGCAACTGTTTTGAAACCCTATTGTGGTTTTATCAAAATAACAACAGTGAAAACACTTTTTTTTTTTTTTAAGAGAGATTGTGCTATAAGGTGTGTGTGCTTGCCAGGGAGACAGAAGGTGAGAAATCACTCCCCCACCCCCCAGGAGGGATAGCCATGCTGTAATCCCTTATCCTCCACCCTTCTCTTGGGATTTTGGGCTTGCATGCATGCACACCTGAGTGAGTTTCAAGCCACTGAGTCCAGGACTCAAACCTTGGTTGGTCCTGTGGGAGTCCAGTGATGTAACTGTTATGTCATCTGCTGGTCCCACATTAGTGAAAACCCTAAGGGAAGGGAATCTGGTGGAGGAACATGATTAAGGAAACCTGTTGAAAGCAAACACAAATGGAGTGAGCATAATACTAGGTGACAAGGAGGATATACTCTTTCTTCCAAACTTCTCTTGACTTGGTGACTGTCCTAATCCACTGAAAAACCAAGGAGAAGAAAGTGAAGGAGAGAAGAGAGTCTCCATTTTCCAGAAGAATGAGAGCATTGATTTTTTTTTTTAATTTTTTAAGGTTTTTGCCATAGGGCACATGCACTTTTAAGAGAGGGAGAGACAGTGAGAAGGAAAGTGAGAAATCAACCCCCAGGTGGGATGACTATTGCCACAGTCCCCTCTCTTCCATTCTTCTCTTGGGATTTTGGGCACACGTGCACATGCACTCAGTGTGATCTTCAAGCAACCAGGTCTGGGACTCGAACCGCAGAGTCAGCCATGTGGGAGATCAGTGCCTTAACCACCATGCCTCAAGCTTTGAATGTTTTTAAAAGCCACTTGACTCACCAGTGATGGGCACTTTAATCCTATTTCATCATTTATTGTAAATAACACATTTCCCCAGACCTACCATAAAGTTTCTGTGATGTATTGTTGCAATAAAAATTACTGAGTTGCATCAATTGAAGAAAATAAAAATAAACTTCCATCTTGAAAATGTCTGATCCTTGAAGAAAATATTTAGTTCCCATTACTCCCTGTTCTTTGTCAGAATTTTTCTTTTCTTTTTTTTCCTCCCACCTTTGTGTTTTCTGCTATGGCCCAAGAAGTATAGGGATCTCCATCCCTACCATCTTCCTCTTCATCCTGTGCCTCCTATCATGGCACCCTTATGTACTTTTGGGAGGAAAAAGAGAAATGAAAATTTGAAGTAGATCCTGGTGGGCAGCTACAGGGCACAGACAGATTATTCTCTGTCTTCCCTTAGCTGCTGATCTTAGCCATAGGAGAATCACAAAATAGGGGATTTTTGTTATGGAAGCCTTTTTTTTTTAAAAAAAATTTTTTTTATTTAACTTTATTTATTATTATTATTTTCTAGTTTTGATCAGATAGAGAGGGAGAGAGAAAACGAGAGGGGGAAAGTGAGAAAGCAAGTCACCAGGTTCCGGACTCAAACCGTGGACAACCATATGCAAGTCTAGCGCCTTTAACCACCCCACCACCTGCCGGCCCCTGGGAGCCTTTTTTTTAAGGTAGGGTTTTAGTATAGGAAGGCCTGAGACACGCAGCGCAGTGTTCTCATTTTACAGATGGCAAAAGTGAGATTCCAATGCATGAGACAGCCTAATCCAACAGGTGGTGGGACGGGACCACCCTGTGTACTAAGGGCCTCCTGCTGTGAGAGGTTGCCTCTGACCTACCTTGGTTTCTAGTCTTCACCTTTTGCTGATCTTAATATAATTTATTTCCCTGTTTTCTACCCCAAATAGAACTTTTTAGGTTATCTCCAGTGAAGAGATATAACATGTGTTGTCCTATTATCAGTGGCTTTCTGAATGAGAGAAAGAAGATCCTGAGGTGGTGAAGATAAAGCATTATTATCCTCAGGGAATGTTTTCCTGGCCGAAATCAAAGGTTGAGGCAATCTCAGCATTCCCTCCATCATCAGGAATGACTTTCCCTTGTTGTGGAGGCTATGGCAGGAGTTTGAGCTCAAACTTGCTAGTCAAGAATAACTAACACATCACATTGAAAAAACCCTTCCTTATATAGCAGTTATATTTACAGTAATTCAAGTTATATTAATTTAGGAGAGGCGTACACACTCCCTACTGCTTTGTAACAATGACTTTCACATCAGATAGTGTGTCTCAAAACCCATGAGGATAGCAAATTACCAGTTCTACATCTACCTGTGAGTCAAAATAAAGTGGGCTCCTGAATGTCCATTTGATAAAGGCTGTTAAATGTGTCAAGAGTTTTAATGGTGATCTATATGAACAAGTAAAAATCTAAGACAAAGTCCTTCTGAGACTGATTGCTGTGGGCAATCTAAATGTTTTTGCTGGAAGTCACACTTGTAATCTTTTTGTCCCCCCATGCCCCAAAGTATAATCAACCTGACACAGCAATTAATTGAAGCATTCATCTTCCAGCTGTGGAGCTTCCCTGTCAAGGTGAAGGGTATTTGTGATTGAATCTGGCCACCAACCAAATTACCACTGTCCATGTATGACAACTTTGTCACTCTAGGCCATATTTCTTATCTCTAACTACACCCTGATACTAATTTGATGAGTGGAGAAAAAGGCAGAGAAATACAAAAAACCTTCCCATTATATAGGGAACCCATTTTCTAGGATAACAACCTAAGAACAAAAGAGTGGGTAGCTCCTTATTGTGTCAAAACACTTGTAGAATTTGTAATAAATTATTTAGGCTTTCCCCCCCTTTTTTTCAGATTAATTTCACACTTTACATAAGTTCTCCATCATGATATATACAGTATGTATATACTTTTTCAACAGAGAATTTTACATTTTTTTGTCAAGTGTTTTCTCCCCTTATAGCTCATATCCACTATCTACCACTTACAAGTCTCTAGCCTCCATACCCATCCTCTCTACTACAACATCTTCAGAACTCTCAACTTCTGCCATAGAGTGCAGATGCTTGGTACAAATTGAGTGGGGATATACAATGTGTATCTTTCAAAGTCTGGCTCACTTCACTCGTGATTAAGTCTTCTATATTCATCCACTTAGAGTCAAATGACAGGATCTCATTGTTTCTTATAGCTGAGTAATATTTTATAGTATGTATGTTCCACAATTTTCAACTCAGTAATCAGTCTTTGGACACTTACGTTGGTTCCATGTTCAGCAATTATTGGGGATAATGCTGCAATAAACATGGTTGTGGAAGTGTCTTTCTAATTGTTTTCCTATCCTTTAGATAAATACCAAGGAGTGGGGTTATTGGGTTATATGGTAGTTCTACTGGTAGGTTTTTGAGGAACCTCCATATTATTTTATACAATGATGAACTAATTTACATTCCTATCAACAGTGTGAGGATTCCCTTTCACCACAGCCTCACCAGCATTTATCATTCTTTATTTTTTTGATCCTAGCCATTCTAATTGGGGCTTAAATGGTATCTCATTATGGTTTTTAATTTGCATTTTCTGTATGACAAGAGACTTTCAAAAAATTTTTAATGTGCCTTTTGGCCATTTATTTCTTCTTTGGAGAGTTGTCTACTCATTTGCCTATTTAAAAAATTGGATTATTCTTTTTTTAAAGAGATTTTTGTTGTTAGGCACAGGTGCTCACTAGAGAGATGGAGAAACAGAAAGTAAAAAGTCATCCCTCAGGGGGGATGGCCAGCTGCAATCCTTCTCTGTTCTCCACTGGGGATTTTGGGCACACATGCACATGTGCCCAACATGAGTTTTAAGTCATGGGGTCCAGGACTCAAGCCATGGTTTGACTACATGGGAGTCCAATGACATAACCATTATGCCATCTGCTGGTCCCAGGATTATTATTATTATTTTTTTTTTTTATGGGCATGCTGCTTGATTTCTCCACTATTCTGGATATCAATCTCTTGTCTGAGGAATTATTTCCAAGTATTTTGTCCCATTCCAAGGGCTGTATTTTTTTGTTATAATTATTGTTTCCATTGCTGCGAGAGAGCTTTTTTGCTTAATGTAATCCCATTTGTCTATTTTGGAGATTATTGCTAATGCCTTATGGGGTCTTATTTAAGAAATGCTTACCTACTCCAGTGTCTTCAAAAGCTTCCTCTGTATTTTATACTAGTAGTTCTATAGTTTGAGGCTTTATATTTAAATCTTTGATTTACTTTGAATTGATTCTTGCTAATGGTAAGAGATAAGGTCTAGTTTCATTTTTCTGTAGGTGGATCTCCAGTTCTTCCAGCAACATTTTATAAAAAGACTTTCTTTTCTCTACTGCATTGTCTTGTACCCTTTGTCCAAGATCAGTAAAGAGAAAGAAATAAATGCTGTGAACAAAGTAAGACCTACTACAAAAAAGAATGACCTGTGATTACTAGCGTTGATATATTTTAAAAGGTGAGAGGTCTTTAAAAAGTTCATGGAATGTGTATATTATGAAAAAACTCTGCATAGATTTGAATATTTCTTTTTGCATCAAAATAAACTTGTACTTTAATTCAATTTTTCCATTAAATTAAAAAAAATTCTTATTGTGTACTTTCATTCTTATGTTGGTTTTCTAGATTGGTTTCAAAGTAATTTATATTGCACAGACTTTTCTGATAATATGAAAAAAATGATCTTTGAATTCCCTTAGTTAAATAAAAAACAAACATACAGAATTGCCAGGGGATATGAGCACTTGCCAGAGAAAGACAGAGACAGAGGGAGAGGAGGAAAGCATCCCCCAATGGGGTGCAGTCACATCTCAATCCCTTCTCCTGTCATGATTCTGGGCATGCACATATATGGGCCTGGTGTGTTTTTCAAGCTGTTGGGGCCAAGATTCAAAATCCACAGTTGGCCATATGGGATCCAGCTCCCCCACCCATTAGACCATGAAGCCAACCCATCCTCAGTTAAATTTTTAATAAATTATTTTTATATGTAAGGATAATACAGAGAGCAACTTTCTAAAGTCTGTTAAAATAAATTTTTTTAAAAATTACAATTTCTAATTTACATAAACTACTTAAACATAATTATGGGGTACAGTGTGGTTTTTCAAAACATGTGTACGTTGTGTAGTGATGAAGTCAGGGCAATAACACATGCACTGTCTCAAACATTTGTCATGGCTTTGTGTTGTGCACATTCAAATCCACTCTTCTGAGGGGCCCACTCTCTTTTGTTACTTCCTTCTATATTCTCCAAGGCTTCTGCCTGTCTTAGGAGATTTGTCTGTTTGGCTCAATTCTAATTTCCTCTGTAGAATGCCTTCTTCCCTTGGGAGATGGGATTTGAGCTTCTTTGTGTATTGGTGCTTTCTCCTGTTACAAATGGAAGAGCAAAGAGTTCTTTTGCAGTGATTTGACCTATTTGGTTAATTATCTTTTCTGCTCTTCTCAGACCCTTATAATTCTAAAGAACCTTAAATCAGGGTCCTGTTTGCTTTCACAGTACCAGAAAACTTTGCTTTATTGATTGCTTCAAAAACAGCTCTCATATTCTTTATACATTTCTTGTATTTACTAATCTACACTATGCATGTAAGGATGTTTTAAAATGCACTCAAACTGGTTTAAGCAAAAGCGACTTTATTTTCTGGAGATAGATACTAATGATGGTTGTACACAGTGTGAATATACTTAATGCCACAGAACTGTTCACTTAAAAAGATTTTTGTTTGTTTTTGTCATAGGGTGTGTGCTCTCTCTGGAGAGACCAAGGCAGTGAGAGAGAAAGTGAGAAATCACTCCCCAGGGAAGATGACCATGCACAATCCATTCTCCTCCATTCTCCTCCTGGGATTTTGGGCATGCACTCACATGTGCCCAGCATGTGTTTCAAGCCACCGGATCCAGGTCTCAAACTGTGATTGGCCATTGGGGAGTCCAGTAGCTTAACCACTATGCCACCTGCTGGCCCCCAACAAAGGTTTTTAAAAAGTAACTTTAGTTACTTTAGTCCTTATAGACTGGTGGTTAAGGGAGTCCCAGTGGCTTAAAAACCACTCTGGACATATATACATGCATGCTCCAGATCCTCACAGGATGGAGAAAGAGAGAGGGGATTGTGATGTGACCACACTGTATTGGGCAGTACTTTCTCCATCCCTGCATCCTGTCTCCCTGTCTTTCTTTGGTGAGTGCACCCACACTCTGGTAATTAAAAAACAACAAAAAAGTGACTTTAGCCATTCCCCAAAAAAACTCCCACACTGGGAAATATAAAGAGGCTTTAGGCAACTGTTTTTTACTTCTAGCTCTTGGACATCCAATATTTACTTCTCACCCTTCCTTGTGTAAGCTCCAGGAGTGCAAGTTTCCTTCAGTCTGTGACAGAGATATGTGGGGGACAAAGAGTGGACTAGGGCACATGTTTTCAGTGGCTTCATTGGAGAAGTTGGCCCTTCAACTCTTGTTACTGGCTTGGGAATAATGAAAAGAAACTTTTTAAAAATAAAGCCATTAACTGTAGCTGAGGCAGAGAAGGTGGGAAAGTCCAGGTAAAAGGTTCTTTTTGGCTGTAGAATGCCTGTTCAATGTGTGAAGAGTGGTATAGCTAAGTTCAAAAGGGTAGCTGGGGATCAGGTGGTGGTCTAGTGGTGAAATGCTACACTCTGTGAGGCTGACTCACGTGGAAGGTTCTAGGTTTGTGTCTGGAGACTTCCCTGAGTAGGCTGAGCATGTGTTTGCCTGTGAACAGGGACGGGCTAGAGCTGGACCTGATTGAACCATCAAGATCCTGTTGGCGTTACTGTCTTTTCCGTCTTTCTGTTTCTGTTATGCCTTCTTGCTTGCTCATGCAAGAGATAAATAAGTAAACTTTTTTAAAAAGGTAGCTGGAATAGTAGCAATTCTCACTGGTATTTCAGACATCCCTGGAGCACCGAGGGGGGTGCGTGAGGATCATGGTAATTTCTCCTCATCAGGAAGGCAGAGACTCATACTCTAGAATATTTGAAGGGGAAAGAGAGTTGGAGAAGAATCAGCTTAATAAACATTTTTTATTCCTTCTATTAGACTTCAAAAATTATTTCAGTTATAAGATCGTCTTCCTGTCTCTGTCATTTTATAAGACCTTTTAGAAAGTATCCTAGGAAAATGAGAATCCATCTTGTCTTGGTGTCCTGATCTTGAGGACCATTCTGTTATTCTATTTTATTCTGGAGTTTTAACTGTGCTTTTCATTAGTATAAACCTTATTCATATCATGAGTATTCTTACTTTTGTCCATCTTATTCTATATCAAGTGAGAGCAGAGGGAATTAATATTTTGCTCCAGGAGTGAAAGGGCTTTGTTGCTAAATGTCCTTTTCTCAGGGGCTAATTACTCAAATGTTTTTGGAAACTCTGTGGGAATTGTGTATCCTGAGCTGAACTGTAAATTTTTCAATCTGGAAAGAACTGAAAAAAAATATATGCTGTCCAACCCTTTCATTTAACAGATGAGAAACCTGGATCCCTGGTTGTTCAATGACCCTATCATGCCTTTATTACCTCAGTACATAAAAATCTCAAGGGTGCACCTTGACGAGGAGTGGATGAGTGATTCAGAACCATTACTGCTCTGCACAAAAGTGGAAAATGGACTCTACTCAGCCATTTTCTTATTACTTAATTTTTCAATTGTTTTAGATGAAATTTTGTGTTTTTCAGAGATGTGGAATTGAGTGCACTATTTTTGCCACCTACCTGCAGGAGGGCTAGTATATGTCATCCCAGCAAATACTAATCTTCTCTAGTTAAGTCACTTGAGTTTTGGTGGGCTATGATGACTCCAACAGTTTCTATATTAAAGAACATTGATTCATTGCCCCATCAAAATCCATTTCGGGAGCTATCCAGCCTTCATAAAAATCTGAATTATTACATGGTGTTCAAGCTTCTAAAGGTGACTTTATTTTTGAATGATGTCCCAGTGGTATTTATATCATGTCTGACATCCAAGATCATTCTTGACTGTTTTAGAGATTTTGACTGAGTGAAACACACATGGGTCAGTAAATAGGAAATAATTGTGATTGTTAGATAATCTGGGAATGTGAGGGGTCATTGGACACGAAAAAGTGGGAAGTAAATGAAATGATCTGTATTCCTCAGCATAACCAAGCTCACCTGGAAAACAAGGATGAGAAACTAGTCAAAACTCTGAGCCAGTTTGTGGTGTGATAGTTAAGGTGACTGGATCCCACATGGTTGTATGAGCAATTTGAGTCCTGGATCTAGCGGCTTGGAAAACATGCTGGATATGTGTGTGTGCATGTCCCAAATCCCAAGAGCAGAGTGGAGGAGAAGGAATTGCCTCATGGCCATTCCTCCAAGGGGGTGCTTTCTCACTCCCCTTCCCTTATGTCTCTGTGAGTATATGTGCTTGATAGCAAATTAAAAACAAACAAAAACAAAAACAACAAAAAAAAACAAAACAAGAAAGCTATCTTGATGCACTTCATCTTGGTGGGTTTTGTCTGAGAGGTTTTGCTATTAGGCAGCTCTACCATTTTATCTTTTTACTATTGATGGTGATAGAATCTTTTTTTGTTTCTTTACTTGTTGCTTTTTTTTGTCAAAAGAGTGATTTTGGTTGTTTCTTTTTCTACCTACCGATGTGCTTGCCAGCAACACCTCCTTAGATTTCAGGGCAGGAAGGTAGTGTTTTCTTTTAGCTTGATGCTTGTGATGGTGGAAATATTTTTCTGTTGGAAAAATGCCAAAAAAGGTCATTACATGTGGGATGATGTTAGTGCAGAATGGAAAGTCTACTGCCTTCCAGTTGTAGCAGACAAGAGGAAGATGGTGTCGACGGAAAAAAATATAACCAACTGTAAAATTAATAATTAATAATTAATGCGGTTTATTTCCAAGCCAACTGTGAGTGACCTAGGCCCGGAGAAGAGGCATACATGCCTTTTCTCGGGGTG
>NW_006160183.1:5414916-5415745 GCF_000334495.1 Tupaia belangeri chinensis | reverse complement strand
AAAAAATATAACCAACTGTAAAATTAATAATTAATAATTAATGCGGTTTATTTCCAAGCCAACTGTGAGTGACCTAGGCCCGGAGAAGAAGCATACATGCCTTTTCTCGGGGTGATCATGTACATAGGTTCCTTTTATTTGCTTTTAAAATTGACACACAACATTTAATTAAAAGATTTCCCATTGGTCTGGCCCAAAAAGGCGGGACATGTAAAAGCAAGGACTTGTAGGTTATAGGTGGGTTCCACAAATTCTTAGGTCGGTGATTGGAAGGGAAAATCCCTGTCTTAGTTAAAAAAAGGCTTAATCTACATCTCAAAAAAAAGGGAAGTTCCGTGTCTTGGGAAGGCATAAGCAAAAGAATACACTAATCGGTTGAAATATACATCTCAAAGATGCTATGCCAGGGACAGGAGGTAGGAAGAATCCTGTTAATAGAAAGTAAAATGGTCTGTTAATGTTTGTGGGCATGACTTCCCCAGTCCCCTTTTGAAAAGATTTTGGAAAAATAGGAAAAGTAGTCAGACTTCTGTCCACAATGGCGACACACACCTTACTCAGTGTCTTGGAGAGAGGCCTCCCTTGCTTTCCTCCTGAGATCCAAATGACTTCCTAAAAAAGAACTCTGGGCACTGGGAGGTGGCATGGTGGTTAAGGTGCTAGACTCCCAAATGATCAACCATGGTTCAAGTCCTGGACTTGGTAGCTTGCTTTCTCACTCTATTTCTCTCTGGTCAAACTGAATATAAATAAATAAATAAATGATCTTTAAAAAACCAAAAAGAATTCTGGTCAGCTTGTGTCATGTGCAAGCACTGGGGGTGCGGAT
>NW_006160183.1:5400572-5414811 GCF_000334495.1 Tupaia belangeri chinensis | reverse complement strand
CTACAGTGATGTTGATTCTTTGGCCTGCACTAATTAGTTTATGATAGGAACTCCAAAGAGGTGCACTAGGTTGCCAGAGGAAGAAATGTTGCTGCTCTTTCTAAGCCAGGGCTCTTCAAAGTGAAATAACTCATTTTCTATGTTGAGTGGAGGTACCATTCTGTGTATTACTTCTAGATTGGGACTCTAATTTTTTAAAACTATTATGAGTTTTAAAAAATTTGCTAGAGGGCATGTGTGCTCACTAGAGAGAGATAGAGTAGGGAGGAAGGAGAAATTACTCTCTATGAGGGATGGCCACACTGTGATTCCTTTTCCACTTCTCCCTCAGGATTCTGGACATGCACATGTGCCCATGGTGTTTCTCAAGCCTCTGGATCTGGGACCTGAACCATACAGCTGGCCATGTGGGATCCAGCTGCCTTAACTGCTATACTACTAGCTGTCCTGGGACAATGTTTTTTTAAAAATTCATTTCACCTTTTCTATTTTTTAAGTTTATTTTTTTCCCTGAATGAGTAAGAGAGTAAGAAAGAGACAGAGAGAGAGAGACTGAACTCTCAACAGTGTCTTGTTGCCTCCATCCGCCCCAGGCTCAGCGTGCCTGGAGAACTGAGAGGCCTGAAGACAGGAATCTGGGACCTTCCAGATTCCCAAATAGATCAGCGTTGCAGAGTGTCCTGTTTTAGTCCCATGCCTGACCGCCACCCCCATGCCCCAGGACAAGAATTTTTGAAAACTCAACCAGATTCACTATTTTGAATGATGATATGCCCAGTTTCCTCACAGGAGTTACCTGTTGCTCTTTACAGCTTCCGGAAGAGGTAGGTAATTTGCTATCTGTTTTCCCAAGACAGCCACAAGGGCAAAGTTTCAGAGCCAGCAGATCCTTGAACCCGGGTCTGTTTGACTTTAAATGTTGTGTTCTTTCCTCTCTATCACAGTTGCTTGGGACAGAGCTGCCAGGTGCTACTGTTAATGCAGGTTGTGAAGTGGAATACAAACTGAGAAGGAAATGAGGAGGAAACAGCAGCATAAATCGTGACTCAAAAGTTTAAGACTTTTAAAGACCTTCGATGTGTCACAGCTCTTAGTTAGACTCTCTCAGTTTGTGGCCACATAATTAGGCCCAAAGTCTTAATTGCAGGTTGATTTCTGAAACTGCATGCCCCTGTGCCAGCAGGATTTATACGGAGACATTTACTTTAATTAAATGGCTACCTAGTGACAGGGCTTGAATATATACCTTTTAAAGTACCAGATTTCTTTTCAGATACTCAGACAACCAAGAATGCTTGTTTTCTTCACTATCATATGCAGTATTTGACCAGAAGTGTTTCTTTCACTTAACTGAAGCCATTGGAAGCTATTAAAAGTTATTCATGGAGATTTTTCTCTAATCCCTGTTTTTGGGGATGGGTAAATTGGAAATGTATGGGTTTACTAATTCACATACCTCCATTTCAAATGCTAAGCTGTAGAACTGGTACCTTCTAACTCCTTGTGCTGAGAGAGCCTCATGGTGCCAAAATCCTTGGTTTCTGAAGCCCAGCCAATGTCACACAAAGTAGCCTTTTCTCTAGCAAAAGCAAGAAAAAGCTTCAGCTGAAAGATTGGGGCTGGCTATTTACTTCTTAATGTTGATCAGTAGACAGAGTGAAATGAAACTAGCACATTTTTTTCTTTGGCTTAGATTTAGTACATTGCCCTGACATACAAAATTCTTTCAAGTTTTATTTTATTAATAAAAGTACATGCATGTGCATGTAAGAGAAAGAAAGAGTGAGCGAGCGAGAGAGAGAGACAGCGCCCTTGACAGGGTCTCATCTTGTTATGATCCCCTTTCCAAAGCTCTCAGGATCTTGGGCCAGTACACACCCCTGGCATGCTTTGCTGCTCACTGGGTATCCCGACCAGAATTCGGTCTTGGGGTTTCCAGCAGTGTAGTTCAGCACTGCCATCTGTGCTACTGAGGCGGGACCCTAACAGAAAATGTTGATGCAAAACTAAAGCAAGCATAAACTTGCTTCTTAAATATAGCTGCTAGTTCTTTTAGTCCCCAAATTTCTGTTTTAATCCCCAAATTTCAGTTTGGCCTGAAGTGGATCTTCCACCCAGAAGAGTGTTCTGTGACGTTCGGGTCTGAGCTTTGCTGTAGCTGTTGGTAACATCAGGCTTGTAGGTTCCAATTGCTCTTTAAAAATCATGCAGGGCCGTCACAACGATGTGGTGGTTAAGGTGCTGGTTCCCCACATGGCCCACTGTGATTTGAATGCAGGACCCGGTGGGTTGAAAATCATTCTGGGCACATGTGTGTATGTACCCAAAATCCTGAGAGGAGAATGGAAGAGAAGGGATTGCAGTGTGATCATTCTCTCTTAGGGGATGGGGTGTGATTTCTCACTTTCTCTTCCCTGATGAGTTCAAGCATCTTATAGCAAAAACCTAAAAGCAAAACAAAACAAAACAAATGCCAGAGGAGAATGGAAGAGGAGGGATTGCAACATGGCCCTCCTCTCATGGGGGAGGTTGATTTCTCTCTTTCTCTCACTGTCTCTCTCTGGTGGGCACATGCACCCTGTCCTATAGAAAAAAATCTGACTAAAACAAAAGAAACATGCTTACAATGCAATTTCACCTAGATGTCTGTTTTCAAATTCAGCTTTTATAATATTTTTTCTCTTATGATTATATCACTGATTGATTTTTTTTGGTAAAGATTTTTTTTAGAATTGTTTAATTTTATTATTAAATTATTTAAAAAAAATTTTGTTGTAAGATGTGTGAGCTCGGGAACCAGCAGTTAGCGTAATGGCTATTTCGCTGGACTCCCACGTAGTCGACCGCGGTTCACGTCCCAGACCGGGTGGCTTAAAACTCACGCCGGGTGCGTGTGCATGCGTGCCCAAGATCCCGAGAGGAGAATGGAGGAGAAGGGATTGGGGTGTGACCACCCCCCCGGGGGGTGATTTCTCGCTTTCTGTCTCTATGTCTCTCTCTGTCTGTCTGGCGAGCGCACGCGCCCTATAGTGAAAATCTCTCCAAAAACAAACAAACAAAAAGATGTGTGAGCTCACCAGAGACACAAAGAGAGAGAGAGAGAGATAGTGAAAAAGTAAGCTGCCAGGTCTGGGACTCAAGGTGTGGTCAGCCATGTGAGAGTCCAGTGCCCTAACCACCATGCCATATATTTTTTGCTACTTAATACTATGTAACAAATATTTTTCCAAGTCTTTAAAAATTATTTGAAATGGGGACCAGCAGATGGTGAAATGGTTACATTGCTGAACTCCCACGTAGTCGACCACTGTTCAAGTCCCGGACTGGACGACTTAAACTCACACTGGCACATGTGTTTGTGTGCCCAAGATCCTGAGAGTAGAATGGAGGAGAAGGGATTGTGGCATGGCCATCCCCCCCGGGGGGGGGATTTATCACTTTCTGTCTCTCTGTCTCTCCTTTTCTGGTGAGTTCATGTACCCTATAGCAAAAACCTCTCTTAAAATAAAAATGATTTGAAATGACATTGCTAATAGCTGGATAATAGTCCATCATTTGGATATGCCATATTTTATTTCATTATATCTCTAAGATTAGACAGTTGAGAAGTTTCTGGCTTTGTTTTGTAAAAACCAACACCTCAACATTTTTCTGTTCAACCACTGGTAGAGGAGTGGTAATGCAAATAGACCCGCATGGAAAAGGTCCTGGGTTTATGTCCTGGGACCTCCCCGTGTACACTGGGCACACGTGCATGTGCCTATGATCCAGGCCAACTGAGACTGGGGTGGGTTGGGGCATGAAGACCCTGTTGGGGGTGCCTATTTCTCTCTGTCTCTAGAATGCATAAATATTAAAAAATAATCAACACCCCAATAAACATTTTGAATACAAATCTTAGTGCTCAATTCTAATAATTTTCTTATGGTAATCTCCCATAAGAATTACAAAGATAAAGAATGTGAAGATAGGTATAGCTCATTTGAGTGAGTCCTTCAGTGACTATCTCCATTTTTTATTCTTTGATTCCTTCTTTCAAATGTGGCTTGTCTGAAGATTATCCTAAAATTAAACATTAAAGAAAACTAAAGTATAAATGTGTTAGGAACACATATATATATATATATATATATATATATATATATATATATACTCTATTTAAGTTATTGTAGTTGAAATATGTACCTTTCTAAAAAGGAAAAGAATTTCAAGCTTGTTTGCTTAAACAGTCTAACAAATGAAATCTATCAAAGTGTTAGAGTTGCCTTGTTATGAAAATATGCAGTTGGTTTAAATTGGCCTTTGCAATCAGCCAGATCATATGAACCAGTCTGCAGCAGCTCAGCAGAATACAGGCCCAATTCCATTATTTGCTCAATAACAGTTTTAAGTTTAGGCTTAGCATCTAAGGCTAATAATTGTGGCATGATAAGACTCCACAGTGCTCCAGTGTATAATAAGCAATGTTTAGCTGAGATAGGGAAAATATTTACCAGTGCTCTACTAATGAGCTGTTCTTTATATCCTCTAATTAGCTGGATTTATTTTAGGTAAGGTGAAATGTGTCTGATATATTTAATGGAGATCTTGAAATAACATGTGTTGAAATCAGTTAGAAAAAAGCAGAACATTTCCAAATGGGCTCTCCAGAATAATCACCTTGCAGATATTACTTTGGTTCATCTTAGAAAAACAGAAAATTAGCTGGAAGAAGACATATTAAATCTGACCCATGCCAAAAATAGTATTGTATGTATTATAGAGATTTCCTTTATAGACCATTTGTGTAACCAGATGTATAATGCGTTCCTTTGGAAAGGTCTCCTTATTCCATCTAACTTTGTTTTGGGCAATGCAACAAACTGTTAGAGGGTTGCAGCTTACCAGGCAGTTAGATTTTAAAGTCCTACTGTGAATCTTAGACAGTCAAAACTACCCTGGAAAATCTCTTTGGAAAGCTCTTCCTTACAGGCCTACACACTGTCTCTCATGGGGGACAATGCAGCCAGTTGTGCCTGCAGAGTTGGAACACTTGCTTCTTTGAGCACTATGTAACTAGTAGTTGGCTTGTATTTAGGGGCCAACTTGAATGAAAAATAGGTTTCTTTAAATATTAGAATCTTAGTTCTGTGAGATGTTCTGTGAGAAGCTCGCTGAAATGAGACTGAGGAGTACATCACTGGATCTTGTGTCCTTCTCTTTTCTCTCATTTGATCTTGTGGTCATTGAATGAGGGAGGTGGTGTGTGTGTGAGACCCCCTCCTTTAGGGGGTGTTACTGAACTCTCTTGAGCAAAAGTGAGTATGACATGATACCACTGCACCACTATTGCTGTGATGTAGAATTTTTACCTATGTAGATGTTCTTCTATGAGAGCCTACAGTGACCTTGTTTATTAATACTCAGTACAAAATTAGAGTGGGGGTCAGCCGGTGGTATGGGAGACAGCCCACAGGGGCTGTATGGTCAGCTGCATAGTTCGAGCCCTGGATCTTGTGGCCTAAGAAACATGCTGGAAGGGCTGGCAGATAGCGTGGTCGTTAAGGCGCTGGACTCCCCTATGGTTGATCACAGTTGGAGTCCTGGACCTGGTGGCTTGCTTTCTCACTTTCCCTTCTCTCTCTCTGTCTGATGAAATTAAATAATAATAATGTTAATAATAATAATACGTAAAAAAAAAGAAACACGCTGGGCATACATGCTTGCCTAAAATCCCAACAGTAGAGAGAAATGGAGAAGAAAGGATTGCGGTGACTATTCCCCATTACGGGTGCTTTCTCACGCCCTCAAACCCTGTCTCTCTGGTGAGCCTATGTGCCCTCTGGTAAATTAGAAAAAAAAAAAAAAAAAAGAGACTTTTTAGATGGTTAAGTTATTTTTTAATCAACTAAAAAGATATTTTATGTTGAAACAAGTTTACATCTTTTTAGGCAGCACTGATCTACAACATTCATTTGAATTTTAAGTTAATCATTTTTGAGGCAGTTACCAAGGGGAATACATTCACTGGTCTTTTGTTATAGGTACATAGGTGTAAGAATTTAAACAGGGTTGGTCGACTCCTGGCTCCTTGGTTAAGTTATTGAAACTCTTCTGCAAAATGAGGGCAATTGGGTGATTAAGTGGAATACTGAGAAATTCAGAATGCGTGCTGGTTGCCATGTCTCACAGCTCCCCACATCACCATGGTATCCCTGGTGCCATTGCCCATGCTGGACGTGCCCTGCTGCACATGTCACTGCTTCTGGGCTGGAAACCGTACCTGCCAGTTCCATGGGAGCTCCTGATGTTGCACCCAGGTGCCTTTGGACCTGCTCAAGGAGAAGACCCAGGGATCCCTCAGAATATTGAGGGTGCAGGACCAAGGAGTGCTTAGATAGCAGCTGCAGCCTGGCTTTGTGGCCTGGAGTGGGAGGAATATGGTTAGAGAAGGCCCATTACCTGCTCTTGACACATAGGTACACCGAGTGTCCAGTATGCGAGAGGGTTTCTGTAAACCCATTGGCCGAGCCGGATGGGGCTAGCTCATAGGCCCTCTTTCTCACAACACTGACCAGAGCAGGTTCTGTCTTGGACCTTTTCTGCTGCATCAAAGGCTGTAGAAGGACATTTGCCTCTTCAGCCTCTCACTCGCCCTGTTCAGCTTCTGCTTCTGATCTCCTTTGAAGCTGCCTCTCTCCACAAGGGAGGATTGATGTCTGAGCTGAAAGAAGCTGACACATGCCATTCTAGTCAATAACCCTGGCCTCCTAATCTCTCCACAACAAGATGTTCCAACAGGTGGAGTGATCCTTCTCTCATCAGGCCTGTCTTGCAAGAGGACAATTTGCTTCCTTCCTAATCTCTGGATGAAGGCAATGGAGTATGACAGGCATCAGGTTTAAGGAACATTTCTGAGTGTGCCAAGTGTGTCTTTGATGCCTTCCCAGATGAGCCGGCTCAGTGTAGTGTGGGAATGAAATCAGCGGAAATCTTGGTCTGGATCTGACCTCAGCCATTCACTAGCTTTGTAACGTTGGATGGGTTACTTACATTACTGAGCTTCAATTTCCTCATCTCGAAAAGGAAGATATCAGTACTATTAATGCATCATGATTTTTCCGAAGACCCAGTACTTCACTGTTGGTGGTGAGGAGGAAGCAATGTAATGCATGAAAAATGTTTGTCATATAGTAGCTACTCAATAAATGCGCCTCATTGAGGCTGTTCTTTTTTTTTTTTTTTTTTTTTTTTGGAGGTTTTTGCTCCAGGGCCCGAGACCCTGGTTTTTGCTATAGGGCGCGAGCACTTGTCAGAAAGACAGAGAGAGACAGAGAGACAGAAAGTGAGAAATCACCCCCTAGGGGGAATGGCCACATTGCAGTCCCTTCTCCTCCATTCTCCTCTCGGGATCTTGGGCATGCATGCACACACGCCCAGCGTGAGTTTAAGCCACTGGGTCTGGGACTCGAACTGTGGTCGACTATGTGGGAGTCCAGCGACATAGCCATTACGCCAACTGCTGGTCCCATTGAGGCTGTTCTGTATCTCCAGGCTCAGTGTTAAACCTAGAGCGGCCCTTCTTAGAGGCCCTAAATCATGTTATTTTCTTTCCTTATCTGTTGAAAACACCTCTTTCTTGCTGCTGATCTTATTTTCAGGAATCAAGAGAAGACAACCTAAATAAACTAATTTTCTATAAGGTGTGACTGAATGATAGTTTTCTAACTCACGCAGACAGGGGACTTTTTTTTTTTTTTTTTTTTTTTCATTTACCAGAGGGAGCATGTGCTCACTGGAGAGATAGAAAGAAAGAGAGGGAAGGTGAGAAAATAACCCCTGTGGGCCATGATCACACCACAATCCCGTCTCTTCCGTTTCTCCTTTGAGGATTTCGGGCATGGACACACACTCATCTGGCATGTTTCTCAAGTCACTGAGTCCAGGACTCAAACTGCATAGTCAGCCATGTGGGATCCAGCCACCTTAACCACCATGCCATGAGCTGGCTTGATGGAAAATGTCTGGAAGAAGGGAAAGCTGTTAGGTAGTAGTCCACCATGCCATGAGCTGGCTTGATGGAAAATTTTAATCAAAGAAATGTCTGGAAGAAGGGAAAGCTCTTAGGTAGTAGCGATGGATTCCCATGGTTTCTGAGCAGTATCTTGTTTGGCCCTGTTCCCCAGTGGGTCCTCAGAGTGCCCTCATCTTTTAGCTGTCACCCTGTGTTCACCCCTCTCAGCCTAACTGCTTACCCTGATTCTTTGTTCTCGGGACTCCTAAAGCCACCGTGTGCTGTGTACTGAGACAGCAGGCTTTTCTGTCCATCTTACAGAAATTAGAGGCCGTGTTTTAGCACTTAACCCTTAGAGCATTTCAGGGTGATTTTCATAAACTATTAGAGTTCCTAGTGGAAAATAAGATAACAAAATACAAGATTAAGCAGCCAATTGAAAATTTCTGTATATAACTGACAGATCATCCAGGTTTCTCCTGCACTGGGATGGCAAACAGGTCAACAGCTATTGATTAGCAATGATTGCCTAAGGTACTGAGGAAGATTCTGAGGATGTGTTTATTTGAGATGAGAAAAAGTATCATGCTTCATAGGCGATACCTGCTCGAGGCACAGGAAGGGAAGTGGCAGCCCTGACTACATATTTGTCATGCCTTTCTCCAGCTCTCCACCCATTGGTCACCTCAACATTTCTCTGTTTCTTTGCATTCCCACTTGAGAGCAGTCGGGGAATCAAAGGTATTTTCAAGCCAGGTTTGCTTTAATAAATGATTTAGCAGGGCAGAGTGATGCTAACTAAAACTCGTGTTCTTTGGTATTCTGTAGTTTCACATCTATCCTATTCTTGGTGTCCATTCACATGAATATTTACGAGTTGTTATGAAGTCAGGGTTTTGGGTCTTGAAGTCTGTAAACAGTATCAGGATTTGGGTCATTTGAAGAAACTACTCAGAACACCTTATCTTTTCATCTCTGGAGAGCTGTGAGCATGAACAAACTGTGGGCAAGGAAATGAATCTGCTCATGAATCACTTGAATGGCACAAAGCAAACCAAAGAGCTACCTCGAATAGTATTGGCTGTTATACCCACTTTGCCTTTATTCTAAATGCCTATTTTTCAGATAGCCTAATGGATGAATCACACTATGTTCTGAAAGAAGCAGAGAAAACAGCCTGCAGAAAATGGGTTACTTCCATGGGGTTTCCAGTTTTTCTTCTCCAAGGTTACCATTAGAATCCATTTGAAAGCATTGAAAAATAAGGGGCCTGTCGTGTGGCATGGCTTAGCTTTGCCCACTCACCTCTCCCTTTGGGAAATTGAACTAGCCTATGGGTAGTAAAATTTGAAGGGCTAACAATATTTTCCAGAAGTTTCGCTTATCTTCCAATCTTCTCCTGTGGCAGTAGAAGAGTTGGGAGATAATGAGATACACATTT
Source organism: Tupaia belangeri chinensis (assembly GCF_000334495.1). NCBI lineage: Eukaryota > Metazoa > Chordata > Mammalia > Scandentia > Tupaiidae > Tupaia > Tupaia belangeri. Next base: position 5,405,377 of record NW_006160183.1, on the reverse strand, counting down.
TTCTTTTTTTTCACTTGCCAGAGAATGCACACACCTGCCAGAGAAAAACAAGGGGTGAGGAGAGAGAGAGCGAGAGAGGGAAAGTGAGAAAGCGTCCTCATGGGGCATGGTCACACTGTAACCCCTTCTCCTCTATTTCTCCCTCCTTTCAGGATTTTGGGCACACATATGTACCCAGTTTTTCAAGCTGTTGGATCTGGGACTCAAACCACATGGTTGGCCAAGTGGGATCCAGCCATCTTAACCATCAGGCCATGGATTGGCCCTAGATAAATCTTTCCGTGAACTAAGGAGACACTAACCAGCCCTCTCTGGCCTCCACTTGGTCCTGGCCCTGTTGGAGTACAGGTGGGCTGTCACCTGGTACTGAGCATCTCCTCCAGGACACCTAGGCACAGATTTTGAGTGTTTTCTGTGGTTATTTGGAGAGAAGATATCTAAACACTTAACAAATGTCAAACACCCTTGAGGAGCCAGAGTAAAATATATATATATATTTAGAAAGTTTATGGAAAGCAGTATTTTAGTTTATTAATATCAAAGAAAACCATAAAACCAATCCCCCAGTTCGAGAAAGCACCCATCACCATTTAGCATCTCCTCTTCTTTCCTTGCTGTATGACTTATAAAAGGTGGAGAGGACATTAAAACTTACTTTTAGGAATCCAATAAAGCTTTTTTAGGAAAAAAAATAATGATTTAATTTTATTTATTATTATTATTATTATTTAAATTTTTTGCTATAGGGCACATGCACCCAGCAGAGAGAGAGAGAGAAAGCTGCCAGAACCCAGATTTGAATGGTGGCCAGTCGGCCATTTGGAAGTCCAGAGCCTCAACCACCACGCCACCTGCTGGCCTCTCATATAAAAAAATTTAAGCTGCTCTTGTTGGAGGCTGGCTTGTAGAACAGAGAGATATAGGTGTCTTCCTTATTTCTGTTTTTGTTCAATTTGACAAATGTAAAGGTTAGGATTATTCAGCCATATGGGACATGACTTTCTTTCTCTAACATTTTTGGGAAAGCAGATTCTGACTCAGTGCTACCAACCCATGGTGTGTGGCCCCTTCTCCTGGTGGATGGGGGAAAGGTTTAAAATATCCCCATAAAGAATTACCTTGGAGGGTGTCTTGCAGTGATCTGAGATCAGTGGTAATTCGCTGAGTTGGTGTTAGAAGACTAGAGGTCCCAGTGAAAAACAGAATGGGGAGGCGACATTTTTATTTTCTAACATACTTTCATTCTTTCCGGCCAATGAGATTCTGGAATGATAAAAGACCAGCGGAGTTGTCTGAGAGGTCATGAAAAATAAAGATCACTTCTAAAAAAGCAGCCACGTAAGGTGCCGTCTACCGGCACAACCGTTTAGTTGAGGGTGATTATTGCACTGGCATGGAGAAGAGGAATGGGAAGAATGTTGGGGCCGTGACTTAAACCGTAAGGACTCTGCTGAGAATGTCCCGGCCTTGCCGGTGAACTGGCATGAGACTTGACCGAGTTCTGGAGGGGATGGACAGAGCAGTTTTCAGATACCTGGACCCTTTCCTTTGGGTCACAATTTTCTGGTTGCTTTTTACCTGGTCAGTGTTCAAACAAATCAGAGACAAATCCAAACTTGTTCCCCCAACACTGACTTGAACACAGTAAAAAAGAAGGGATTTTATTTAATTGAACAGCATGTCAATTTTAGTAAGTGCTTAGTGAGTTTTCTAATCTATTAGTTTAATATTCCACCCCCCCCTTTATTTAAGTCATTCATTTCTATTTGAAGAATGCTGAGTCCACATGTAGGTAATTTCTTCTTACTTTCCGAGAGTGAAATACACTGAGAGAAGGCAGTCTGATTTACATCCTCATGTATGAATATTGGGAACGTAATTCCAAAGAGCACTGCTCCCATTGTAACTTTGCAGATTTATCTTATGTGGTTTTCATGTTTACTGACTCTCAGAATTGGCGATGGAAGAATCAGCCCCATAAAATCTTTTCTCTACTATCTTATTATTCACAACATCATCAACCAATGTACTTTTTGTATATTATTCAGTTCTTTCAAAAGTACTTCCATAAATATCTCCAGCCTAGCACAGGGCTACTGTGTGAGTTCTGTGGCCAGAGGCCTGTCTGTTTTTGCCCGTCTTTGTATATCTGCCCCAAGCAGAGTGGCCAGCATTTACGAAGGCCCTGTAATATTTTTTGTTGAAGGAATGAATGAATAACTGAATGAGTACACCCCATCTCTCTGCTGCAGAACATCTGGACCGCCACCACATTAGAGTGGGCTGTCATCGCCTCTTAGCCGAATTCCTGCCTCAGGCTTCCATGTGGTCCGCCTGCCTCTGCCAATCCATTCTCCACACCACAGCGGTCTGATCTTCTCAGAATGTGAATCCAAATATGCCTTTCTCTTGTGTTAAGCCTTACCTGCTTCCTGTTTCTCTGAGGATAAATGACAAAAAGGCTTAGCATGGCACACGAGGCTCTTGGGACTCTCCCCCACCCAGCTGGCCAGCCCCCAGGTCTTTGAAATGCTCGCATTGTCCCTGACACATGAGGCTTTCTCTAACCTCTGGCCTCAGCTTGGAGTTTCTTTCTCTTGTCACCTTATGATGTCACCTCAAGGCCGGCTTGGATGCTCCACCTGTGTGACCTGCTAGCTGCCCTTGTGATATCATCATCTCCCTTTCTGCTTTCTCCCTAGATTCCAAAAGTTGCTTCTTCTTTATTTTTAAAGTATTCTTATAGGGTTGTGCACTCATCAGGGAGAGATAGAGAGAGAGAGAGGTGGAGAGAGAGAGAGAGGGGGGGAGAGAGGGAAAGTGAGTAATCACCCTCCGGGGAGGAAGCTATGCCACAATCCCTTCTCCTCCATTTTCCTCTTGGGATTTTGGGCACACTCACACCCATGTCCAACATGATTTTCAAGCCACCAGATCTGGAACTTGAACCATGGTCAACCATGTGGGAGTCCAGTGCCTTAATCACCATGTGACTTGCTGGTCCTGATTCCAAAGCTTCTTGAGACCAGAGCCCGTGTCTTAATCATTGCTGATTCTCCTCCACCTAGTGCATTGCCTGGTCCATCCAGGGAGAGAGAGAGAGAGAGAGAGAGAGAGAGAGATCTGAACCAGCGGAAAGAGGGCAATGTGGTGTAGCTGAAAGATCTTCCTGCAGCTGGCTATGATCTTGGGCCATCCTCAGTCTCTCCAAGCCTGAGTTTCTCTCTCAGGAAGATGAGGGGGAAGGCATCACTTCTGACTGTGCTTGGCTGTTGTGAAAAACACCGCCGATGGTGTCAGAGGCATTCAGCACTGGCCTGCTCCACAATGAGCTCCAGTAGATTGCTCATTCTTTCCTTGATTTTGTCTCCCCTTCCTTACCTGCCACATAGGTGAAGCCACGAGTTGGAATACTAAAGTCCCAGCTGCAGAGTGAGAGATTTGGTGCAGTGGTTCTAACCCATCTGCCAGGCAGCTGAGACACTTGAAAAAACACACACTCCTAGACCTCACCCTGTGGTTCTGGGATGGGATCTAGGAACTCTTTTATTTTATTTTATTTTTTTTTAAATTAAAGTTTCTGATGCTTAGCCACAGTTGGGAGCCTTTGACCTAGTCCGGCTTTTGACCCAAAGTAGGAATCCTGGTTATGTAGCTTTTGCAGGAACACTCCGGGGATGGGCAACTCACTGCAGTTTGAAGTCCTATTTATTATCGGACAGCTGCTCTAATAGAAACTGCCTTCCGCAGCCAATACTGTGCCATTTGCTTCTCCAGTAACGTCGCACTGGTAGGTCAGGTTCTGCCTTCTAGAGACACATGGACTGAGCCCACACCATCACCCACATAGTCACAGATATTCAAAGTTACTACTATGTCCCTTCAATATTTTTTCTTTTCCAAACTACACATTCCTGTCCCTGTAAACTAGACTTCTCGAACTAGCGCCTGTGGGCTACATCCGGTTCACAAATGTATTTTGTTTGGCCTGCGGTGTTTGAAAATGATTGAATAAGTTGCCAACATCAAAAATCAGGGCAGTTCACTGAAAAGTCTGGAGCTACGGTGTGTCCTGAAGACTCAAAAGGGCTGGAGCCACCACTCCAGCTTTGAACAGGACATCAGTCCTCTAGATTATTGTTGCAACGTCAACTGCTCTGCAATACTGTCTAGCCCCGATGCTTAAAGCATTAGCTCACATCTTTTCAGATCCTTTATTCTTCTTATTATTTATTGTTCCTATCTGTGTTCTCAAGTGTTAAGTGGCCTCATATTTTTTAAAGAATGGGGCCAGTAGGTGGTGTGGTGGCTGAGCTAATAATAATAATAAATAAAATTAAATGAAACATTTTAAAAAGTTGTTTCTTTTTAGATATAACAATAATATTTAATAATAAAAACATTATATAAAATTTGGGCAATTACAGAAAAATACAAGACAAAAAAATGTATCGACTAGTAACGTTTATTATTTTATGAATCTCCTTGTTTTTCTGTGCGTATTTATGTATCATGAAGCTGGGATCATGCTATAAATAACTTCAGAGACTGTTTTTTCCACATTTTCCACATCTCATTAAACTCTCAAAAAGTCAATTTTTGTAGCTAAAATATTATGGTTTTGTGTGTGTGTGTGAGTGTGTGTGTGTGTGTGTGTATGCATGTGTGGTCATTTTAGACAAGGTCTCACTGTGCCTTGATCCTCCTGCCTCAGTCTCCTGAGTAGCTGGGACTATTAATACATGCATGTTGGCTTTGCTTTTTTTTTTTTTTTTTAGAGAGAGATTTGCTAAAGGGCACATGTG
>NW_006160183.1:5391444-5400523 GCF_000334495.1 Tupaia belangeri chinensis | reverse complement strand
GAGAAATCACCCTGTGGGGGGATGACCATGCCACAATCCCTTCTCCTCCATTTTTCTCTCAGGATTTTGGGCATGCACACACATGCGCCTGGCATGAGTTTCAAGCCTCTGGGTCCAGGACTTGAACTGCAGTTGGCCATGTTGGAGTCCAGCACCTTAACCACTATGCCACCTGCTAGCCCATGCCTGGCTTTTTAGACTGGGGGAAGAACCAAACCTGGGTCTCCTCTGTGCCCTCAGCCTGCTGAGCAACAGTGTCCAGCATGCACTACCCCAGTTGGACGTGTTCAGTTTTAGGTATTGTAACTTATTATTTTTCTCCTGTTGTGACAGCATACCCATAATATAAAATTTACCATCTTAACCTCTTAGAAAACACACCGTTCAGTGGCATTTGGTATATTTACAGTCTTATGTAACCATCACCACTGTCTAGTTCCAGAACATTTTCATCAGCCTCAAAAGATACTCTGTTTCGTAATTACTTGCAGGTCCCTGGCAACCAATAATCTGCTTTTAGTCTCTATGGATTTGCCTAGTCTGGCTATTTCATGTCGATGGACTCGTACAACATGGAGCCTTTGCACCTGGCTTCTTTCACTTTGCAGAATGTTTTCAAGGTTCATCCGTGTCATAGCAGCTGCTGTTAACCACTGTGCCTTTTGAAGGCTACTATTCTACTACATGGCTCTACCACACTTGATTTATCCATTCATCAGCTCATACCAGTTGATGGACATTTAGGTTGTTTCTGCCTTTGGGCTCTTGTGAACAGTGCTGCCATGAACATTCCTATGTAAGTTTTTGTTTGAACACCCACTTTCAATTCTTTGGGGCTTATGCCTTGGAGTGAAAATGGTCATATGGTAATTCTATGTTTAGCTTGTGAAACCACCAAACTATTTTCCACAGCAGCTGCACCATTTTACATTCCAATCGGCAATGCTTCTATTTCTTTATGTTCTCACCAACAGTCATTTTCTGCCTTTTGGTTGGTTGTTTTGCTTTGCTTTAGCTGTCTGTGTGTGAAGTGTCATTTGACTGTGGTTTTGATTTGCATTCTCTAATGAATAGTGAAGTTAAGCATCTTCTCGTGTACTTGTTGGCCATTTGTGTGTGTGTGTGTTTGTATTTCAGTTTATTTATTTATTTCTGCCAAAAGAGAGGAGAGAGAGGTAGACAGACAGATAAACGGGGTGGGGGACACGCAGTCGAATCTTCATGCCTTGGTCTAAGGCAGGCCATGGCTCAGTTAGCCAGGACCACGGTCATGCATATGTGTCTGGACAAGTACTGAAAGACCTTGAGATGTGAACCCGAGACTTTTCCATGTAGCCTTAGCAGTGTGGAACACTGACATTCCCTCTAGGCCACTGTAGCCAGCCCCATGTGTTTAATCTTTATTTTTAGGTTTATATATTATAACTTATTTAACAATTTTCCTAGCTTTACCACTTGTCCTTTGTCATCTTAAAATGAAATATAGTGTTGCTATGATCATCGTTATACAAAAATTGCATGTCTGGTTATTTCTGTGGGCTAGCTTCCCTGAAGCAGGATTACAGCGTGAATGGTGTAACATTGCTAAGGTGTTGATGTGAAGGATCAGATTCAGTATGGGCATTTATGCAGAGGATACATGAGTCACTTGGAAAAGCTTTTCAAGTGCCTGTGCTAGGATTTTCATCCTTGATTTATTACCTCAGTCTCTTTGGGGTGGAACCCAATTCTCCAGGGAATTCTGATACGTAATTCAGCTAAGAATAATTAGCTAAATTTCTTTCACATTCACTTGGGTCTTTAAAGAAAAAAAAAAAGGCCCTTTAGGACTGCATACAGTTTCACCCTATTCTGATCAGCTTTGAGCAGGTTGATCTTGCTACTTCCTCTGCTATGAGTGACGTGCCTGGGGCGCCTGCTATTCTGGTAGAGTGAGCTTTCCATTGCCTAGACCCCTCGGTGAGATTTTTCTTCTTTAAATCAAATCATTCCCATCTTATTTTGGGGAACTTGGTCATTTCAAACTCTTCTAGTGAGGAAATGCAGGCTTCTGTTAGCTTTGTGTTGCCCTCAGAAAGTGAGAAATCACCCTATGGGGGGATGACCATGCCACAATCCCTTCTCCTCCATTTTTCTCTCAGGATTTTGGGCATGCACACACATGCGCCTGGCATGAGTTTCAAGCCTCTGGGTCCAGGACTTGAACTGCAGTTGGCCATGTTGGAGTCCAGCACCTTAACCACTATGCCACCTGCTAGCCCATGCCTGGCTTTTTAGACTGGGGGAAGAACCAAACCTGGGTCTCCTCTGTGCCCTCAGCCTGCTGAGCAACAGTGTCCAGCATGCACTACCCCAGTTGGACGTGTTCAGTTTTAGGTATTGTAACTTATTATTTTTCTCCTGTTGTGACAGCATACCCATAATATAAAATTTACCATCTTAACCTCTTAGAAAACACACCGTTCAGTGGCATTTGGTATATTTACAGTCTTATGTAACCATCACCACTGTCTAGTTCCAGAACATTTTCATCAGCCTCAAAAGATACTCTGTTTCGTAATTACTTGCAGGTCCCTGGCAACCAATAATCTGCTTTTAGTCTCTATGGATTTGCCTAGTCTGGCTATTTCATGTCGATGGACTCGTACAACATGGAGCCTTTGCACCTGGCTTCTTTCACTTTGCAGAATGTTTTCAAGGTTCATCCGTGTCATAGCAGCTGCTGTTAACCACTGTGCCTTTTGAAGGCTACTATTCTACTACATGGCTCTACCACACTTGATTTATCCATTCATCAGCTCATACCAGTTGATGGACATTTAGGTTGTTTCTGCCTTTGGGCTCTTGTGAACAGTGCTGCCATGAACATTCCTATGTAAGTTTTTGTTTGAACACCCACTTTCAATTCTTTGGGGCTTATGCCTTGGAGTGAAAATGGTCATATGGTAATTCTATGTTTAGCTTGTGAAACCACCAAACTATTTTCCACAGCAGCTGCACCATTTTACATTCCAATCGGCAATGCTTCTATTTCTTTATGTTCTCACCAACAGTCATTTTCTGCCTTTTGGTTGGTTGTTTTGCTTTGCTTTAGCTGTCTGTGTGTGAAGTGTCATTTGACTGTGGTTTTGATTTGCATTCTCTAATGAATAGTGAAGTTAAGCATCTTCTCGTGTACTTGTTGGCCATTTGTGTGTGTGTGTGTTTGTATTTCAGTTTATTTATTTATTTCTGCCAAAAGAGAGGAGAGAGAGGTAGACAGACAGATAAACGGGGTGGGGGACACGCAGTCGAATCTTCATGCCTTGGTCTAAGGCAGGCCATGGCTCAGTTAGCCAGGACCACGGTCATGCATATGTGTCTGGACAAGTACTGAAAGACCTTGAGATGTGAACCCGAGACTTTTCCATGTAGCCTTAGCAGTGTGGAACACTGACATTCCCTCTAGGCCACTGTAGCCAGCCCCATGTGTTTAATCTTTATTTTTAGGTTTATATATTATAACTTATTTAACAATTTTCCTAGCTTTACCACTTGTCCTTTGTCATCTTAAAATGAAATATAGTGTTGCTATGATCATCGTTATACAAAAATTGCATGTCTGGTTATTTCTGTGGGCTAGCTTCCCTGAAGCAGGATTACAGCGTGAATGGTGTAACATTGCTAAGGTGTTGATGTGAAGGATCAGATTCAGTATGGGCATTTATGCAGAGGATACATGAGTCACTTGGAAAAGCTTTTCAAGTGCCTGTGCTAGGATTTTCATCCTTGATTTATTACCTCAGTCTCTTTGGGGTGGAACCCAATTCTCCAGGGAATTCTGATACGTAATTCAGCTAAGAATAATTAGCTAAATTTCTTTCACATTCACTTGGGTCTTTAAAGAAAAAAAAAAAGGCCCTTTAGGACTGCATACAGTTTCACCCTATTCTGATCAGCTTTGAGCAGGTTGATCTTGCTACTTCCTCTGCTATGAGTGACGTGCCTGGGGCGCCTGCTATTCTGGTAGAGTGAGCTTTCCATTGCCTAGACCCCTCGGTGAGATTTTTCTTCTTTAAATCAAATCATTCCCATCTTATTTTGGGGAACTTGGTCATTTCAAACTCTTCTAGTGAGGAAATGCAGGCTTCTGTTAGCTTTGTGTTGCCCTCAGTTACGTAATGTTAGACCAGGTCTCCTGGCTCAGAAAGATAATGTCCTTCTACTTCCCCCAGTGGCCGTGTTTAGACATTCTTGATTGGTCATGATTCAAGAGGCAAAAGGTAGTCACACAGTGCCAGCTGTACTCAGAGTGCTCCAAAAGAGAGAACAGGCCTCAACCTGTCCCAGCAGGCTGTTTCCATCACATGCCTCCCTGGAGTTACTGCCTTGGGCCAAGCCCAGTTCTGTCCGTGGCTGGAGGATGAGCAGCCCCACTAGTTGTCCCTGTTAGCTAGGACAAGAGAGTCATGATCTCAAGAAGAACTGTGATTGTACTGAACATTTTAAACCACTGGAAGGTTGTATGTTAACTGAGCAACAGTAGTTGGAAGTTTCTGTTTGTTTGTTTGTTTGTTTTTAGTTATTTGCTGTAGGATATGTGCATTTGCCAGGGAGAGACAGTGAGTGGGGGTGACACCACGATTCTTCTCCTCCATTCTCCTCTTGGGATTTTGGGCACACATGCAAATGTGCCTGGTGTGATTTTCACGCCACTAGGTCCAGGACTCGAACAGTGGCCAGGCAGGAGGGAGTGCAGAGCCTTAATTACCACAACACCTGCTGGCCCCAGTTGCTAGAAGTTTCGATGTGAGGTGTGTAGTGCAGATTCTCAAATCTAAATGTAACACACAAAGACAGTGATGGGGTCTCCACAGCATTTAGAATCACCATCAGGGGAAGTCTTGGTAAGGAGAAAGGAGTATGGAGTCAGAAAGGAGCTGGCTTCAGTTATGATCAGTAGAGCTGCAGGAGGCCTGGGGACCTTACCTTCTTGGTACCCTGTTTCAGATCTCAGCCACCTTTGTGGGTAACTACAGTAACAGAGGTCGGGGCATTTTTCTTATTCTACTGCTAAATAGAAACACCCAGCTAGTTAGATCTTACTTAAATTCAACAACTCATTCTTACTAAGAGTCTTTATTTTAGGCTGTATGATTGTCAAGATTTTGTCTTCAAACTTGGCATTCAAGTTAACATCCTGGGAGTGAATCTTATTTTTCTAATGTTTAAAAAATATGTTGAAAGCTAATTTTAGACTGGGAGAGGCATTAAAAAAAAAAGAGAGAGAGAGAGAGAGAAACATAGATTTGTCTGTGGTGCCCCTTGGTTAAAAATTATATATAACTTTTTAATCTCAAGTTTTTGAGATAAAAAGCACATTAAATTATTCATGCTTAACTCATTTTTAGAACTTTTTTTATAGAGCCATTATGTTCTGCTTTGAGGCATAATGTATACCTGGCACATACATGAAGCTCTCAAGTCATATTTACTGATCTGATAAAGTTTGAAACATATTATTAAATGTGTTTTGTAGTTAAATAGATTTGGATACCTTGCAAACATACTGTTGCAACACAGTATGAAGGACTAACATTTTAGTCTCTCAATGGCAACATTTTAACTAAGTTTTTGATTTTAAAAAACCCTCAGTTTTGGGTTAAATTATAATCACTTTACTATCATTATCACATTCTTCCATGTTATTCTTGTTTTCCAGATGGGCAGGAACAGCTTAAATGACTGCTATTGTTTGAAGGGCCCAGAAGAAGGTGGTGTGTGTGTGTGTGTGTGTGTGTGTGTGTGTGTGTGTGTGTGTTGGCAGGGGGTGGGGTGCAGCATGAGAAGGACAGGGAGGAGAGAGATTGCTTTTTTCCCAGCTTATCCTGACTGGAAGTAGTGCATTTTAAATCAGTGTTAGTGTGATGCTCTATGGCACATAAGCTTGGATACTTTTATGCTTTTAAGCAGAGGCTGGGTGAGGGTGGGGGGAATAAGGTGGAGGATGTTTGGCAATGCAGTGACTTGGGAAGGGACTGCTTATTGTCACTCTCTTGAACATATACATGTCTAAAGTTAATGTTGTACCCTGGCTCATTTGTCACTCCGAAGAACACTTTTCCCCCTCCATCAATTTAAACCCTTCCAAGGCCATGTTCAAGTCCTGCCTTCTCCACAGATGCCACCCTGACTTCTTAGCCCTTCTCGGTCCTCCCTTTTCTGAGTCAGAGAAGGACCTTAGGACGTTAGAGCTCACAGGACCTCTGAGCTGTCTCTGCAGCCTGTCATTGCACTGGAGGGAAACTTAGCGTGTGTTTGCCAGAAGTCTGGTGAACACTGTTGAATACCATCTTACACAGTGTGATTGTTTTATGTGGGTTAGGCTTATTTCCCCAGCTATATTTGGCACCCACTGAGGAAGGGACTATGTCACACATTTCTTTTGTGTATTTCATAAAAATAGCATATTGTAGGTGCTCAGAAATGCCTTCAGTTCTGGTAGCACTTCCCCGGGAAATTCATGGGCCGGGATAGGTACTGGTAGATGCTTGTTGTGGCCCACAGAAGAAACAACTATACGCTCATCTGAAGAGGATCAATTGACCATGTTGTGATCTGTCCATATTGTGAAATCTTCTCTTTTTTTTTTTTTTTTGGAGAGGATTTTTTGCTATAGGGCATGTGCACTCACCAGATAGACAGAGACAGAGAGACAGAAAGTGAGAAATCATCCCCCTGGGGGATGGCCATGCCGCAATCCCTTCTCCTCCATTCTCCTCTCGGGATCTTGGGCATGCACGCACACACACCCAGCATGAGTTTAAGCCACTGGGTCCGGGACTTGAACCATGGTCGACTAAGTGGGAGTCCAGTGACATAGCCATTACGCTAACTGCTAATCTCCACATTGTGAAATCTTCTAAAGCAACAAAAAGAAATTAGTTAATCCTATAGCAATTCATCTGGGGGGATATCCTTGATATATTATTATTCTCACAAACTGCGAGAAGAAAAATTGTAAAATCCCATTTTGTGATAATAATAACTCTGTATAGCTGTATCTACACTTTTATATGTCAACAAGAACATGGGGAACTAGACATCCTCTGGTTTCTCTTCAGATAGTATAAATCGTTTGCTTTTTACTAAAGATTTCTGTGGAGAGGATCAATTCTGAGTCTTTAGCCAATTTTTTGAGGCCGTGGCATTGCAAAGGCTTTCAAAAAAAAAAAAAAAAAACTAAGAGAAAAAAGAACATGGGGAGCTATATGAAGGATGATGTATGCCATTCAGCTGTTAACATTGGTGGTGAGAAATGTTTTCTTTTTTACTTGTCGTTTTATTGTTTCAACAGGAAAATTGCTAAAACTGAGCAAGTAGAAGACAAAGGGAAAATGCATAGGGGTTCTTGATGTATTAGAAAACCCCCTTCTTACAATACTTTCATTTTTCAAACTTTGAGTGATTGAAACAAAAAGAACTTTATTTTTTTTTACTTAGAGTTAGGAAATAAAGATAGTGCTAGTATCATGCTTGGGTTAAGTATTCTTTTTTTTTTCTTTTCTTAAAAAATTTATTTAATTTTATTTATCATTATTATTTAATTTGCTATAGAGCACACGTGCTCACCAGAGAGAGACAGAGAGAGAGAGGGAAAGTGAGAAAGCAAGCTCCCAGGTCCAGGACTCAAACTTCGGTCAGCCATGTGGGAATCCAGTGCCTCAACTACATGCCACATGCTGGCCCCAGGTTAGCTATTCTTGTTTTGTTTTATTCTTTGAACTCATGACATGAAGATTACACACACACACACACACACATACACATACATACACATATATGAAAGAAAACATATCTATATGAGAAAGAAAGCTTTCTTCTTTTCTTTCTTTTTCTTCCTTCTTTCTTTTTCTTCCTTTCTTCTTCTTCTCTCTCTCTCTTTCTTTCTTTTTTTCTTTCTTTTCTTCTGTCCTTCTCATAACATGAAGATAAGCTGTCTTTGTACCCAAACCTAAACTGTGAAGCTAGCACCAAAACTGAAAGCCCTGAAGTTCTGGTTTCTGTGGTGGAGTGGGGAGAGAACTAGCAGGCTGTAAGATGCAGGATGCTAACCGACCTCAGAGCCCCGGGAACTTCCTGTCCCAGAGCTGAAGAGCATGGTGAGCAATTGGAGGAGCTTGCACAAGTGGGAAAGTAGAGCTGATGCTGCAGAAGTTCCGGTGCTCTCCATGGACGGTGGGCAGTGCTGCTCCCAGAGCCCCGTGTCCTGCAGAGCAAGTTGGTGAGAGGCTTTCTGAACGTACGCAGCCACGCCTGCAGGGGTTAGCTCCTGCTACACTCAAGTGTGGTTCACATCTTGGCAACCAGAGAATATTTCCCCTGACAATCGAGGTATACTCCATCAGGACCTCTTGTTGGCCCAGACCGTTACTGAAGCCTCCTCACTCGTTGCATCACTCCAGTTTATCACACAATCCATTTCCTGAGTGATTGGTCTACAGCAGAACTCGAAGGACATTCTTCTGCTCAGAAACCATCCATGGCTCCCCAGTTCTACGGAAGAGAATCCAAATTTATTAGCCTGGCATTCAAGACCTTCCCTAATGTGACCCCTGTCTACTTGTTAGCTCGGCTCCTTTCTCTCATGCTCCAGCCAAATGACACGGTACCCTGTGCACGCTCAGTCTCCCCAGTGTCTGCTCACGTTCTCCTGAACATGAAGGAGAGACATTCCTTTTCTATTCCTCCCATTTCTACCAGTTTAAATCCTCTCCAGTCTTCAACATTCCCTTCAAAGGCTGCGTCTCGCAGATCTCTCTCTCTTCCTGTATTTCTCCTACGGCATCGCCTTCTGCTTACTCTGCGTGTGCTTGTGCACTTCCTGTTACGTGTGGGCAGTTCCCTGAAGGGACAGACTAACTATGACATCTCAGTGTTTCAATTTCTTAAGCTTAGTAAAAATTTCACGTTTGATAAATCTTTGTCGAATTGAGTTATCTGAAACATACTAGATTAATTTCTATATCTTCATATATACACACATATACACATATACATATATATATAGAAAGCACACACACACCCCTCCTGTTGAGGG
>NW_006160183.1:5367983-5391413 GCF_000334495.1 Tupaia belangeri chinensis | reverse complement strand
TAGGGAAATAAAGGAAATATGAACTGGGTCGGTGTCTCTGCTAAGAAATATGCTATGACTGTCCTTTTCTGTAGAATTTCCTTTTCTGTAGAATTTCCCTTTTTATATTATCTAATGCTTTTCAGTCTCTTAGGCTCCCGTCTCTTCCTGCTACCTTATCATTTCCCTTTGATATCTGTCACTGGATGCCCTTGCCATGGTTTGGGTGGGGACATAGAGAAGATGTTTCCTGGAAGACCTCACTGTGGGGAGTCTCTGTATATTTGCTTCATCGTGACTTCCCTCACTTTATGAGCAGCAGGGGACCTCTCTGGTCCTCTCAGGTAGAGACTCATCCAAGTCCCGGTCAACCTGCTGCCTTCGATTTAGGAAGGGTCGAAACAGTCGGGGATGGGAAGGGGACTTAGTTTTGCACACGACCCTGATCCCTCACCCATGGAGAGATGGTCACTTAACTCCCTTTCCAGAAAATGCAAGAGGAATTCAAAGAAAAAGAACTATTGAAAGGTAAAAGAAGGTTTAAAGGAAAATTGTCATGGGCTTCATAAAATGTAGAAAGTGACCTGCTGGTGTTTTGGAAGACTCCAGGTTCTGACAAATTTCAGACAAACCCTATTTTGGAGTTGCCTGAATCATGAATGATTTAATGTGACTGAGTTGATCAGTATATCTAAGATGTGCACACGCGTGCGCACACACACACACACATACAGAGACACGTATTTTTACAAATGTATTTTTTTTACAAGTTTCCTCAAGTATAGCAAGAGATTGCCACCTTTCTAATGAATACCTTTTATTTCTACATGCTGATTTTTTTCATTGTTTTTATTTATCTCACTTATTTTTATTTATTTTTAGTTTGCTGTAGGGCACATGTGCTTGCTGGAGAGAGAAAGAGAGAGGTAGAGAGAGCGGGAAAGTGAGAAATCATCCCCTGGGGAAATGGCTACACTGCATTTCCTTCTCCTTTATACTCCTGTTGGGATTCAGGACACACATGCACATGTGCCTGGCATGTTTTTCAAGCTGCCGGATCCAAGACTGGAACCACACACTCAGCCATGTGGGATCAAGCTAACTTAACATCCATGCCACCTGCTGACCCTTGTCATGGTTTTTCAAGAACAGTTGGATTGCTTTATTTAGCTTATATGTAGAAGTAACCTTTCTATACTGTCAGGGGTAGAGAGAAGTGGTCACATTTTTAATGTAGCTGCTAGAAAGGATGACAGAAAAGTAGAAAAGTACAGATAGAAAAAATGATAAATTGAAATAGAAAAATGTAGAAGTTGAGTGCATAAAGAAGGATGTTTCATAAATGTTATCATTTATGATGATGCGAATTTCAAATCTATATTAAACCTTTTTTTCTTTAAGAAAAAAGTCCTTGTCTATGAAGGTAGGTTAGTGGACGTGTGGCTACCAGAGACTGAAAGGAGGGGGAGGGAATGGTGAGTGGTAGAGGTTGGGTGGGAGGGGCAAAGGGAAGAACAATTTAATAGAGAAAAGAATGCAACATTCTCTGTTGAAAAGTAAAAGCTCAGTACTTTTTGCTTTATAAAAATAAATCTTTTTAAAAATTCATGTTGGATCTGTCAGGTGGCGTGGTGGTTAAGGGTGCTGGATTCCCACATGGTCAAACCCCAGTTCGAATCCCAGACCTGGTGGCTTACTTTCTCGCTTTCTCTTTCTCTCTCACTTACTCCATCTCTGGTCAAATTTAAATAGATGAATAAATTAATAAAGTTAAATAAAATATTTTTTAAATCATGTTTTACAATATACCCAAAAACTGAGATGTATTTTCTATATCTGAATAGACAAAGAAATTGTACTGAATGTACCCATAAACCTGAAGATCATTTTCTAGCTATGGATAATTTTCCTATAAAGATCACTAAAATGGCTTATTTTTTAAGAAATTAATTTTCTTCTTCCACGAATGAGAGAGACAGAGAGACAGCACCCTTACCCACCCATAGCACCATCCAGCCCTAGATCATGGGCACTTGCAGGCTGGGATACTCAGTGAGGACTCCAGACGTGAACTTGAAACCTTCCTTTCTTGGCTGTCCCCACAGAGCATTATGTTTTACTGCTGTGTCACTGTCCAGGCCCCCTCAAATGACCTATATTGATTAATTATTAAATCCCCTCTCGTATTTGAAACTGCATGCATTCGGCAAGCTATAAAATATGGTTAAACAAAGAATGTAGCCAAACTAGGATAGGAAATAAAACGTTTATCAATTTTGCAAAACAGGAAACTGTGGTGGAGGTACATATTGTTCTTTTTGTTTCACTGAAATGATACTGATTTAAAGATTCTGTATGCAAAGACCTCTTGGCTCCCTTGTACTCTAGCTTAAATGAGCTTTCTTTAAAAGTTAGCTCCCCAACACTGTTTAATTAACTAAGCTAAAGTTTAGATTTGGTTTCAAGCCATTTGAAACTAGACAGACTGAAAAAAGATGTGGGTAGTTGGCAGCTGATCCCGATAAAAATATGGTACTTGGCAAAGTATGTCTGCTTTGTTTTGCTTTGCTTTACTCTTTATGGATATGGCCTATTTTTGAAATGCTAGGATTTAAACTCAGTGATCAAGTGTCAAGTCTGACAAAACAGAGCATGTATCTGCAGAGGCTCTATGGGGGAAAAATGGAAGTGTTCCAGTACTAAAGGAAGTAACCTCGATTTCACCTGGAAACATTAGTGTCTCGGGAGCAGGGATTTGGGGCTATATATAAAGAGTGAAGGAAAGTGGCCAGGATGCTGAGCCAAACTTGCATCCAGGAATAGAGCAGACATCAAAGCACTGAGAGCTGTATCTTCTGTTTGCACCGTATCCCTGTAAGTAGCGCAGGGGGAGCCCGCGTAAAGGAAGCTCCAGCGAGTTCTTTCCTGTGGTGACTTCGATCATGGCAACAGTCCTCTAACTGGGTCTCTACCTCTAGTCTCTCCTTCTCCAACGCTCAGTGCACACTGCGGCCAGAGTAAGTGTTTGCGAAAACACCATTCCTTTCTCTTGTTCAAGAAGCCAGTTCCTGTTTGTCTACAAGGTTAAAACTCCTTATCCCAGCATGGTGCTCTCTTAACCCCACTGTTGACTTTCTAACATCTTCTTCTATTACTTTCCAACGTGAAGCATTTATTCCACGGTCTCATTCTTCAAAATTCAGCTTCAGGGCTGGCCCTGTAGCTTAGTTGTTGAGGGAAGGCGATCCCACATGGCTGACCATGGTTTAAAATCCCAACCCCACTGGCTTGAAAAACATGTTGGTGTGTATGTGTGCATGCTCCAAATCCTGACAGTATGGAGGAATGGAGGAGTAGGGATTGTGGTGTGACCAGGCTACCTTGGAGGGGGCTTTCTCTATCTCTGTCTGTCTCTCCATAGTAATCTGGTGAGCACACATGCCGTTTGGCAGTTTAATAAAATTCAGTTTAACTACTGTCTTCTCCGTCTTTTTGATGACTCAAACCCACATGAAGCCTTCTACTGTGAAAGATTGTAGCCTTTGTTTTCTGTCATTGAGTAAGATTGTTTGTTAGCTCTTTTGTTGAGAGTAACTATATCTAGAAACATACCGCTATCATATGAAATCTGCACACATATACAGGTAATACATATGTACCATATGTATTACATATGGTAACTTTTATCCTTAGTGGGCCATAAGGTGTATAGTCTTTCTCTGTAGGGAGTATTTTGAAATGGAGGCTGAATCTCAGACCATGAGTAATGTGTATTATATTATATTTTAAACATGAGAGAAACTATTGAATTGGAAGAATCAGTAAAACAAAGTTCTACTTTCAAATTTGTCACTGAAATACAAATCATTCTACAACTTCACAGTTCCAAAGAGGGGATTAATTTCCTTTACGTGTATCAGGAGATCATAAAAGAAAACTTTTTTTAAAAAAGAATTGTTTTATTTAACTAATTTCATTCTTTCTTTCTTTCTTTCTTTCTTTCTTTCTTTCTTCCTTCCTTCCTTCCTTCCTTTCCTTCTTTCTTTCTTTCCTTTTCTTTTCTTTTCTTTTCTTTTCTTTTCTCTTCTTTCTTTCTTTCTTTCTTTCTTTCTTTCTTTCTTTCTTTCTTTCTTTCTTTCTTTCTTTCTTTATTTTTGACCAGAGAGGTACAGAGCAAGAGAGAGAGAGACAGAGAAAGAGAAAGTGAGAAGGCAAGCTGCCAGGTCCAGGACTCAAACCATGGTCGGTCATGTGGGAGTCCAGCACCCATAGCCACCCACCACCTGCCGACCCCAAAACAAAAGTATCTTAAGTAGTAAAATTACAATCTCAAATCCCATCACATAGGCATGAACATATGGCATATTTTGCTCAAAGAGAGATGATGCTTATTTCAATGAGGTGCTATTATTGGTTTTGTAGTTTAGACTTCCAAGTACAGAGCAGTTTCACAACACTCTCGAGGTTGCCCCATGTAACAAAGGCCAACTCAAGTTCAGTCTGATTTTTGCCCCCCTGTGAAAGCTTCTCTCCCAGTGTGAGGGACCTCTCTGCCTTAGAGGTGTTGTTGAGTAGATTATAATCCTAACCTGATTTAGTTGGTCTGTAATTTTTAAGGAAATTTTCCAAGATCCCTATTTTTCCTTTTGTAGAATGGACACAAAGGTACTTGAATGTGCGAAGGCTTTTGAGCTTGTTACCACAAAGCCAACAGTAGTCACTATTTTTATTGAGTGCATACTAAGCACCTGGCCCAGTGTAGGAGGCAGCATATGTGACCCCGTTTCTTAAACATATCTTGTAAAATGACTCTCATAATCCTATCTGATTGATGAGTAAACTATGGCTAGAATTTCACTCCAAGTCAGTCTGATACCATAGCATGGATCTTCCTACTATGAAAAAAAGATGAGACGTGTCATAGGTCAGTAAAAATCAGTATTCCCTCCAGATTTCAATTTAACCAAACTGTTGTTTCATCATTTCCTTTTACCTAGTCTTCTGTGAATAACTAGTAGCAAAGCTGACATGCCCAGGTTTCATTTTACCTTGGGGTAGCTATTCTTCGGGGAAGAGGCTAATGAGTAGCGTGAAAGAGCAGAGAAACAGCCAAATAGAATCTCAGGGGAAAAGGGAGATCAAAAGATGTGAATGTCCCCAAAACTGGGTAATTGGTCCTTGAATAAGTATTTCGTAGTCAGCGCCTTTGTGTTATTTATTTAGTTAGTTAGTTTTGAAAATGTTAGATAAAATTTTCTCCATCCTGATTACACGTAGCTCTTTCTTCATAATGTTTAAATATAGAATTAATGAATAGCTACTTAGAGAGAGGGTATTACTATTTTTCAGAATTTTTGCTTTTTCTGTTCTTATTAATAATCCGAAAGATTTTGCTTCCTTGCTCTGCAGCAAAGTCTGTAGGGGACATTTTTAAACATGCAGTCTTGCCTCACTCTGATTTTTAAAAAAATGTTTATGAGGACTCAGTATATTTTGTATAGGTCTTACGGCACATAAGGGAAGCACGTTTGATTTTATGATCATCGTTATCTTTGTGTGATGGAGCGAACTTCTCTCCATGTAGAGTGATCCATATTCAGGAAGCATTTAATGGCATCCTTCTGCAGCTCACACAGCATGACCCGCATGAGTAGAGCTAGCAAGTTTTGTCCATTAAATCTAGTGACTCGAACCAATCTTTCATGATCCTTTTGCAAAACTGCAAGCACTGCCTCATACAGAACCCAGTTGTTACCTAATGAAGTGTTGCAGCTTGTTCATATAAGTTGATGGTTTCATATGGTCAGATTATTCCTGTATCAGCTCGGAGCTACTAATCACATGCTCCCTTCTTGCTTTAATGACATACTATGCTCCGAATGCTCAAGTACAGACAGATGTTCAAGAATATCATTTTTTCCCTCTTGGCTATTGATTGATTCCCAACACCCACTCCTGATTAGAATGCAAGATGTTTTCTTTTAGACTTGGAGTCTTTAATTACCCAGTCTAATCAGAAAAAGACAAGCAACACACCAGGAATTGGGAACGAAACACTGGACATGTTCTGGATGCGTCTGGGACTTATTACCATTGACCGTAGTTACTGATACTCAGTGACAGCCCCTGTCACTCTGTTTATATTCCACAGCCAATTTGTTGGTAAAGAACATGCAGCTTTGACAAAGGAGAAGTGAAGTGCACTCTACAGGGTTTTAGCAAAAATCAAATTGGTGGTTTCATTAGGGGGGTTTTCTGGGTAGGCAGGAGAAGGAGGATTGACAACCTCATTGGCAGGATGGAGTAGAATCTCGAAAGTAACTGAGTTCTCTCTGTAAAAACCATCAAAGCCTTTGTCTTAAATGGATGACATGTTTTATGCTGCTAGTAGAAATTTTTAGTGGAATGGAGGGAATAATTGAATTGAGTTTTGCCGAAGATTAAAATGATACATTAGTACCTGATTTTAGATTCCTTCTTTTCTTTCTTTCTTTCTCTTCTCTTTCTCTCGCTCTTCTTTTTCTTTCTTTCTCTCTTTCTTTCTTTGTTTTTTTTTTCTTTTTCTCCCTTCTTCCCTTCCTTTTCTTCTCTCTCTCTACCAGAGGGCACAAGTACTCACAAGAGAGAAAGAGACAGAGAGAGAAGAAGAAGCCCCCCCACCCCCCATAGGCCATAATCACACCATAGTTTCTTCTCCATCTCTTCATCCTGTTGGGATTTGGGATACGCACAGCACACATGCCTGTTGTGTTTTCCAAACCAATGGGTCTGGGGTTTGAAATGTTCAAACAGCTATGTTGGATCCAACTTCCTTAACCATTGGGGCAAGGGGCCATCCTGGAGAGCTTTATTCTTATTTTCTAAAAACCTAAACCTTCAGGGATCAATAGGGAAGTAGATTTTTGTTTTGTTTTATTGATTTACTTATTATTATTATTATTTTTGGTATGTGTGTTTCCTCCTTACTAAGTATTCTCTTGGAAGCTTGAGTTCTTTTATAAGAATAAAAATGGATCCTCTAACTAACTTACTGCCCTTAATTACATGATCTGAATCTTTGCTTTTATCTCCCAGGTAACAAATTACCATCTTGCTCCCCCTAGTGGAATTCTCAAACTTCAAAGCTTGAGAATAGCTCTATCACTAGTACATATTTGATTTAGAGTCTCGGTTTTGGAAATCAGGTACTTTCCCAATTTGTTTTCAGAGTGAGAATAAAATGAAATATATTGCATTGGATGGGCAGATGTGGGTAAAAAAAAAAGTGGCTTTCTGCTGATAAGATTTCAGTTTCTAGTGTTAGCAAGGTAAGCTACAAAATTTGCAATGGCAGCCACATTCAAGGGGCCTTTCTGCTCTGCATATCTGTATTAGAGGGGTCAGATGTAGTCAGCCTGGCAGACAGTCACCCCTAGAAGGGCAGCTATCAACACTCCTGGAAAAGATGGTAGGGGCTCTGTGGGAGTTTGTCATGTTGAATGAAAAGGAGAGGTCCCATCTGAACACCAAGCCCACTTGTACCATTGTAAATTCAGCTCAGGAAGTATCTTACCCTCTGAATCTACATGGGAGACTGCGTCTATATCCACAGCACATGGTGGTCATGTCCAGTTTATAGCTGCTAAGCATCCTAAAAAAATTCTAGCCATCAAAGCTGAAATAACTGCACACCTCTCTTAAGAATTTAAATTTCTTGAGGGAATGATAATTGATGATCTTTTTCCAAATGTTTACCTGGGGAAGAATAAACCAGCAAGATTGGATTCAAGTCCCCACAAAAGGGAATGCCGGAGTGGGAGTGTTCTGTGGGCATGTTTTATTTGCAAGAATGGAGGGAAACAAATAAACAAACACCTACAAGATAAAAAAAAAATCTTTACTCAAGAGCAACAGTAATTTAGTTCAAGAATTAAATCCCTGCTAACACACAGCTTCTATTCAAGCAAAGCATGTATCTGTAAAGTTGTGGTTTGGAATCCCATTATGCTTGTATTCATAGTTATAACATTATATATATGATGTAATATTATATATTATATGTATATATGTTTTTGTTCATAGTTCTTTATTCCTAAGTATTTGACCTTTTGCTCTTGGTTCCTGGAGCTCCCAAGGCAGTCCATAGAAACTAAAATGATACTCTAATCTTCCTTAAACTTTGTGTCTTGGAACTAGTTATAAAGAAGTTAAGACCCTCATTTTAGGGGGTCCATAAATAAATGTCCCCCTAAAATAGATAATGCACAGGGAGGCCAAGAAGAATCTGAACAGGCCTGACTGGGTTTCCCTACTCAGTCTGTGAGCATTAGGTCATATCCTTTCCTCCTATCATAGTCTACATGGTTACCTGTACTTCCGTCATGCCTATGCAATGAAGTCTCCATGGAAAACCCAGAGATAGCATCTAGAGAGCTTCTGGGTAACTGGACACATGGAAGTTCCTGGAGGGAGGTGCATCTGGAGAGGGCATGGGAGCTCCGTGCTGTCCCATGTGATTTTCACTATGCATTTCCTCATCTTAATATCCTTAGTATCCTTAATAAATTCCTTTTTTTTGTTTTTTGTTTGTTTGTTTGTTTTCTTTTGTTTTTTGTTTAGAGATTTTTTTGCTTTAGGGTGCATACACTCGCCAGAGAGTCAGAAAGCAAGAAATCACCTCCCAGGAGGGATAGCCATGCCACAATTCCTTCTCTTCCATTCTCCTCTTGGGATTTTGAGTACACATACACATGTGCCCAGTATGAGTTTTAAGCACTGGATCAGGGAATTGAACCTCATTAGACTATGTGAGAGTCCAGCGATGTAACCATTACACCATCTTCTGGTCCCTGTAAAGTCTTTTTTAATAAACTGGGAAACATATGTGAATGTTCCCTTGAGTTCTGAGAGCCACTCTAGCAAATTAATCTAATCCAAAGAGGAAGTTGTGCATATCCCAAATATTTGCTTGTTAATCAGAAGTTCTGGAGGCCTAGACTTTTAACTGGTATCTGAAGTAGGGACAGCCTTATGAGACTGCATCCTGAACCTGTGGGATTTGATGCTATCTCCAGGTAGATCATGTCAGAATTAAATGAGATGAGAAGATGCCCAGCTGGCACCTGCTGCAGAACCGCTTGCTTGCTGATGGGGAGGAGTACTTGCATATTTTGGGATCACAGAAGTGATCTGTGTTGTAAATGTGCATTATGAGATATTGAGTTTGTTTTCCTGCTTACAACAGTGGGGTAGACAGTAATGTTGGGGCAGCCACAGGACATAGCTAGACATTGAGATGTTCATCTAGGTAGGCTTTGGGCTGTGGATAACAGGTTATTTCCACAGGGAATGGAAGGAATTTGTGTATGAATCATCATGTTTCTATGTATCTGTGCATGCATGTAGCTACATATGTGTGTGTATGTGCAAATGTAGTCATGCGGGTATATGTATGGATAAATATGCATATATGTGACTGCAGTATTGAAAGAGTTTCAGTAGCTCAGCTTCTTCTCAATGGTTGCTGGGATTGTGTGCTTTGACAATACTTCACAAAGCAGCTCTTAGCTGAACGAGGCTCAGAGGTGTTGGGGTCGATCTGCACACTGCTCACTGCGGAGGGACTGTGCTGGCATCCTTCTCTGGCAGTTTGTCAGGGTGCCGCTCCTTGAGAACATTCCAGTCATAGCTTAGAAAGCTTGCTTTTTCTGGAGCAGTGTGAGGACTGAATGAATACAACAAAATACCCATCCACATTCCTCACAGTCATGGGTAAGAGTCTTGCTCCCCTCCTCGGGTTCCCTTATAGTGACGGGAGTCACTATAGTGGGGCATTAACTCCTGGGATGGCTTATTCCTTAGAATCTTAACTTCTATATTGTTGATTCAACCCTAAAATCTTGTTAGATTCTGCCACTACTTGTCTTTGGTTGTGGAGTTTGTTATTTATTTTCTTTGAAGGGTCAAAAGGGCAGAAATGTGCACATGAACATTTATTTGACCATGAACACAGCAGATAGAGAATTATGAAACAAACAGGACTCATTATTTTAGTTGAAATCCTGGATTTGTGTCTGACTATGTGTCATTGTGAAATGTGGTCCTTGCCGTGGGTCGTTATAACCTGGAGACCTGGTTAGCTGCTGGTCAGCAAGAGTGTGGAAGGATCTCCCTGTTTATAGGCAGAACGACCAGCTGAGACTGGACCATTGAGTCGTTGAATGACTTTTCTGATGACCCAATGGCAGAAACCTAGTATTCTTTCCAAGACTTCTTCCTGCTACTTACTGCTGTTAATTTGACAAACTAGCTACCCACTTTAGCAAGAAGTAGAATTGAGAGATTATTTGGGGTAAATAAAAATGATATCTCTGTTCATTTGCTGGAAATGTTTATGGCAGAAGGGGAGCCTATGGACAAATTCCTGGCATATTGAAATATTCCTCTGCAACTTGACATTTTTTTATATAGTGTTTTTTCAAGGAAACTTACTACTAATATAGCCTACTGATTTTACAGTATATATGTATTGGTCCCCCCAGACTAACAATCAACACCATCAAAATCTGAAAGGAAAGTCCTAGGAAGCTTAAAAAGAGAAAAAAAGGTCTACAGGGAAAATGAGGACCCAGATTTCTAATTAGATAGCACAGGGAGAGGTTAAGGTAGATAATATTAATGATTTTATCTGAGTTTGACACCAGTTCCTAAGAATTAGGTGGACATTTGTTAAAAAATCTAGATTTGCAGACCCTCACTCCAGACATACTTAATGAGAATCTCCAGGAAAGGGATTCAGGAATATTATTTTAATAAACATCTTAGGTGATTCTTGTGGTTAAACAAATTTGAGAATTTGTTTATTAGAATTTAAATATTTCCAAAAGATGTGAGGGAATGTGTGTGTGTGTGTGTGTGTATGTGTGTGTGTGAGAGAATGTGTATGCATGCATGCTTGCACATGTATGTATGCATGCATGCTTGCACACGTATTTGCTAAGGATTCTAAAGTTGGAAGGAAAAAAACCTGTTAAATATTCCATATTGGCATTGTTAAATAGTTCTTGATAAAAACTTCTGTAATTTGTCTATGGTTGTGTGGCTACACAGGTTTGTCCATGTACTCTCTCACCTGACTCTACTGATCCTATGAAGAGATCAGAAGTGATGATCTTGCTCACCCAGATTATGCATGGAAAATGTGCTCAGTGTGTGGCTGGCAAGTGGTAGGGCTGGCTTGGAACAGGGCTCTTCACCATATGAGGCAAAGTCCAATACCAACCCGGAACCCATCACTTTTCCTCCTTACTCCACACTCCAGTCACCAGGCTGGTTGCTGTGTTTCAAACCATGATCAGGTTCTTTTGCGTGCCTTGCTCCCTTTGCCTGGAATGCCCTTCCTTCTCAGTCTGCAGTCTCGTTAAGATAACTTCCATGAGCTTTTCTTTATCCACTCTTCTTCGTCTGACCTCCTCCCTAAGCAGAGCTAGTTGCTCATTTTGCTGTGTAGCCGTCATTCTTTGCAGCCCCTTTTGAGGTTGTTTAATGTAGATGAGTTCAATAATAAGAGCCCACATTGGCCCCTCTCTTGCTTCCTAACTTGCTGTGGAGCCACTTACTGTAAATAGGCAGTGAATGTAGTCTGTTTGAGACAGTCAGAGCTTGTTGGCTGTGAGAAAAGCTATGGGATGCATTTGGGAATGATTTTAAGGGTTTTGCAAATATCAACAATGAAGCATTCAGGTGGTCAGACATGTGGCCATCAACATTCTTTAGGAATGAAATCTTTGCGGCTACCAAACATTGTCTACTAAATGGAGGAGTGATAAGGGACTGTCTTAGTCTGCTCAGGCTGTCATAACAAAATAACCAATCGGGCAGCTTAAACAACAGAAATTTATTTTCTCACAATTCTGAGCCTGAAAGTCCAAAATCAAGAGCCATCAGAGTTGGTGTCTAGTGAGGCCTCTTTTCCTGGCTTGCAGAGAGACACCTTCTCACTGTGTCCTTGCATGGTCTTTCTTCTGTGTGCAGGCTGAGTGGGTGAGAGCTCTGATGTCTCTTCCTTTAAGGACACCAGACTTATTGGATTAGGGCCGCATACTGATGACCTCATTTAACCTTAATTATCTCCCGAAAGACCCTGTGTCTAAATACAGTCACAGTGGGGTTTAGGGTTTCAACATGAATGGGGGGAGGCACAATTCAGTCCATAACAGGGACTGTATATACAAAACCACATATTTGATCATTTCCTTTCAAGAGAAGATAAAGGCCTATCCAGGACAGTTTCTACTGTGGGTGATTTCCATGTTACACTCTAGTTCATAAGCCAATGCTAGATATGACTGTCTGTCATAGCTTTCAGATCCTATCACAGTTGTTGTGTGATGTAAATCACGCAAAAACCCCACTAGACTTTCAGTGAAAGTCATTCTGAGTCTTAGTCATCTTTGTCTGCTGGTTGATCATTTTTGAATACCCTTTTAGGGAACAAGTCCTCTTGTAGTCTTCTGCATCTGAAGGAACTTAAATGTATTGATTACAGTTCTAATTCCAATTCTCTTGTGTTTGCAGCCACCATTGGTCCAAGCGATCTTCAGTGGGGACCCAGAGGAGATACGGATGCTCATCCACAAAACTGAAGATGTGAATGCTCTGGTAAGAGCTACTGTGGTTTTGTCTCTCAGGCCCCAAAGGGCCAGCAAAGACTCTTAACCTTTTAGGCACTATAGATCCCTTTGGATCTATATACATGTCTCAGAATACTGTTTTTGAATCTATAAAATAAAATGTACAAAGTTAGAAAGGAAACCAATTAGTGGCCAGCACGGCCATTAAGGTGCTGGACTCCCATGTGGCCAACCTTGGTTCTAGTCCTGGACCCGGTGGCTTGCTTTCTCACTTTCCCCCTCTCTCTCTCTGTCTCTCTGGTCAAATTAAAAAATAATGATAATAAACAAAGTTAAATAATTTTCTTAAAAAAGAAAGGAAATCAATTATATTGAAATGCAGTTATTCAGATATTAAAATTCAAATTTGTGATATAGTAGCATATATTCTTTTTTAAAACTTTACAACATAACTATTTGATGATTATTATTATGACCAAAGTATTAGGCAGTTTTCATACATTTTCCACCTCGTACAAAATTCCAAATTAATTTTTCTTCCAGGTTGGCAAGGAGTTGTAGAATTGAAAAGCTCTCTAAATGTTATTTTCATTGTTCCAACTTACAAAATATTTGGTGCGCTTTCTTACAAAAGTGACTTTGAATATGAAATATTTAGTGTTCTTTTATGATTGGTAATTGTTTTCTGTATTGTATAAAATGGATCAAAAGGGACCAGAAGATGGCATAATGGTTACATCACTGGACTCCCACATAGTCAACCCACATAGTCAACCACAGTTTGAGTCCCTGGTGGCTTAAAACTCATTTTGGGTGTGTGTGCATGTGTGTCCAAAATCCTGAGGGAAGAATGGAGGAGAAGGGATTGTGATGTGACCATCTGCCCTGGGGGGTGATTTTTCATTTTCTGTCTCTCTTTTTCTGTCTCTCTGGCAAGCACACATGCCCTATGGAAAAAAATCTCTCTTAAAATAAATAAATAAAATGGATTAAAAATGTAAGTCTATTGGGAGAGGTTAAGTATTTATTGCTACAACTTAGTTGATAAATTGATATTAGTGTAAAGCCATATGTTCTGTTAAAGTCCTGTTTGCTCGAAATGATTATATCTATGGGTGCAACACTAGAATATTTGGAGTGTATATGGCTTGTGGTTTGGGTTCCTTGGTTTTTGTTTTTGTTTTTGTTTCCTTTCTTCTTCTTTTTCTTCTTTCTTTCTTTCTTTTTTTTTTTTTGTAGTTTCATCTGCCTTTTAACCCACTCTCCAAAATTTGCCTTGGTATCAGTCCTCACCAATGAACATTTCAGAGCAATCTGCATATGTAACCTACATAAATGGTATTAGGCAAGTCAGTGGCAAAATGCTTGTGCTGCTGATGGAATTAGAGTGCATTCATTTTACAGGCTAGTATTTTAAAAGAAGAAATCAAAATCTGGTACTGAAGCATGTTCACTGTTTTACTGTACCCTGTGAGACTTTCACTCCTACCTGTATATTTTTCTTTTTTTAGAACTGGTGTGTGTGTGTGTGTGTGTGTGTGTGTGTATGTGTGTGTGTGGAGAGAGACTATGGATGCATGTTAAATGTAATTTATTAATGTAATTTTTATGCCCATATAAAATATATCACAACCTTCTCAAACAGTTGAAGCAATATATTATTGCCCCATGGTCTGATGACTTCACCTCTTGCACTTTTTGATGCAAATCAGGTTTTAGTTTCTGTAATAGAAAATTATTCACATCTTTTTACATCATTTGTTTTTCCTGATCAGTATATAAAATCAAAATGATATTCTGAAAAATGGTCTACAAATTTTTTTAAAAATAGCATCCCAAGCAGCATGCCTAAACAGTACATGGCATATGGAAATAAAAGAATCACATGCCTAATGCCTTCTTCCTACCGCTTTTCCATTTGGGCAGTTGATCATGGCAAACCTAGCACTCCATGGACAGTGGAAAAGCAGGGAGCCTTGGGACAGGTGACTCACTTGACCTTTACACACCTCCTCAGGAACCTAGCTCTTCTCAGAAGAGACTGTCCTTGTGCATTCTCCCCACTAACTTAGCACCACCGGAGGACGGGGCTCCTTCTTCTTGTCTCAGGGATGCCTGCCTGGTGTGATACAGAGCTTCGGGGACTGCTGGTAGGTAAGGTGCATTTGTCTTACGTGGCAGTGAGTTTTGGTGTCCATGGTCAGATGGGCTCCAGCGATGGCCCACACTGCCTCAGTGGTCTGTGTTTGGTTGACATTTCCATCCCGTTCAAGGTGCACAGCGTCTCACTTCATTCTACTTTTGGACTCTGCAGGCACCTCAGTGAGCAAGCTCATGTGTGGACCAGGCGGCATGTGCTCACAGCTCTCTTCAACCACTCCTGTGGTGTGACCTCAGGCAGGGTAACTTCTCTTCTTCTCAGCTTCTTTCTCACGCTGGTGGCTGGGGAGTCTGTGTCCTGTAGCCATGGTAGGCCAACTGTGGTCTGTCACAGCTGTTTTCTACAAGCTGCCAGTGAAGAAGGGTTCTGATTTTTAAAATGGTTAAGAACAATGAAGAGAATAATAATATGTTGGACAGATGAAAGTGATATGAGCATCACACTTTAGTGTTCATCAATAAGGTTTTTCTGCTTCTTCCTTTACACATCATCTGGTGTGTGTGTGTGTGTGTGTGTGTGTGTGTATGTGTGTGTGTGGAGAGAGACTATGGATGCATGTTAAATGTAATTTATTAATGTAATTTTTATGCCCATATAAAATATATCACAACCTTCTCAAACAGTTGAAGCAATATATTATTGCCCCATGGTCTGATGACTTCACCTCTTGCACTTTTTGATGCAAATCAGGTTTTAGTTTCTGTAATAGAAAATTATTCACATCTTTTTACATCATTTGTTTTTCCTGATCAGTATATAAAATCAAAATGATATTCTGAAAAATGGTCTACAAATTTTTTTAAAAATAGCATCCCAAGCAGCATGCCTAAACAGTACATGGCATATGGAAATAAAAGAATCACATGCCTAATGCCTTCTTCCTACCGCTTTTCCATTTGGGCAGTTGATCATGGCAAACCTAGCACTCCATGGACAGTGGAAAAGCAGGGAGCCTTGGGACAGGTGACTCACTTGACCTTTACACACCTCCTCAGGAACCTAGCTCTTCTCAGAAGAGACTGTCCTTGTGCATTCTCCCCACTAACTTAGCACCACCGGAGGACGGGGCTCCTTCTTCTTGTCTCAGGGATGCCTGCCTGGTGTGATACAGAGCTTCGGGGACTGCTGGTAGGTAAGGTGCATTTGTCTTACGTGGCAGTGAGTTTTGGTGTC
The DNA here is from genome assembly GCF_000334495.1 of Tupaia belangeri chinensis. Lineage (NCBI taxonomy): Eukaryota > Metazoa > Chordata > Mammalia > Scandentia > Tupaiidae > Tupaia > Tupaia belangeri. Next base: position 5,375,489 of record NW_006160183.1, on the reverse strand, counting down.
CATGGTCAGATGGGCTCCAGCGATGGCCCACACTGCCTCAGTGGTCTGTGTTTGGTTGACATTTCCATCCCGTTCAAGGTGCACAGCGTCTCACTTCATTCTACTTTTGGACTCTGCAGGCACCTCAGTGAGCAAGCTCATGTGTGGACCAGGCGGCATGTGCTCACAGCTCTCTTCAACCACTCCTGTGGTGTGACCTCAGGCAGGGTAACTTCTCTTCTTCTCAGCTTCTTTCTCACGCTGGTGGCTGGGGAGTCTGTGTCCTGTAGCCATGGTAGGCCAACTGTGGTCTGTCACAGCTGTTTTCTACAAGCTGCCAGTGAAGAAGGGTTCTGATTTTTAAAATGGTTAAGAACAATGAAGAGAATAATAATATGTTGGACAGATGAAAGTGATATGAGCATCACACTTTAGTGTTCATCAATAAGGTTTTTCTGCTTCTTCCTTTACACATCATCTGGCTGTTTTTGTACTGCAACAGCAGCATGAAGTGGTTGTGACAGACTGTATGTAGCCACAAAACCTAAAAAGTTTATTGTCTGGCCTTTTAGAGTAAAGGTTTGCTAACCCCTGCCCCAGAGGGTCCATGAACCTAGGATGAGTGGATAAACTAGGCATCTTGCATGCCCTCTGAAATTCGAGGTAATAGATGTGTGCACTTGAGCACACTGTGTTTTATCTTCTCTTCTTGTTTTTTTTTTTTTTTCCACACACGGTGTGTAAGTTCACCAGAGAGGAGAGAGAAAGAGAGGAGGAAAGTGAAAAATCAGTTCCCCTCGGAGAGGGTGGGCATGGCCATACTGCAATCTCTTCTCCTCCATTCTCCTCTCAGGATTTTGGGCATGCGCATACATGTGCCCTGCATAATTTTCAAGCCACCGGGTCCTGGACGCAAACTGCAGTCAGCCATGTGGGAATCCAGTTACCTGAACCACCATGCCACCTGCTGATCTCCCACAGTATCTATTTTTTTTTCTATGAAAAGGGTCAAAACATTTAGTCAAATTGTGTTTTTGTTGTTGTTTTTCTTTTTCTTTTTTACTTCAGGGCACAAACACGCATCAGAGAGACAGAGAGAGAGAAAGGGAGAGGGAAAGTAAGACATCATTCTTAGAGGGAATGCCCACACCACAATCCTTTTTCCTCTATTCTCCTCTAGGAACTTTGGGCACATACGCATATGTGGCCAGCATGATGTTCAAGCCACCAGGTTCAGGACTCAAACTGCCAAATCGGCCAAGTGGCATCCAATACCTGAACCTCCACACTACCACCTGCTGGTCCCTATTTCAGCAAATTCTTTAAAAGGCTTTGACCTCCAAAAGATTAGGACTCACTGGGTCTAGAAGGTCTTGCACAAACAAACAAATGAACCTGTACTAAAGAAAAGTAAAAGGAGTTAGTCAGTGACTGATCCTTTTATAGTTCCCTAGATCTAGGTTGAACAAGCAATTACATGTCGTGCATGCTACTAATTCTCTTAATATAATTCAATTACCAAAATGCAGAAGTCTGTCAGGGAGAGGAATTCTCTTTGAAGTCTCTCGTGTTAAGTAGAAGCAACAGAAAGAGTAGAATACATCTTTAGGGTGAGAGCTTTGCCACGGGGTGGTGAATTATGTCTAGGTTGTATCTTTATCTGCTCAGCTGAATGTTTTATTCAGAAAGCAAGTCATCTGGGACAGCCCTTGTTCCACGGCAGTGCAGGTTGGTGTGCCTTTCTGAAAAAGCTTTTGGCAACTTCTCCCCAACTGGCACGGAAAACAACAGGACACTGTTTTGTGACATTTTTGCAAGGTAAGCACAGACAAGGCCAGGGACAGACTACTCAAGAAGGCAGTTGGGCATTTGTCCAGGGCTTACAGGGTGTGACCTGCACTTCCGAGAGGAGGCCAGGCAAGCAGGCTCACTCGCCAGTGTTCTGACATCACCAGAATTCACCCAGTCTGTTTTGTGGCTGTGGCCCAAGCCCAGGCAAGCTCAAGGCATGGTTATTATCTTTTTCTGGTGTTCATGAACCAATAGAACTTTGGTCAGTCACACACCAAGAAAGATTGTGCTGACTTCTGAATGGCTTCTAATTTTCCTTGGGAAAGTGACAACCATTGGGGGTTGGTTAAAGTTAGAAGAACTTATCTTGATAGTATGCCAGAGCCAGAGGTATCGCTGAGTTAGTAAGATAGGTTAACTACTGTAACAGATAGACTGCTAAATATATGATGGTATATGATGTACGGACTTGAATTTTCTTATTGACAGATGAGAGGGGTGGTCCTTTTCCACACAGGGTCCCAGATATCAACATGTGGCTTTTAAGGTTACCCTAAGGGTCATCTACAGTTCAGTCAGCCAGAAGAGGCAAAAAGAGCATGGAGGCGAGTCATGGAAAGATTTTTATGGGCCAGTTTACAAGTGGTATACATCACGTCTACTCCCATTCCACTGATCAGAACTCAGTCACACAGCCATACCTAATCATAAAAGAGGGCAGGAAATTAGGGTAGTGTGTGCCCAGATAGAGTCAGAGAACATGAACTCTATGAGTAATTGGCACTCTTGGCCACACCAGTTTTTTTTTTTTCTTTTTTAGAGAGGTTTTTTGTTTGTTTGTTTTTGTTTTGTTTTGTTTTTGCCTTTTTTTTTTTTTCCCATAAGGTGTGTGCACTCACCACAGAAACAGAGAAAAAAAAGTGAGAAATCACCCCAGTGGGAATGGCCACACCACAATCCCTTCTCCTCCATTCTCCTCTCAGGATTTTGGGCACACATGCACACATGCCCAGTGTATTTTAAGCTGCTGGGTCCAGGACCTGAACTGAGGTCAACTACATGGGAGTCCAGCAATGTAACCATTATGCCATCTGCTGGTCCTCCAACTTTTGGTCTTATACAGTTCTAGGGAATTCAAGGGATACCACTTTTTTGTGAGGCCTCTGTTCATTCTCCAGTTATTTACTGAGTTGAGACTTCATGTTACAGTCCCTTTGGTTCCAGTCACAAATATTTAGACTCCTCCTTTCTCCTCCTTCAGGTGGGTATAAAGAAGATCATTGGACCCCACACTCTGATCAGGCATGCTGGAAATGTTGAGTTGTCCTCTGAACATCATGCTTTTTTTTGACTTGTGCTTCTTGGGGATTAGTCACGTTGACTATTTTACTGGGGATAGATTAGATAGTTTAGAAGAAGTGATTGTTAACAAAGGGCCCAGAGAGATGGAAGACACGCAGGACCAGAAGTCTAAGTCTGGAGATGCATTTCAGGATGAAAGAGAGGCTGATATCCAGTACTGTACATTTAAATGTCAAGAAAGCCAAACAGCAGAGGAAGCACCTGTTACTCGGAAGACTGTGTGTCTTTGTCCCTTTTCACCTTTTGCTCTTAGCTCTTTACCTCCATTTATTCACTTAATTATTTATCTTTTTCTGTCTTAGGTTCTAATTTTTTTTTCACTTCTCTTGACCCTTTTTCCCCAAGTCCATGCCTTTTGATAGGTCCTGTATTTTTTGTATAAATGACCTTTGATAGCTGATCCTAATATGGAAAACTATGTCATTTAGCGTAACCTCCATGGTTCTCCAAGTTTCATTTCCCACTGGTGGTATTCTTTTTTTTTTTTTTTTTTTTTTTCAGAGTGGGTCATTGCAGATCAAATTTTTTTTTTTTTGAGAGGTTTTTGCTATAGGGTGCATGCACTTGCCAGACAGACAGAGAGAGATATAGAGACAGAAAGCAAAAAATCATCCCCCAGGGGGGATGGTCATGCCGCAATTCCTTCTACTTCATTCTCCTCTTGGGATCTTGGGCACGCACGCACACGCACCCGGCGTGAGTTTTAAGCCACTGGGTCCGGGACGCAAACCGCGGTTGACCACGTGGGAGTCCAGCGACATAGCCATTACAGTAACTGCTGGTTCCCCCCACTGGTGGTATTCTTGAACCCTATGCTTTAACCAACAAAATTACTCAACCTATTGGAATTTATTCTATTCTCTGACCCTTTTATCATTTCTCCACTGTTCTGATCCCATCTGCTTTTCTATATCTACTACATCCTCTATTAAGCTGTCCTAATACTTCCTTTCTGCTCTCTTCTCTCCCACCTACCTGACCCAGCCAAAGATGCTTAGTCTTCTCTCAACCCCACACTCTTTGTACCTCGCTGGTCACTTTTGAATGCTACTTGAGTTATTTATATCTGGGGTTTACTTCTGATAGTCTGTATGATTGATGGTATGGTGACCCAGTAAGTATCTCATTCATTCTCATTTGCCCAACTGCTCAATTTAGTCCTTGCAACACATGTTGAATGAATGGCTTAACCCGTCTTACTTCTTACAATGAACCAACTTCTGGTGGCTTATATTTCATTTATCCCAGTGAGAACAAATTATTGAACAAGAGAAGCATTTGACTTAATGTCCCTTGGCTATCAGTTGTAGAATTTGACGTTCTCTTTGTAAGATTAAAAATCAGGGACCAGCAGTTAGCATAATGGCTATGTTGCTGGACTCCCATGTAGTCGATCGCAGTTCGCATCCCAGACCCGGAAGCTTAAACTCACACCGGGCACGTGTGCCCAAGATTCTGAGAGGAGAATGGAGGAGAAGGGATTGTGTCATGGCCATCCTCCTGGCGGGGGGGGGTGACTTCTCACTTTCTGTCTCTCTGTCTCTCTCTGTCTTTCTGGTGAGTACACGTGCCCTATAGCAAAAAACTCTCAAAAAAAAAAAATCAAAAGATTGATCTCCAGAATCACTGAAGAATTAGACCTCCAAATTGAGTCTTTTTGTGGTTTCTATAGTTAGCAGCATGTCAGGGCCTGGGCATGTGGGATGACCATTGTATGCTCTGAGAAAAGTCTGTGAAATTCACTCAGATGTGGTTGATAACTAGAAGGAGTTTAGATGCTTTCATCTGACTAACCAAATTTAGCTCAGAGTAGAGAATAGCATCTGAATTCAAAAGATCAGAATACATAAGTCCCTTTTCCTTTATGTCTTAGAGGTAAAAATTTTTCTCAAGACAACACTGTTAATTTGGCATTGGCATGTTAATCAAAAACTTCCAAGCCTGGACTAGATGATGCTGGAAGTCTCATATCTGTGAAGGGCTATAGTCTCAAGATTTGTAAGTCCCACCTGACAGAAAAAACATGATGTTTTTTTCTTTTTAAAAATTGTCACTGATGGGGAATCAGCAGTTAGCATAATGGCTATGTCGCTGAACTCCCACATAGTCGACTGCGGTTCGCGTCCCGGACTCGGTGACTTAAAACTCACGCCAGGCACATGTGCGTGCGTGCCCAAGATCCCAAGAGGAGAATGGAGGAGAACGGATTGCAGTGTGACCATCCCCCCTGGGGGGTGATTTCTCACTTTCTGTCTCTATGTCTCTCTCTGGCAAGCGCACGTGCCTTATAGTGAAAAACCCCTCCAAAAAAAAAAAAAATTGTCACTGATGGAACCAGTAGTTGATGTAATGGCTATGTCGTTGGACTCCCATGTAGTCGACTGAGGTTCAAGTCCTGGACCTGGTGGCTTAAACTCACACCAGATGTGTGTGCATGCATGCCCAAGATCCCAAGAGGAGGATGGAGGGGAAGGGATTGCAATGTGGCCATTCCTCCTGGGGAGTGATTTCTCGCTTTCTGTCTCTCTGTCTCTCTGTCCTTCTGGTGAGTGCACGCACCCTATAGCAAAAACCTCTCAAAAAAATTATCAGTCAAAGAAACAATCTCACACATATCTTCACACACAGATGCACCACACACACCCATTATCATACCAAATAAAAATAACAGTGATTCCTCAATAGCATCTAAGGCCCAGTGCATGCTCTATTTTGCTTTTAGTTTCAAAAACATCTTTTTACAGTTGTGCCGTCCCAATCTATCTTAGTGTATAACAAAGTAATTTTGTCAAGCTGTTAACGTTTATTATTTACTGTGATAGGATTTGGCCCAAGTATAGTGGTGCATTTTGCTTACCCTCCTGAATTCCAAGATGAGAAGGGAAGATATGTGGGAATAATGGAATAAACCTTGAGGTATAAGCTAAACTTATGCAATCAAAGAATGTATAATAAACAAAAAGGACAAAACCATTAAAGCTATAGATCTTGACTAAGAATTAATCTAGATATGGTGGCCTGCTAGTCTCAAGATCAAAGTGATAAAAAGAAACTGAAATTGATGCGGGGACTTTATAAAGAAATGAAACAGTTAGCAGTAGTAATTTTGTAATTTGTGTGTGTATGTGTGTGTGTGTGTGTGTATTGAAGTGTTGCACTTTTTTTTTTTTAAATGCTACCAAGGGGTGCATACACTCACCAAAGATAGAGAGAAAGGGAGAAAGCACCCTCAATGGAGCATGGTCACACTGTAGTCTCTTTGCCATTTCCCCATCTTGTTGAGATTTGGGGTATGGACACACAAAGCACACATGCCTGGTGTGTTTTTCAAGATGTTGGGTCCATGATTTAAACTGTAATTGGCCATGTGGGATCTAGCTCCTTTAATCACTAAACTGTGGGACTGACACCAAAATAGGATATATTTTTAAAAAATCTACTCAAGAGGGCACAGTATGGCCCTATCCAAAAAACTGGAATGATCAACTTAATATCTCTAATTTTTCTTAGCTTAATTCTATTATGTCAAACATTAGAAATACAAACAATATAGCCTAGATTCTTTTTTCTTTTTCTTTTTTAAGGTTAATTCATTCCTTTTATTAACTCATACATAATTACTTGTCTTCTGGTTTATTGAAGCAGTAAGTCAGACAACATATGCCATGATCCTGTCTGTCAAAGTGGCTGACCAAAAAACTCCACACCACACGTATCTGAAGGGCACTCCCGACAAAGGCCACTGATTTTGCCATTTTCATCCACCTTCTAGTATTCAGAGTGGTCAGCTTAATCTTCTTTCTCTTATGCTTAATCTTCTTGGCAGTGGTATAAGTCTTCTTTCTTTCTCTATCACCACCACCAAGTCTCCAGCACCAGATGAAGTGTGGACTCCTTTCGGATGTTGCAGTCAGGCAAAATATTCCATCTTCCAATTGCTTGCCAGCAAAGATAAGTCTTCGCTTACCTGAAGGAATTTCTTCCTGATCATAGATCTCAGCCTTTTACATTTTCTGTTGTACCGACGGTTCAACCTCAAGGGTGATGGTTTTCCCCATCAGGGTTTTTATAAAAATCTGCCTCTTGTCCAGGTGGGACGGTAGCCCAGTTTTTAAAGCTTCTAGATTATTCTATGTTTTCCCTCACCTACACATATCCTACTTGATCTTCTCTCTCTTTTTTAAATAAAGCATTTTGTACAGAAGTGAAGACCTGTGTAATTGCCAGCTTATAGACTTGGCCACCCTCTAGACCTACATCAGAATCTTCTGGGAAAAGGCAGCTGCAGGCCAGGTTGCAAACTTGGGTCCCATAGACAGGAGAAGCGCTCCCTCAGTGGATGTGAGGAATCACTCAGCTCTCATCAAGTGCTGG
>NW_006160183.1:5352244-5367952 GCF_000334495.1 Tupaia belangeri chinensis | reverse complement strand
AATGCAGGTGCAATGTGGCCCAGACTTTTTAAGTTTTTAAGAGAAAATACAGGAAATCTCTAAGTTGTTAAATGTTGGTTCCAAAAAGTAATCCACAATGTACGGGCCAAAGAAAACACGTCTGTGGGCCAAATCCAGCCTGCAGGCCACCGTTGTGCTAACTGTGGATGAGAAGAGCAGATATTCGACAAGTAGAGTTTCTTTGCTAATTACATCCCGAAAACCAATGCCATGATCCTGAAGTCTAGGCCTGGGAGAGCAGTAGCCTGTGTTCTTCAAGCATCGACAGAATTTCTGGCTTGCTCTTCCGGGATGAGGAGAAGAGAGGGAAGCTGTCATCCTCTTATTAGTTCTGGAAATGGTGATTTTTGACTTGAGGATTGGTGTCCTTCTCTCAGCACGTTTCTGGCCATACTGTCACCTACCCTTCTTCCACCACCCATGTTGGATCCCTTCCCAGGATGTGGGCTGTGGTTTGGAAGGCACGACCTGCATCCTGTAGTGAATGATTCACAAACTCCAGATGGCACGGAGCAGCTGGCTGCAGAACTGTGGCTTCACAGCCGTTTAAGATTGGTGAAGGCAGGTCTGGTTAGCATCACTGCTAATTATCCTATGGACAGTGCTCAGGAGCAGGAAGCCCTGATTTCTCCAGCCTTTGTGAGTGAGAATCTTATAACAACAGATGATTTCCACCCTCCACATAACAGAGGCAGTGTGCTGGAGCTATGGAAACATTCTGAGGATAATAACATTAGTATTGTTTTGCAGTTGCTAGACATTGTTATAGCACCTAGGAAAACCTAACAATTAAAAGATGTAGTTTGTAAATTGCTTGAGAATGAGAACATGAATGGTATGGCCTTTTCTTCATATCAAATATTAAATTTCAGGAGGATGTAAATGTGGATTAATGAGGCCCATTATTCTTAAAAAGAATACAATAATGAAGATTGTGATTGTTTAAAACTAACTTATAAAATTAGTGTTAGTTGAATTACATGATTAGAGTTGGGTTGGAAAAACTTGGCAAAGTAATTCTTAATTTAGAGTGATAAACATATGAGATCAGCCAAGAAACTCTTTAAAAAGAAAATCAATGAGGGGAAAGTTTCACAAAATATAGCAAAACAGTGGGCCGGGGCCAGCAGGTGGTATGGTGGTCGAGGCACTGGTTTCCCACATGGAATCCACAGTTCATGTCCTAGACCCAGCAGCTTAAAAATATTACACCAGGCACATGTGCGTGTGTGCCCCAATCCCAAAAGGAGAATGTAGAGAAGGGATAATGGTGTGGCCATCTCCCTGGGAGGTGATTTCTTACTTTCTCTCTCTCCGTCTCTCTCTGGTAAGCATGCATGCCCTATAGCAAAAACATCAGAAAAAATAAAAAGGTGTTGTACTGGCCCCCAAATAGTCAAACTGGTAAGACAGACCAGAGAGTACAGAATTAGAACCAAGTATATAAGGACATTTGATACAGGATAAAGAAAGCATTTTAAATCACAGGGGTTGAGATGGACTTTTTAATAAACGATATTGAGACAACTGGCTAGCCAAATATAAAAATACTAAGCTAAACTCCTAATTTCTTACACAAAGGTAAGTTTTAGATGTAGAAAATTAAAAAGATGAAAACAGTAGTCTACAAGGGGGAGATACTTTTGCAATCTGGGTGTGGGCAAGGACTCTCTAAGCATAATAACAAAGATAAAAACCATAATGGAGAAGGTGGTACCATAACTTTGAATATATAAAAGCTGTAGACTTCTGTATATTAAATCACCATAAATACGATTAAACGATGATTTAAAAATATGTGTGCTATATGGGACATGTGTTATACTGCTAACATACAAAGAACCCTTTTTTTTTTCTTTTGCAGAGGTTTTTGCTATAGGGCGCATGCGCGCGCCAGACAGACAGAGAAAGACAGAGAGACAGAAAGCGAGAAATCACACCCCCAGGGGAGATGGCCATGCCCCGATCCTTTCTCCTCCATTCTCCTCTTGGGATTTTGGGCACGCACACACACACACACCTGGCATGAATTTACGCCACCAGGTCCAGGACTTGAGCCATGGTTGACTACGTGCGAGTCCAGTAACATAGCCGTTACACCAACTCTTGGTTCCCATACAAAGAACTCTTATAAATTATTTACAAAAAGGTAAATGCCCATATAGAGAAATAGGCAAAGAACATGCAGAGGCTGCTCACCAAAGGAAAAATGTATATAGCCAAAATAAATTTCGAAAAGGTGCCTAATTTCAACTTCACCTGAAATCTGGGAATTCAGATAAAGCAGGTGCTGTTGTTCCTCATCATCAGCAGAAATGAAATGAAGATCTTGACCATTCTGATGCCTTTCTGAGGGGAGTAATTTGTACTGTGGTTTGGTGGCATACACCAACATCCTAACTGTGCACGTGCTTTAACACAGTGGCGTCACACCAGGGCATTTACCGCAAGGGGAATAACTGGTCAATTCCATATACAAAGAGACATTTGTTGCTGCATGGCTTATAATAGCAAGAAATTAGAAATAGCTAATAGGTTATTTATACTTACAGGTATTTCTTACATATGTTATGTTTCATCTACCTGTGGTTATATTATCCTATCTTTTAAAAGGATGATTTGTATCCATTTTTACTTATTATATGAGAGGTCCTCAAAAAGTTCGTGGAAAATGTGTATTATGAAAATACTGTTCATGAGCTTCAAAAAATGTTTGCACCAAAAAATTTCATATTTTTATTCCATTTTCTATGAACTTTTTGAGCAGAACCAAAACTTTTTTTTTTTAGGAATTATTTGTTATTGTTATTTTTCAATTTGGATGAGAGATTGAGAGAGAAAGAGAGAGAGAGAGAGCAAGCCATCAGGTCTAGGACTCAAACTGTGGTCAGCTATGTGGGAGTCCAGAGCTTTTAACCACCATGCCAACTGCCAGCCCTGACAGGTAAGATCTTCAAGGACATATTGGGTTGTTGAAGAAATCATGATGCACTTTTGCATAGTAAAGTACATCATGACTTTTCTGACTACCTTATTTTTTGAGTGAAGCAGTTGTTGAACAATAAGTGTCATGTGTACATTGGAAGTATTAAAAGAGGTCTAGAAGGATATTCTCCAAAAGGATAATTATAGTTGAATATGGGCTGTATTTTTGCCCATTTCTTTCTTTCCTAATGTATCATTACAATTTTTACTCTGGTCATGTGTTACGTTTATAAATGGCAAAAACGAATACATTTATATAAACACACATTCATACATAAGAAAGCTGACAAACCAGCTTGAAAAATTGTTCATATACAATATAAGGATAGGACTCATTTTGGGTCTTCATTCATGATAAAACGTGCATGTGTGTGAGAAAGAGCAAGGGAAGCACCCTTCATGGTGTCTGGCCACGCTGCAGTCTCTTTCCTCTAGTGCTCTAGTCCTTCAAGCGTGGGCACTTGCACACGTGCCCAGTGTTTCAGGATGACTGGGCTGGGGATTCTAACTGCACCCACCTGTGGGATCTGGCTTCTCTTGAGCAATGCACGACTGCTACACAAGGGACCCAGCCCAGGATATGACTTTTATTTTCACTTTTTTAAAGTAGCATTTTAAAAAGTTATTATTTTTATTTCATTCCATTTGTTATTATTTTTTAATTTGATCAAAGAGAGAGAGAAAGGAAAAGCGAGAAAGCAAGCTGCTAGGTCAGACTCGAACTGTGGTTGGCCTTTAACCACCATGCCACCTGCTGGCCCTAGGGTATGACTTTTAAAATGCATCATTCATCTCTAACCCTAACCCTAACCCATAGCATACTGCAATGGCATGGTGCTTAGTGATGAGTAAAGAGGTGTTCCCGTCTTTTATCATGTATGTTACAAGGGCCTTTCTCGTATTGGCTGGGGCCTGAGGAGGTGGTTTTGGAAGGAGCAGTTGTCTTCTCAATAGAGTTCTTTTCTTCTGCCATCATGCTTCTTCCTTTTGGGGGGATTTCAGAGGGATCTATCTCCTTTTTTGCTATTAAAGACCCATAATATACATGGGTGAGATTCTAGGTGGCACTATCATAAAATCTTGATGTCTTTTTATTCAGGAATATAAACCACATTTATATCATAGAGTATGGAAAAAGGATAGTTTGCTTAGGATAAAAAGCAGATAAAGGTTTTGGGACAGCGTTTATTTTCCAGTTTCTTTTACAATGAGAATATACTTATAATCCAATATATTTTAAGATGTTTTGTGAAAAAGTGGTATTACATTTTAAAATGAAGGGGTAAAGATAACCATGTAGCCACATTACTCTTAAAAGGCGTGCTTAGATTCAAAGGATATAAAGTATATTTTAGATCAATTAGTTGCGCCAGCCCAGATTTTTACCAAGGATATATTACTTTTAGGTTTCAAATGTTAAATTTATGACAGCCAGAGGGCCTTCTAACTGTAGTTTTGTGCATGTATTATTATTACAAACTTGAAATACTGACTTTAAAAGAAAAGAAAAGAAATGCAAAGACCTTCATTAAATATATGTTATCCAATTAGGGTGGCAGCTTTGGTGTGGTATGGGGTAGGGAGGGGGGCAACCCAGGAGGTTGCATAACTGGTTTTAGTCAGGTCGCTTGCCAGATTTCTCCCTGAAAGGGTACTTACAGCAGGGCAGTATTAGACAGTATGTATGGGTTTTTTACTTTGTATTTTCTAAAGGCCTTCGGAATATAACATAGGCCACCTTTTCCTTCTCATTCGGGCCTGCTTTCTAAACCTCTCACCAGTTTTCCCTGCTAACACATGCACGTGTTCAGGGTTTCTGATCTAAATCCTTCACAGCTAAGCCTGTATGTTACCACTTGATACCATTTATTTGTTGGTAAATCATCTATACTAATCTGGGGCCAGCAGGTGGTGTGATGGTTAAGGATGCTGGACTCCCACATGGTTGACCACGGTTTGAGTCCCAGACCTGGCAGTTTTCTTTCTCACATTCTCTCTCTCTCTCTGTCCCTCTCTGGTCAAATTAAAATAAGTAAATAAATAAAGTTAAATAAATAATTCATAAAAAATATTTTAAAAATGATCTACACTCATCATACTAAAACGCAACTGTGCGTGTAGGAAAAGAGCACTGGGCTTGGCTTGGAGATTAAAGTATTGGATTGTATGTGTTCTTGTACAAGCCAGTTAACCTTCTCTAGCATAACTAATTGATCTATTGATAAAATATACCTTCTATCCCCGTGATTTAAGCACGTCCCTAGTTCTCTCAAACTGGCCTGACAAACTTTTTATAAGGCTGTGGTTAAGGAGATAAGATATATGTGTATCAGTTAGAATTTGATTTTGTTGCATTTAACAGGAAAACAATGAAAATGGCAAAATAACAGTTTTTAGTAACATAGAAGTTAATTTTACTAAAATTTAGTAATTTAACAAATACAAATGTATTTGTTTCCCATATACAACAAGTCTAGCAATAGGCTGCTCAGGACTAATATGATATTCCATGACATCACGACCCACTCTTTCTTTTCTTTTGTGTTGCCATCATTAATACATGGCTTTCACTTCATTGCCCAAAATGGCCACTTGCATTCCAGCCATCACATCCAAATTCCAGCTAGCAGGAAGGAGGAAGGCAGAAGGCCATGCCCCCCTCTTCTTCTGGACCCTTTCATCAAGTACACAACCGATTGTATATTGTCCAGAACTACAACGGGTGGTAATGTACTCAAGTAAAACTTAGGGTTTATATTATGGCAAATCAGGGCAAATGAGTAGTCTGTGGTATGTGACAGCTTTATGTGGCCTAGAAAATGCTCTGAATGAACAAAAACATAATATTGTCAGGAAGTAACATCATATGAGGAGGTCTTCAAACGGTTCGTGGAAAAATGCATATTATGAGAAAAGTATACATGATTTTTACACTTTTTGCATGAAACAAATTTTGATTGAATTTTTCCACGAGTTTTTGAGGTCCCCTAATACATTCATTCATTCACCAGACACTTATTAAATACCCATTATAGGTATAGCACTAGAACTAATGCCTTACGTATTTCCTTATATACGTTCTTAGTCAATTTATGTTATCTCAAAAAAGGGCTTGAGAGAGTCATATAGCTGTGACTATTTCCACTTTGCTGAGCACGTGGAAACAGAATAGCACTAGGTACCATGTCTCTTTCTTTGGGGAGGGAGGAAGAAGTAGCTAATAAGTGACAACTCGCTGGTACAGACACCCGTGCTTTCCCTTCCAGCTCACAGAGGTCTTGTCTTTTGTCATTGGTGCTTGATGTTGATTTACATCTTGTGTCCTCACTCACTTCATTTAAAATACATGTGCCAGGACCTTTCTTTTATTTAAAATGCATGTGCCGGGGCCAGCAAGTGGCGTGGTGGTTAAGGCAATGAATTCCCACATGGCCAATTGCGCTTTGAGTCCAAGACTTAATGACTTGAAAATTACATGGGGCGTGTGTGTGTGCATGCCCAAAATCCCAGGAGGAGAATGAAGGAGAAGGGATTGCGGCATAGCCATCCCTCATGGAAGGTGATTTCTCACTTTCCCTCTCTCCAAAAAGTACATGTACCCTAGAGCAAAAACCTAAAAAAACAAATAAACAAACAAACAAAAAAATCAAAACAAAAACGTGCTGGATCAATTCTTCATCTTCTGACCTTGTCTCTTCCACACAGGGGTCACTTGGTGATTGCAGAGCCATGCATTTTATTTGCGAAACAAATCTAGGTAGAGACGGATGGATGGGTGAGTGGGTAGAAAATTATGCACAACCTAATGGTATTGTGCATTACTGGCTACTTCTCAGGGGGTCTTTAAGGATGCAGGGCACCTAGGAAATAGGATCTACAGCCACATACTCCAGGAGTTCTATCTGGAATGATCTGGAGATGCCAGACATCCTGCCTCCTCATCTTCAGACGATTTTTCAAAAATATTCTTTTGTTATAAAAATTTGCAAACATCCAGAAAACAACCCTTAGCTCACTACTAACACCTTGACAAATTTACTTTTTAAAAAAAATAACATTTTACAGGTGTATAGCTTTCCCCATATAACCACATTCTGTGTCCTTTTGTCATCCATGTCTTTGCACAAATGTCTGGGTATCTGGACACGCCCCTGATCTGCTCATATAAAAATGTAAAATTAAACCTTCCGTCAGCCTCTAGCCTCTTCTTCCCAGCACTTATCCCCACTGGCCATACTCAGTGAATCTGTTTGTCTTCTGTCTCCGTCCATTAGCATGTCAGGTCTGAGGGAGCTGGGATGTGGCTTTGTTCATGGTTGAGTCACCTGCATCTGCAGAGGGGCTGGCACAGGCTCGGGCTTAACCACCACACCCAGAGCTGGCCCTGTTCCTTTAAGTCTATGTTGTGCATCTTTAAAGCTTTGCACGTGAAACCAGTTTTTATTCTCTGTAACTCGTTTTGTCTCATTCCACGTTATGCATTTAAAATTTATGTGGATACACAAATATTTATTTGAAATATTTTATATTTCTACATTATTCCTCTAGGGTTTTTATCATGATGAGTCCATTTATGGTCAAAAGGGTTTTTTGTTTGTTTGTTTGTTTTTTAATTTTGCAAGAGGATGTGTGAGCTCACCAGAGAAAGAGAAAGTGAGAAAGCACTGCCCCTCCCTGGGAAATGGTCATGTTGTAATCCCTTCTCCTCCATCTCTCGCTCCTTTTGGGATCATGGGCATGCCTGCACACATGCCCAGAGTATTTTTCAAGCCTCTGGGTCTGTGACTGGAACCAGGCTGTTGCCTTGTGGAATCCAGCCACCTTAATACCGTGCCACAGGCTGGCCCAAGGTCAGCACTGTTTGATCATGGCTTTAGTACTCTTCTTTTGTCTGGGCTGAGTCTGACCTGTAATAATAAAGATATGAATCCTAAAAATGGGTTAGAAAAATTATTACAATTTTATGCTTATTTCTCCACATTTAAAAAATTTTAGGGCCCAGCATGTGGCGTGGTTGTTGAAGGGTTGGACTCCCTCATGACTGACTGTGGTTTTAGTCCCTGACCTGGTAACTTGCTTTCTCTCTCTCTGGTGAGTGCATATGCCCTATAGCAAATTTAAAAATAATAATTATGATGATGGGTAAAATTAAATAAATGATTCTTTAAAAGCATTAACTCAGTCATGGCAGGACAGGTGACAAGTGCCATGTGAATTGCTAGAGCCACATTGGAGACTTGGGTTCAGATCCTGCGTTGACTTGAATACACTGGGTGTGCCCCTGATCCTCGCTGGCTGGGTGGAAGGATCACAGCATGACGATACCCTGTTGAGGTACTTGCATCTGTCTCTCTCTCTCTCATGAAGTAAACAAATTTTAAAAAACTTAAAAATGTATCAAATTGAGCACATTTTAAAAAATGGATTAGAAGATCTAGATGGCGGAACAGCAGTAAAATATTAAGCTTTTCGAGGCAATGCCACATGGGAAGTTTTCCACTTTGGGTCTAGGACCTCCTTAGGTATACCAGGTGCCTGCTTACCCATGATTCAGGGCTGGCTGAAGATTGGGGGTGGATTGTGTCATCAAGATCCTGGTTGGAGGTGCTATATCTCTTTCTCTCTGCCTTTCTTAACTGATGGAATAAATAAACTTAAAAAAAAAAAAAAAGGATTAGAAAGGGGACCAAATAGGGATATTCAGTAGGAGCTGTACTCTCTGTAAAAGTAAAATCATGTAAGGTACTTTTAGAGTGTTTTTGTTTGTTTGTTTTGCTATAGGGTACATGTACTCACCAGAAATAGAGAGAAAGAGAGAGGGAAAATGAGGAAACAGTACTGCTCCCCACACCCTTCCCTACCCCTCAACCCTGGCTGAGGTATGGCCACGTCCCAATCCCTTCTCTTCCGTTCTCCTTTAGGGATACTTTTGGGCACGCATGCACACACCCAATGTATTTCTCAAGGTGTTGAGTCCTGAACTCGGACCTTGGCATCGGCTGTTGTGAGACACAGCAGACTTAACCTCCACACTATCTGCTGGCTCCTAGAGAGTGAATTTTACTCAGCATCATTGAATACATTCAAGTATAAAATTCTCTTTTCAAGAAATTGTGATTAGGGACCAGTAGATGGCGTAATGGTTATGTTGCTGGACTCTCATGTAGTTGGCCACGGTTCGAGTCCTGGACCTGGCGGCTTAAACTCACACTGGGCACATGTGCATGCATGCCCAAAATCCCGAGAGGAAAATGGAAGAGAAGGGGTTGCAGTGTGACCTCTCCCCTCCCCCCCCCCCCCCCGTGGGTGATTTCTCACTTTCTGTCTCTCTGTCTATTTCTGTCTCTCCAGCAAGTGCCTGCATCCTACAACAAAAAAACTCTCTATTAAAAAAAAAAAAGAAATTTTAATTTTGGTGTCTTAGAAAATAGAATTTCCTAGGAAATGAATATTTTATCTTGACACATAATTCTCTTAGGGTAAAATATCTTTGTGACTTTTCTCTCAAGAAGATACAACTAGAGAACAAATATGTTGAGATGTCCTAAAGTAATGTTCAGAACTTTGCTTTCAACAGGATTCTAAATGTCAGGCAAATTTGTTTTTGCTATAATGTGACGACTTGATTTAAAATGTAGGTACAGAGTAACTGCAGTGTCTGTGGTTTCTTTAGGATACATTTAAATATCCTATTCCTTATCTTCCTATTAAAAGAATACTTACAGAACACAAAGTTTTATTTAGAAAGGATTTTATATATTTTATAGATATAATTGTAGATATAATCAAAAAAGTTAAGGAAGATTCGTCTTAAATAGTAACCCAGTAATCCTTGGCTAAAAGTGGAACTTTTCTAGAAAGATCATGATTGGCCTAGTTTTCATTTTCTTATGGAAATCTATCTGGGGTTGTACTATGAATATCTCATTTCTAAAGATACAGAGTTTGGTTAGCCATCTCACAATTTCCACACATGTCCTTTTAGTGCAAATTAATGAATTTGATTAGCATATCTCTTCAAGCCCTATTAAACTTGAATGTTTAAAAACAGTGCTGAAGACATATGTAGCAGTTTACTATATATTTAGTGGTGGCAATTTCCCTACTATCTAATCGGCAGACATTTACCAAGTATCTGCCATGCTTCTGGCACTGTGTTGGGGACAGGAGCTGTAAGATGAACAGGGTTCCTGCCCTCTTGGATCACATAATCAGGTGAGCGAGACCAATATGTAAAAGAAGACAGCAAAAGAAATGTCAGTGTGGGCTGGCCCCGTGACCTGGTGGTTAAGGCAGCCAGATCCCAATTGGCCAACTGCATGGTTTGACTCCTGCCCTGTGGCCTGAAACCATGCCAGGTATGTGTGTGTGTGTGTGTGTGTGTGTGTGTGTGTGTGTGTGTGTGTGTGTGTGTGTGTGTGTGTGTGTGTGCATGTCCCAAATCTCAACAGGATGGAGAAGGGATTGATGGGTGACCATACTCCCCCACCCCAGCCCCAAGGGGGTGCTTTTCCCTCTCTCTGTCTCTTTCTAGTGAGTGCATGCATATGCCCCCTGTCAAAATTTAAAAAGAAATACATAAATAAATAAAATACAGGCTTCAGGGAATGAGAGAAAAAGAGCAAAAGAGAGAGAGAGAGAAAGAAAAAAATTGCAGTGCTGCAGCAGAAGTGGAAGGGATGGGTCACTGCGCATTTCCTGCGTGGCTGGGAGAGTCTCTTAGAGGAACAGATTACTGTGCTCTGGGACACCATCTGTGTGTGGGGGTAGTGGAGTGGAGGTGACAGGAGAGATTGTAAGCCCACTCACAATCTTTATCAACCAACTTCTTCAAGCTATTAAGAAGAAAAGTAATGGTGATGATAATGATAATAATAGTAATTTTTTATTTGGGCTATGGATGTTTTCTCAATCTCATATTAAATATGACTAAGGACATCTTAGAGAAAATAAAAAAGACTTTGGGCTAGCTGGTAGAGCAGTGGTTAAGGTGACCGGACCCCATGTGCCCAACTGTGTGAACTGAGTCTCAGGCCTGACAGCATGGAAAATGTGCACGTGTGCCCAGAGTCCCAAAGAGAGAAATGGAAGAGAAGGGATTGCGGTGTGACCATTTCCACAGGAGGTACTTCCTCACATTCCCCATCTCTAGCTCTCTTTCTTTCCAGCAAGGGCACAAGTTCTGTGGCAAAAAAGAAAAAAAAAGGAGACTTTTCTAGAGCACATAGCAAGGTGCATAGCAAGGGGAGCAGGAAGTACAGAGTTCCCACACGCAGCTTGTCTCCACATACGTTGGAGCCTCTCGCACCGTCAGTATCCGCATCAGGCTGTACGTGTAATAATTGCACATTCATTGCCATCGATGAACCGACAATGATGCCACCTGTCACCCAGAGCCCATAGTTTATGTCAGGATTTTCTCTTGGCGTTGAACAAGCTTTGGATTTTGACAAATGTATCATAATGCATATCCACCACTGCAGTACCATACAGAATAATTTGTCTGCCCCACAATTCCGTTTTCCCCCTGTTCATCCCTTTCTCCCCTGCTTTACTGAATGTTATGTTATTTTGTTGAATTTTAACCTTTAAGCTAAGTAAGAACAACCTGCCCCAAATGTAAAAGTGTTACAGTTCCAGCTGGACTGCTGTCTCGAAGCTCTCCCAGACGTGCTAGAATCACCACTGTGTTAGCGCTCTTGGTTGTCTGTGCCTCTGTCTGAGAGTGGCTGTGTTTAGCACCACTGCCCCCAGTGTATGTAGGGTCTGTGGCATTCAGTCTCGCAGTGTTAATACTTGTGGATCACTTCTCTCTCTCTCTCTCTCCCATCAATCATCAACCACCCTCATCTTTACAGAAACATCGGGAAATCTCTGAACAGATCTCCAGAGGGCTGGGGGCGGGGTCCTTTGTGCTCCAGATGTCTGATTACAATACAACAGACCTGTTTGCTTTGAAATAAGCAAATGTTTTCTGTGTTCAACTGAGCTTGTAAAATTTCATTAAGAACCTAATCATTAGCCCTGATTAAGTAAACACTGCTTGTTTGGCATGAATATCTTAACTTCCTGTTTCCAAGCTGGCTCAGCCTTCTCAAGGTTACTGATTGTCAGCTGGGACCAATAATTTTTCAGTCACCTGCACAGTTTGCTACTCCATCAGCAGGGAATCTCCACCCTCCCCCACCCTCATTAAACTGTGAAAGGAAACCCAGGATCTCCCAGAGCACCCAACGTGAAGCTGGGTCTCTGATGCTCATTAGAGGAATTTTCACCGTTTAGCGAGTCTTACTGCGGACTGCTCAATGCAGCACAAGAGACCCTAAACTCGGCTTCTCTTTCCAATGCAACTTGAAATTGCCGTCATTTTTTATCCTTCCGTATTTGCCTCGATGAACCCTTCAAGCTTTAACAAAGATCAGATTTCTTTTTGCTGACATTTAAAAAATATGTATGATGATATGTTAAATACTAAGTGTGTATTTTCTTTTTTTGAGAGATTTTTGCTATAGGGCACATGTACTCGCCAGAAAGAGATAGAGAGATAGAAAGCGAGCAATCACCCCCCCAGGGGGGATGGTCACACTGCAATCCATTCTCCTCTTGGGATCTTGGGCACTCACGCACATGCACCCGGTGTGAGTTTTAAGTCACCGGGTCCGGGACTTGAACCGTAGTCGACTACGTGGGAGTCCAGCGACATAGCCATTACGCTAACTGCTGGTTCCACTAAGCATGTATTTTCAAGTCTAAGGAAATCAAGAGTGGGGAAAAGATGCACAAAGCATAAAGCGGCTGTGGCTGGGGAACCAGACATTGTTAGTATCCATGTAGGCATGATGAATGGGAATGGTGTTAGAGTTCCTCAAGAGAAGGATACACTATGACAAGATTTTCCAAGGTGTGCTTCTCGGAGTCCAGAACAAGTCTGCCAAGTGTTTAGGAGGTTAACAGCGGAGAGGTGGATGTGGCCAAATCAAATTGGAAAGCACTCCTATCAGGCACCTTGCCGTATAAAAGGCTGTGCGAGCTGTCCATAAGGAAATCGTTTACATTTCTTGAACACAGTGTTTCTCAAAGTCATTTGGCTTTGGTTTTCTCCTCCTCCCCGCCTTCCTCCTTTTTAAACATTTTAACCTCACACCTGGGACCAGTCCTCAAAACCGCTGGAATGTGCTTTGGGACATTGCTGTACAAGGGAGAGTTTCTGGAATGGTCTATGGCAGGGCTTTGTGAACTTCAGTGAGCATTGGAGCCTGGAGGGCTTGTTAAAATACAGATTGCTGGGGCTCCCCCTCAGACTTTCTGACTTGGGAAGCCCAGGGTGGGGTCTGAGAATCTGTACTGCTAATACATTCCTAGGTGACGCTGATGCTGTTGGCAGGGGACCACACTTTGAGACCACTGGTCTGTGGTCAAACCGGAAGAAAAACAATGTCTGGTGGGCGAGGAGAACGAGGTTTGCCTCTATGATCCACACGAGTGTGATTCCTGCATTCGGGCACTCACTGTGCAGTCAGAGAGACAGGCAGTAAACAGGCTAAAGGAAGGAGTTGGTAGGTCCTTATCAATTGAGAAGACTGTCTGAAAGAAGCCAACAGTGTACTATGAAATGGAACTGCAGGTCAGGAAAGGCCTCTCCTAGGTGGCAGCTCATGAACTCTAGGGGACGCCAAACACATGGATTGCTTGTACCTACTGGAGGTGGAGAGATGTAGATTCCTTCCAGGTATGTCATGGAGGTTGCCCTGTAAGAGTTGGATTATGGACTGAATGTGAGGGGCAAAGAAGAGCGAGCTGCTAAGAATGACTCCTGAGTTCCTGGCCTGAGTAGTAGAGAGAAGGGGGAGGGGAGGAACAATTCAATAACATCATGGGCCCATCCATTTCTGAGAAAGGAGACAGAACTAAGTGACCATTGCCACCACTATTCTGCCACCAGTATAGTAACTGGCTGTTTGCTGGAATACAAAGGAAATGGTGGCGAGGTTTAATACATGCTCTTATTGTAGAGATTTACTATGTATTGTATGTCAGTGGCTTCCCGCTTGCCCTGAATTAGAAAATAAATAAGGCCATTTAATACTAAACATAATGTTGTCTTTAGTAATTGAGAGAGCACTTCAGAATCTCACTGAGACTGTTGCTATTGCTGTGTAACACATCGCCCCCAAATTTAGTGGTATAAAATAAGCCATTTGATTATGCTCACAGGTTTTGTGGGTTAGGAATTCAGATAGGGCATAGTGGGATAACTTTTCTCTGTTTCATAATATCTGAGCTCAGCGGAAATGCTTGTCGGCCAGGGTGACTCAACAGATGGGGCTGGAATCATCTGGAGGTGTCTTCATGTGCAGGTGGCTTAAGGTGGCTGATGCCAGCTGTCAGCCTGAGACCAACACGTGGGCCTCTCCATGTGGCCAGGGTCTCCTCTCAGCAGGGCAGCCACAAGGTAGTTGAACTTTGATCTGGCAGCCCAGGGCTCTAAAGAGGAGTCATTTTTGCAAAGACCCTGAATCTCTGAATTACACAGGACAGTAGCTGAATTCACTTTCTGCCTAAAAGAACACTAGATAAGAAGAGGTGGTTGTGCTCGACCTGCTGCCTCTGGGACAATCCAACTCTCAGGAAAGAAGTGCCTGGTGAAAGGCAAGAGCTGGAGATTTTGCATAAAACCAGATGACAACCATCATCTTCCTACTTTGGCTGTGATCCAGTCACATGGTTAACAAGTGTTTTTCCAGTTTCTTCCATTTGCATAGTTGGGAGCGGTGAAACAACCAAGCTTAGCTCACACTTATCAGGTCATCCGAGGATGCGCATAAACTGGGACATCCAAGGGGTCTTCAAAGAGTTCATGGAGAGTATGCATTATGGAGAAACCATACATGGATTTCAAAATCGTTTTGCACCAAAATAGACTCCTATTTTAATTTCATTTTCTCACCAACTTTTGGAAGTCCCCTTGATAAGAACAGATTTGAGTCATTTAACAACATTACATACACACAGATTTCCCGAGACCTCTGCTCTTAGGTGCATTCTGGTGGGCTTCATCCATGAAGTAACAATGTGCTGTGTATGCTTTCAGTGTAGGAGTTACTCTTAACCTGGGTGTTGGTTGGTTTTCAATGACTAGAAGCAACCAGCTGGAGTTAGATGGTCCTGTTCTATGGTAAGCTCCTTGTTCTGAGGTGGTGGAGTCCAAAGGGGCGTTGTTGGCATCCTAAAGCAGTGTGTGAGGTAATCCATAGGGGGAATGAAATGAATGCATTTCAGTCTCCTAAAATTTTGACAAACTAGGACCAGCAGATGGCATAATGGTTACTTCACTGGACTCCCAAGTAGTAGACTGCAGTTTGAGTCCCGGATCCAGTGGCTTAAAACTCATGCTGAGTATGTGTGTGTGCATGCCCAAAGTCCTGAGAGGAGAATGGCAGAGAAAGGGCAGTGGGGCCATCCTCACTGCGGAGGAGGAAAAGAGGTGATTTCTCGCTGTCTGTCTCTCTGTCCCTCTGACAAGCATATGTGCCTATAGCAAAAATCTCACTAAAAAATTTGACGAAATATATTTTATTGTGTGTATCTTATAGAATATTAAATATGATATTAGTGTGTTTATGAAAGTTTTGAATGACTCATTAAATAATAAAATTGTGCTCACAGGGGTGTTTTTGTTTTGTTTTGTCTTTTATTCCTGCT
>NW_006160183.1:5343751-5352234 GCF_000334495.1 Tupaia belangeri chinensis | reverse complement strand
GGCATGGCTTAAAGGTATATATATCTTATCATATTTATACTTTGTAGCTTGTGCTTTTCAAACTCTAATGTGCACACTCATTGCCTTGGAAATCTCAATATTTCTCAGCCCAGTACAAGAGTGATTAGAATTTGGGCTATGTCGCTGGACTCCCATGTAGTCGACCGTGGTTCAAGTCCTGGACCTGGAGACTTAAACTCATGCCGGGTGCGTGTGCGTGCGTGCCCAAGATTCCAAGAGGAGAATGGAAGAGAAGGGATCATGGCGTGGCCATCCCCCGTGGGGGGTGATTTCTCGCTTTCTGTCTCTCTGTCTCTCTCTGTCTTTCTGACGAGTGCATGTGCCCTATAGCAAAAACCTATCCAAAAAAAGAAAAAAAAAAAAGAATTTGGGGAATAGGTTCATAGTGTCTAAGCTCACAAGAGCCTGACTTAAAAAACAAATGCCCAACTTACTGATTAACATTAGCTTGAAAATTAGATCTGTCATTTATTTATACATGTTGTGCTTTTATTTTTGGACAAAATAATTTCTCAGCATTCCAAATATTATACAATAATTGACATGATGGGACCAGCAGTTAGTGTAATGGCTATGTTGCTGGACTCCTGTGTAGTTGACTGCGGTTCGAGTCCTGGACCCAGTGGCTTAAAACTCATGCTGGGTGCATGTGCATGTGTGCCCAAGATCCTGAGAGGAGAATGGAGGGGAAGGGATTGCAGCATGGCCACCCCCCCTGGGGAGGTGATTTCTCACACTCTGTCTCTCTGTCTCTGTCTGTCTGGCGAGTGAGGTGCCCTATAGCAAAAACCTCCCCCCCAAAAAAAAAAATTTGACATGATGAACCTTGAACTAGAAAGAGAAAAATTTTGCTTTCTAAAAGATATTTGTAAGAATAGTGGCAGTGAAGAATAGCAGTTGAGTGTGATCATTGGTGGACAGACTTCTTGGGTTCCAGATGTGTCTCTACAGTCCACCGGCTACGGTATTGACCTGGGACTAGGAATGAACCTCTCTGTGCCTCTATTTGCTCATTAAAAAAAAAAAAAAAAAGTTTGTTATAGGGCATATGTACTTGCTGGAAAGAGACACAGAGAGAGAAAGTGAGAAATCACCTCCTGGGGGAATGAATGTCCATGCCATAATTCCTTCTCCCCCACTGTTTTTTGAGATGTGGGATTCAGTCACCTTAACCACCATGCCACTTGGCTAGCTCACTATTTGCTCATCTTTAAAGTTGTTCTGACTCACTCTAAGCATAACCCATGGAAAATACTGAGATCAGGTCTGGAACCCAATTAATATTAGTCATTCTTCTTCTCTGTTCTAGGGATATTTCTTTTTTAAATACGTATATTGTTAAGTTGATTTCTCTCTTTCATAAGAGAGAGACAGAAATTGAAAGAGAGGGAGAGACAAAGACAAGCACCCTCAGACCATGATCCTCTGCTCCCCTGCCCAAGGCTTCTTAACCAGCCAGGAACATAAGTATGCATGGCCCCTGGCATGTACAGGTTGCCCCGGGAACCAAACCCCAATCTTCCATATGGCTTCCACACTCCTGCTGTGCCACTGTGAGGAGGCCAGAATTTTCTTTCTGTTAGAATCAGTGTGCCTAAATTCCCTAGACATATTCTTACTATGTTCCACTGTCTTGTCAACATTCCTCACTCTCATTCGGTGCCTTTGTTATTTCAGTACCTTACGCCCTTATGGAACAGGACTCTTATTCATATATGTTTGTATCCCTGGAGCCTATCACAATGCCTGCCTCTCAAAATCTGCCCATACGTAATAGCTCATGGCATTATAAGTGCCTCTGGGCATGTCTTTGGATCGCAGTTTATTGGATCCAAATTGCATTGCTTTCAGCCAAAGGCATAGCAGACTTAAGCCTACTTGCCAGCTCGAAAGCTTTGTGAGTCCAGGAGGCGGTGCTGGTGTGTCTAGAAGGCATTAGGGAGTGGTGGGGCTGTGCTGAACTGGAACATTCGTGCTCCAGTAAAGGCATTCCAATTTAGATTTTAAAAACCCTCTGTGCCAGCCAAGCAGAAGCTCTTCGGGCAAATTTGGGGTTCCATTTTTGAGCCCTCATTTAGATTAAAATAGAATTAGAAAAAAATTACCAGACAATGGGGTTCCATGCCAGACAGAGACAGAGAGAGAGAGAAAGAGAGAAAGCATTTGCAAAGGGGCATGATCATGCTGAAATCCCTTCTCCTTCATCTGTCCACCCTGTCAAGATATGGGTACACATGCACACATGCCTGGTCCATTTTTTGAGCTACCAGGGTCAGAATTCAAACTGTGCAATTGACCATGTGGGACTCAGCTTTTCTTAACCACTAGGCCATATGGACTGACCCTAAAATAGAATTCTTGAATTTACAAATATCTGCTTGTTGCCTCTACTAAAATATGAACGAACTTAAGGGGCCAGCAGTTGGCATGGTGGTTGAGCTGCTGGAATCTCACATGGCCAACTGCAATTGGAGTCTTGGACCGGGCCACTTACTTTCTCACTTTCTCTCTCTTTCTCTCCATCTCTCACTGGTGAGCATGTGCCCTATAGCAGATTGAAAGAAAAATATTATAATATAGAAATAAAATTAAATAGATAATTCTTTTTTTTTTTTTTGGAGAGACATTTGCTATAGGTGTGTGTGCTCTCCAGAGAGACAGAAAGTGAGAAATAACCCTCTAGGAGGATGACCATGTCACAATCTCTTTTCCTCCAATCTCCTCTTGGGATTTTGGACACATGCACACGCACCCAGCATGAGTTTTTAAGCTGTCAGGTCTAGAACTCAAACTGCAGGAGTCCAGCAATGTAACCATGCTTTCTGCTGGTCCTAAATAAATAATTCTTTTTTTTTTTTTGAATAGTGTCATTTTAAAATTTTTATTTTGGTCTCATCTCTTCCTCTCCCCACCCGAGGCTTATTGTAAAATTATTAGAAAATCCTGTTTATTTCATAATATAAGTCAGATCACTTATATCATCACTATGTCATTTTTAAGCATATTATCCAAAACAAATCCAAATTGAAAAGCTACAATGTATAAATAAATGCTCACAGTTACTTTTTTTTTTTTAAGAGAGATTTTTGCTATAGGACACTTGAGCTTGTTGGACAGATAGAGACAGAGACAGACAGAAAACAAGAAATCACCCCCTGGGGAGGATGGCTATGCCACAATCCCTTCTCCTCCATTCTCTCAGGCTTTTGGACATACATTTATATGCGCTGGGCACGAGTTTTAAGCCTTCAGGTCCAGGACTCAAACTGTGGTCAATTCCAT
This sequence comes from Tupaia belangeri chinensis, assembly GCF_000334495.1. Lineage (NCBI taxonomy): Eukaryota > Metazoa > Chordata > Mammalia > Scandentia > Tupaiidae > Tupaia > Tupaia belangeri. The sequence continues at coordinate 5,348,931 of NW_006160183.1, read as the reverse complement.
GGGACTCCAGCAACATCACCATTACGCCCCCTGCTGGGCCATCTCACAGTTACTATAAGGCATCTTTTTCATTGTTTCAGTTTTAGAGTAAGTGGTTCCTGATGCCATGTAATCTAGCCATGTATCTCACCAGTAATGCTTCTACAAAATGATTTTTGGTTATTTTTGCTCCCAGGAAAATTTCAACCATTGGCTAATTTGTCCACTGTCTTCTAGATATAGGACAACATTTTCTGAGTGTCTCTGGTGTTCAAAGAACCCTTACATTTGACCTCCTGGTTACTCATCTCCATTTTTAGCTGCTCAAAGGTGCTTGATCACAGGAAAGCAGAGATGTCTCCTGTGACTCACGCACCCTGTTGGTGCTCACTTTACTTTTTCCATCATCCCAGTAATTACAAGTGGCTGTGGTAGTGATTAGATTCTGTCTGCCACAGATGAAAGACTTGTCCAGTCAGCTCCTCTGTCAAGTGACAACTCCCACAGTGCCTGATGTGTTTCCACGTTGTTCTTCTGGTCCTGTGCACTTCAGTCATGGGACACACTAGAAAGGATGTTTACCTGGTCCTTAGACCTACTCCCCCTCTTCCTGTTTGGATGATGCCATCTTGATCACCCTGCAATTTAGGTGGGGCTTAAGGGGATGCCTGCTTATCTCCCCCACCTCTGTCTCCTCCCTGTCCTCTCTCTCCATCAGCCATCCAGAAGGGGCACGTTAGGGACAGTGTAAACTCATGGCTTACATCATAATGGCCAGCATTTGTTGAGTGATAACCATGTGGGAGGACTTGGGTCATGCCCCATGTAAGTATTATTGTTTCATTTCATCTCACAAATCCCCACAAGGGAATTAGCATTGTTTCCCCCATTTTATAGACAAACAGTGGCTTAAGGGAGGATCCAGGAACTTGCCTGAAGTCTCTAAGTGGCTCTAATTGCCAGGGCCATGGTCTGAAAACCTTGTTTTCGTCCTTCAAAGCTGACAAGAATGTACTGCCATCCTCATGGCTAAAAAGCAAAGCAGAATAAATTAAGTGCAAAAAAATCCAGGAAACACAGAGACATTGCTTAGAAGACGTGGAGGAGGTTGAGGGTTGGATCATTGACATAAGATAGACAACATGGGGTAGGGAAATTGAAGAGCTGTGGCCAAGCAAAACACAGTGGCAGGAAAGTGTATGTCCTGGTGGGGCACGGGGGTCCTGCAGTAGAGGTGGGAGAGCAGTGAGAAGTGCGGAGTCCAGTTGCAGGTACATCCACGTGGGCTCCCAGCTGGGAGAGATATACGCCATCACTGTGTGTTCGCTCTGTGGCCACAAGCCCTCACTACTGTTTTCCTCACTGAGAGCCTGAGCTGAGCACTGCTCTTTAGTTGGGGAGGTGCATGACCTTTCAACCCCACAATGCGGAGTCCCCAGAGAGCAGAGGGATGTCTCAGAGGGAAAGGACTTCCTGTTGAGGCCCACTATGCCTGGGAACTTCAGGAAGACAACAGCTGTGCTCCTCTGGCTCATCCCCTCCCTCTTGACCTTGGGCTGTGGAAGTGAGGTCAAGAACAGCATCCAACAAGGGATGCCTCCCCAGAGGCAGCTGGTAGTGTCTGAGGTCAGCTGTTAAGTGACCTGAGGTATTAGGAAGTTCCCACTCTCCCAGGTTGGAAATGAAGTCGCTTTTGACACTCTGAATGCAATTTCCTCAGGAGCAGGTCCCAGTCAGAGATGTGGCTGGTCTGGGAGGTGGGTCCTTAGCACACCTCAGCCTCTTTGGATATCCATTCTTTGAAGAAATTCTTGATGGACCGAGAAGAGTCAGGATACTCCGTGACTCTGCTTTCTTATTCTTGTCCTTTGTAAAGCACTGGATGGAACCACTCCCTCCCTGTCATCTCCTTAGCCCTCTCCTTTCATCACCAGCACACACCCCCTCCCCCCCCGCCACCCCAGCACCAGGCCTGCACTGGCCTGTAAATAAAGGTTGTCAACACACTCCTTTTACTTTTGCTGACTCTGTTCCAACATCTAGATCTCCTATGGCTGGAAATACCCCACACCAGCAGTTTCATTTTAATGGGAACCTCTCACATTTCATACACTTGTTGGGGCTGGCCAGAACTGACTAAATAAATGTTCCACATTAAAAAATAAAATCAGTGTTGGATCCCTAGTCAGACAAGCCACTCGACTGCCAGGAACTGGCATTTGTGCTCTGGCTGGACATTAGTGTCACGCTCTGGGTCTGATTATAGGTGAGATCTCGCAGAACCCAGAACTCCACAGCAGGCAAAACCTTACTGGAGGGGGGCGCAGGTAAGCATCATTGATTAGAAATGCTAGTTGAGCTTCATAGCTTCTTATGACCCCATTATTAGCAAGGCTGCTTTTCTCACGCACTGGGTAAGGTACAGATTATGGCTCCAATTGAAAACAATAGAATCACTAAGAAGTCTAAAGGGCTGAAGGCTTTGGGATTAGTCACACAACTTTGAAATGAGGCCAAGTCCTATCTGTGATGGATGGAGGGGGTTGCTCTCATTAATCAAGATTAGAGGTGGAACCAGCAGGTGGCTTGGAAGTTAAGGCAGCTGGATCCCACATGGCTGACTTCTTGGTTTGAGTCCTGGATCCAGAGGCTTGAAAATCATAGCAAACTCATGTGTGTGCATGCCCAAAATCTCAAGAAGACAATGGAAGAGAAGGGATTGCAGCATGACCACCCGCCCTGGGGGATGATTTCTCACTTCCTTTCTCTCCTCCTCTCTTTCCTATCTCTCTCTGTCTCTGGTGAGTGCATGTACCCTATAGCAAACAAACAAACAAAAAGATTAGCGGTGACCAAGCGCTGCAAGCAACCATGATACTCGCTTCCTGAAGATCTTGGTAGACAACTAGTTTTCTGTCCCACCACAGAAACCTCCAGGTCACCCTCATATACACAGACTCTTATTGGGGTTAGGGTTAGATAAAGAGTCTAAGACATATCAAGACATTACTTCTTTTTATTCCTCCAAGACACATGAGTTTACTGTATGACAGATACACTGCCAGATTGATGCAAGGTTAAACAAGGCATTTCCTGCCCTGAGCCCACAGTCCAGTGAGGGGGAGGCAGAAACACGAAGGGCTCTTGTGGGAGGTGTTGATGTCCTCCCAGAAGTCTGCAGCATGGTAGAGGAGGGTGGTGAATTGAAAGAAGTTTCAGAGGGAAGAGCACTTGAACTGAATGTGAAACAGCTCTTCCAAATGATCCCAAAGTCCCAACTCAGGGGCTCCCCATTTCGGGGCTCTAAAACATTGTCCTTCTGTTACATCAAACATCTCTACTTCTCAGGAGACGTTTTTTGTGCTGTCTCAAAGCATCGCATCCACACAGTTCTATCTGTCTGAAACTTGCCTTAGGAGTGCACCACTGCCAGTGGTCTTGGCTCTGGTGAAGAGAAGGTAGAATGAGCTCATTGGATTCACAGCTGGAGAAATACAGAATCTCTTAGAAATCCTGTATAATAGGTAGGCCCAAGGTCATAGAGCTCTGCTGGTTTTGTCCAGTGACATTCAGGGAATGAAGCCTAAATGTCTTGTCTCACATATTTAGGGTGGGAAGAGAAACACATCAGAACAGTTGTGTTTAAACATAAACAGAAACATGGAGTCTTGGGAGTGAAGTTGGGGAATGAGCAAAGACAAACACTTATATAAGGATAATAGAAAGAAAGATGGCACACACCAGAACATTCTGTCAGCGAAGCCATTTGGTCAGGTAGATCACTAATGGAGTCTTCTGGTGGAGTCTTCTGGGGGATTTCAAGACGGAGCATAAAGCACAGGAATGACTGTGTGCTGGTGGACAGGAATTAGGTAATAGAGTAGCTCCTTTAAACCATGAGGCCACGGCAGGGTGTGAGCAGGTATGTTTCCCTATTCAGAGGAAGTGGAGAGCTGATGTACTAGAGAGATATGCCTTGGTCTCTCCCATCCTAAGGTCAGATTACCAGAGGGACATGAAGATCTCAAATCTAGAGTAGCCCAGAGCTGATGGCCCAGGACTCTCATCCAATTTAGCTGATGCCTCAGGACTCTCTTATTTCTAGTCATTATTTTATAATTCAATGGAAAACATACTCAGTTTTACACAATTTAATATGTAGACCACTTTCAAAGTATATATGGTATCTAAAGCAAGATACATTTAAGTTAAAAATAATTTATTTCCCCTGGAATTTTTAATAAGTTTTTGCCATAGAGTATGTGCATGCACAAGAGAGGAAAGACAGAGAGAGACAGAGCAAGAAAGTGAGAAATCAAAGGGGATGGCCATGCCACAATCCCTTCTCCTCCATTCTCCTCTAGGAATCTTGGACATGCACGCACACATGCACACACACACGCATGTACGCACATGTACCCAGTGTGATTTTCAGGTCCCCAGATCTGGGACTCGAACCCTTGTTGGCATCATGGGAATTCAGCCACCTTAACCACCATGCCACCTGCTGGCTTCTATTTCTCTGAATTTATAATCTCAATAGAGAAACAAATACTTGCAAGCAAGCAAAGCATTAGTTTTAATGGTTTAATCCAGCATAGAACACCATGTTCTCATGTCCTGAGGTTGACTACATGAGTATTTGAGATTTTTGTAGAGAGAGACCCCATCCTTGCTTCTCTATGTGCTCAGAAGCCCAATTGTCTTGGGCTTTTAGCCCAGGTGACAAATACTAGGTAGTTCTGAAATAGAGAAGAATTTAAAGTTGTGATCTGCCTTCTCTAAGCAGAATGCTCTGCAGAGGGGTCACTGTAGTGTGTTTGACTTTTCATTCCATTGGCTCAGAGAGGGCACAGATGAATGCTTCCTTGTTTAGTGTTACAGAAAGTGGCCCCTTGGTCATCTGCCTGAGGATCTTAAACAAGTCTGTGGGGGATTTACTTCTAGCAAGTTACTAAGGAGAAGTTTTACTGATAGCATAGGTGTCTTGAGCTGCGAAATGATCTTCTCAAGTGTCAGAAAGGTTTGGTGAAGGTGTTCTGGCTTGGGGATGCCCAATTAATGGGTCTTCTGGTTTGGGGGTGGGAAGGAAAAGGGTGCAACATTCACACCCCCAGGGAAGCCCCCATCCTTCCAGGTTTTAACCAGGTTTGACTCTGCCAAGCTACTGAGATTGGATGAGAAAGGAGGCCTTCAGGGTA
>NW_006160183.1:5320607-5343720 GCF_000334495.1 Tupaia belangeri chinensis | reverse complement strand
AATGGCCACTGGTATGTGGGTGTTTTAAGTAGTTCTATGAGAGGAAGAGACTGCCGTAGGTCTCATGAGATAAAGGATGAAGAGTGAATGGCTCATCTCTGAGACTGAGGGAGGCTCAGCTTTTGGGTTGAGGTAGGACAGGGCATAATGGCTAGGACACAGGATGCAACGGTAACTACTTCAGTGCGGCTACTGGCCGGCCTGGACAGAGCCAGCCTTTCTACTTGTAAAGAAATATCATTTCTGACTAGGAAAATTGTTGCCCCAGGAACTATTCTGCATCCCCTTTTAGTTTTCCTCTGTGGTCACCAAGGGGAATTGAAAAAAATCAGGATAAGCCACAAAGATGTCATTAATAATAATAGGATGCCTAATATTTGTTGGACATCTAGTTCATGCCTGTAAGGAAGGTCATCCTATTTTCATTTTACTGAAAATGAATATAAAAGAGGTTGATTTATTTCTAAAAATCACACAGTTCATAGTGGTGGAGGAGAGATTCAAGGTTGGGTCATTGTGACTCCAGAGTCTATATTTATTCTAGTGAAAGTGTATGTGTGTGTGTGTGTTGTGTGTATGTGTGTGTATGTTTGTGTGTGTGTTTGTCCATCCCACAGATTCCTGGATAAGAAAGATCAAAGTAAGACAAAGGCCTCCAAAATGCTGGGAAGGTCACAAAATCAGATTCTTCTTACTTGTTAGTTAATGTTCTGCATGGCGTTGAGTTGGCAAACCCAGAGTCACCAAACACTGGTTGGTGTGTGGCTCTGGGCAAGTCATTGAACTCTGAGTCAGCCTTGATTCCTCTCCTATAAGATGGAGAGGATAAGAAGGATGATAATACCTATTTGATCAGTTTCCCTGAATTTTCTTAAGAATCAGTTGATGCATTGTGTTCAACAGAGCTTTGGTAACTTTATGAAGCATTAGACAAATGATAGTTTCACCATTTTTTTTTTTTTGGAGAGGTTTTTGCTATAGAGTGCATGCGCTTGCCAGAAAGACAGAGAGAGACAGAGAGACAGAAAGTGAGCAATCACACCCCAGGGGGGATGGCCACGCCGCGATCCCTTCTCCTCCATTCTCCTCCTAGGATCTTGGGCACACACACACACACACACGCGTGCCCGGTGTGAGTATAAGCCACCGGGTCTCGGACTCAAACTGTGGTCAACTACATGAGAGTTCAGCAACCCAGCCATTACGCTAACTGCTGGTCTCAGTATCACTTTTTTTGTTTTGTTTTGTTTTATTTATTTATTTTTTTGAGAGAGATTTTTGCTACAGAGTGCGTGCGCTCACTTGAGAGACAGAGAGACAGAAAGCGAGAAATCACCCCCAGTGGGGATAGTCATGCTGCAATCCCTTCTCCTATGTTCTCCTCTTGAGATTTTGGGCATGCACGCACACATGTCTAGCGTGAGTTTAAAACCTCCAGGTCCAGGACTTGATCTGTAGTCGGCCATGTGGGAGTCCAGCCATGTAACCATTATGCCATTTGCTGGTCTCTCACCATGTTTAATTGTAAATATGTTTTGTCATTTGCAGAGAAACACATTCCCATATTAGTTATGTAAAACCTGGCCCAGCCTCTGTGGTGCAGTGGGTAATTTACTGGACTGCAGTGCTGGAAGCCACATGACTGATGGCGAGTTTAGATCCCCTGAAACACTCGGCATGTGCATGAACCTTCAAGATTCTAACCAACTGGGGGGCTGGGAGGAGGGAATTGGGCATGACTACACTTTGTGGAAGGTGCCTCGGTTGTTCTTTTATGCATATGCACATGTGTCTTCCATCATAAATGAAATAGACTTCAAAACAACAACCAAAAGAACCCTATTACAAGGTAATGAAGGCTTTGGATGGGAAATAATGTGCAGTGCCTTACTGAGCATATGTAATTACTTGAAATGAGCTCTTGTTAGAGCAGGCTTTTCTTTCTTCCTTCCTTCCTTTCTTTTTTTTAATAGGAAAGTCTCTTTTTATTTACAAAAGAATTTTATTTTCTTGCTTCTAAACTGCAAGTCTTGAAACACAGTCAAAGAAGCAAGTGAAAAGTACCCATAAAATTATTCACCCACAGGTAATAGTTGTTAACATCTTGGTGTATTGCACCGATCTGATCTCTGAGGTCCAGATAACTGCATCAGTGATTTTTATTATCACCATTACACATAAACTCGTTTCTAAAATATCCACCTGGAGGCTGAAGAAACCTTGTAAAGAGATACTAATCATTTCAGTAAAAATGCTTTTCTATGGACCACATAAACTGCTTAATAAGCTTTTGCTTTTAACTCATGGGGTGGGGGAGGGGGTAGGGAGAGAGAGAGACCCGATAACTAGGATTTGTTATGTCCAGAGTAGATACTTTTGAGCATTATTGTGTCCTTTCATGGCACATCATTCTTTCTCTGGTGTTTTTGGCACTGCGTATGTGTGTCTGCTCTTTGATAATGGGATGTTTGATATATGAGTCTACTCCAGTGCCTGGAGTCAGGGCAACCAGATTCTTTTTGGACTCTCGGAAGGTGAGGACTCTGTTCCTGAATGCTGCTGTATCCTCATGACTGACACAGAACGTGGCACATGGTGACCCCAAGAAATATTTTGTCGATTCTATGAATGAAGGATTCCACCACTACCACTAATCGCTGTCTGACCTTAGGCCGGTTATTGATACTCTCTAAGTGTCTCTAATGCCCCAACAGTTCAAATGGTCTGTAGTTCTCAGCTTGTACTCCTGAGATTTTGATTCCGACCCTGTCTGGTCATTTACTGGACAACAAACCTTCCCCACTGCTAATCGTCTATTGAAGCTGCCTTCTCTTCACCCTTTAATCAATACCAGGTCTTTTTCCAGCTGATAAAGTTACTCCATTGGTTATCTTGTTTTTGTATTAGACATTTTCGTTTGTTGAATAAATTGGTTAATAAATTAATTAAAAGAGATGGTGAACCTGGCCAACCACAGTGATATAGCAGTAAAGTAGCTCTGCAAATGGAAGGTGCCAGGTTCATGTCCTGAAGTCTCCCTGTGCACCCCAGGCACACGTGTGTGCCTGTGACCCTGAGTGCCTGAGGCTGGGGGTAGGATTGGGGGCAGGGAGAGCTTATAACACCTCCCACACCCATCTTCCTCTCTCATAGAAAGAGTAAATAAACTTAAAAAAAATAGCAAGCCTGTGGTGAGGCTCTAATTAAAATTAGACTTCTTACCTCTCTAGTTAGAACATTGGAGCCAAGAGCAGTTCCAATCTGTGGGCTTCCTTAAATATCTTTAGTGTAGAGGCCAACAGGTGGCATAGTGGTTAAGATGCTGGACTCCCACATGGCTGACCACAGTTCAAGTCCTGGACCTGGTGACTTGAAAATCATGCCTGGCACATGTGTTGTGTGTGTATGTGTGTGTGTGTGTGTGTGTGTGTGTGTATGTGTGTGCCCAAAATCCTGAGAGGAGATGGAGGAGAAGGGATTGTGGCTTGGCCATCCTCCTGGGTGGTGGTGGTGGGGGGTGATTTCTCACTTCTGTCTTTCTGTCTCTCTCCAGTGAACACACATGCCCTATGGTGAAAACCTAAATAATAATAATAAAATTGAAAAACAAAAGCCTTTAGTACAAAACATTCCCACCATGTATATGAGAATCATGTTTTTTTCATGAAAAGCTATTTAACACATGTATTAAATATGAAGACTCTGCTTCTTAATGTTTGGGGTTTGCACGAAGCAGTTGTGAACTTTATGAGCTTTTAGACTACAGGGAAAGGTGATGCTCCTATAGATCTACTTTGGTTTTCATCAGAAGCTTCTGACGGTTGTTTCTGCAGTGGGTGGATTTATACAGGTTGAGTAGCCTTTGTCCAAAGTTCTTGGGACCAGAAATGTTCTGGACTTGCTCTTTGTTTCCTATTTCCTATCTTGGTATTTTTTCACATACGTAGTGAATCATCTTGGGGATGGGACCCAAGTCTAAGCACAGAATTCATGTGTAGTCCATGCTCACCTAAACCGCATCTCCTGAAGGTTATGTTGTACATTTTCGTATTGGAATGCATTGACTCCAACCTGTCACAGGAAGTCAGGTGTGGAGTTTTCCACTTGAGCAATGCATCCCTGCTCATAACATTTTCAATTTGGGAGCATTTTAGATTTTGAATTTTGGGGTTAGATAGGCTCAACCTTTATTATTATTTCACGGGTGACAAAGCACAAACTTCTTGGCCAGTTGTCCATTCTGCAAGATGTAAGAATTAGAACCTTTTTCACATTCTGTTTCCACTGGTTCCTAAGAAATGTTACTGGCCAAATGATATAATAAATAGCTGGTACTCCATCAGTTTTCCTGGACAAAGACTACTCTAAAAGGCATTTTGTCACTTGGGATTCTGGCGCTGTGGTAAGATCCCAATGATCTCGTGATAATTCAGTGCTGACATGTTGCTATGCACCCGCAGGTTTGGCATAAACCATCCACTCTCCCACTGGTACTCAAGTTTCTAGATTTATTGTCTGCATTCTTACTTCATAAACATTTGTGAAAGGTTTCATTTAGGAAACAAAAACCTTCTAAGGGATTTTGAAGAGTTATCTTATTTGTGCCTTTTTTTTGGGGGGGGGGAGGTTTTTGCTATAGGGTATGCGTTCGCCAGAAAGACAGAGAGAGACAGAGAGACAGAAAACGAGAAATCACCCCCTCCAGGGGGGATGGCCACGCCACAATCACTTCTCCTCCATTCTCATCTCGGGATCTTGTACGCTCACGCACATGTGCCTGGCTTGAGTTTAAGTCACCGGGTCCAGGACTCATGCCACAGTCAACTAATGGGAGTCCAGCAACATAGCCATTACGCTAACTGCTGGTCTTATTATTTGTGCCTATTTTGAAAGTATGGGCACTTTAATCCATTTTTAAAAATTTAATATGTAAGGGAACCAGCAGTCAGCGTAATGGCTATGTTGCTGGACTCCCACGTAGTTGACCGCAGTTCGCGTCCCGGACCCGGTGGCTTAGAACTCATGCCGGGCGCGTGTGCGTATGTGCCCAAGATCCCGAGAGGAGAATGGAGGAGAAGGGATTGCGGCATGACCATCTGCCCTGGGGGGTGATTTCTCGCTTTCTGTCTCTATGTCTGTCTCTGTCTGTCTGGTGAGCGCACATGCCCTATAGCGAAAACCTCTCCAAAAAAAAAAAAATTAATATGTAAAAGAAAAAAATGCTAATTCTGACATACTTATATTCATAAAAACATTCCATTTATTTATAGATGTATAAAAAGGTGAATTATTGGTCTACTGAGATCATGCTTCTTCTAGTTAGGTGAGAGCCACCTTCTAGGTTCCTCAGTTCTTCTCACTCCATCTTTCATAATCACATAATTTTCATAGGTCAGTTTCTCCTCAGGTAAGGTTAGAGGGTAGGAGTTTTTGGAGATTGAGATTTCTGTCCAGACTGCAAGATTGTTCTGATGACTGAGGTCTCCTCAAATTAGCCCTGACAACTCCTAGTTCTAAGCGGTCTTGAGAACACTGTATCTTTGGGGTTTGTAATGACATCTGCAGCCTTCCCTGAGCAACCAGAATCATCGCTTATTTCCATTTTTGTACATTTCTAACGAACAGAGTCAAATATCCTCCAACGAGAGTTATTACTGTTAGCCTATGCTCTTCTAAAACTGGGGGAACAGTGTTCAGAAGCTAAAATAATCCTTCTTTTCCTCATGATTCTTCACTTACTTGCTTGCTCCCTGGCTGACCTTCAAAAGCCACAAGAGCCTTGGGAAGTCAGGAGGAAATATGGAGAAGAGACAAGCAAGGAAAGAATGGGAAACTGCTATGCCTGGGTTAAAGTACTGGCATCTCCAATGGCAATTATTATCAGGGAGATAGGTGCTAGACTCCGTAGCTAAGGCAGTGAATGTCATCCGCTGGGTAAAGAGTGGAAGGGAGAATGAAAAGCTGATTCTGCACACTCTTTGCCTACTTTAGGCTTCTTCAGAACCTTTAGAGGAGGAACCACAGGCCATTCTTATGCAAGAACTTTTCACTTCTAAACATGAGCAGGATATAGCATGAGTAATTTCTAAATTGACCCACCATTGGTTGCAAATATTTTGCCATTTCTTTTTTCCTATGAGCTGAATTTGCCTTGTTGCTGAGGTGTATATATTTTTAACCTTTTAAATATGCCCTTCTTTTCATTGCACGAGAGAAAATGTTTTGTCTAGTATATATTTTTAAATAGCCTTATTGAGGAATAATCAGCACACAGTAAACACTTATGTAAAGTGTACATTTGTGAAGTTCTGTTTAAGCCCCCGGAACCATCACTGCCTTCCAGATAATCAATGTATCCCCTAAAAGCTTCCTTATGCCCCTTAATTCCTTCCATCCCTCCTGATCATCCCTCTAGCCTCCTCAGGCCACCACTGATCTGCTTTTTGTAACTCTATGTTAGCTTGCATTTTCTAGAATTTAATGTCAATGGAGTCATACAGTACTTACTATTTTGGGGGGCATGCATGGCTTCTCTCCCTCAGCATAATTATTTTCATTTATCTATGTTGTAACATATATTAATAATTTAATTTTTAAATTGACAAGTAGTGTTTTATCATATGGGAATGCCACAGTTTGTACATTTATCTCTTGTTGGAAATCTGGATTATTTTTAGCTTTTGACTATTACAAATAAAGTTCTTATGAACATTTACATGTGAGTCTTTGTATGGACATATATTTTCATTTTTCTTGGGTAACTATCTAAGAGTAGACTACCTTCTTGGGTTTAGAATATCAGGGTAAGAGAACTCATTGTAATGAAGAATAACTTTTTTAGTTTCAAGAGTTAGATGAAGCAAATATAGTTTCAAGCTTTGAACCTCTTACTTATAATTTAAAAAATTTCTTTTTTAGGATTCTTTCTATAGGACCCATGAGAGAGAGAGAGAGAGAGAGAGAGAGAAATCATTCTCCATGAGGTATGGCCACTCTGCATTCCCTTCCCTTCATCCCCTTCTCAGGATTTTGGGCACACATGCACATGTGCCCAGTGTGTTTTTCAAGCTGCTCTGCCATCGGCCATGTGGGATATAGCACCTAACCACCACGCTACCTACTGGCCCCAATTCTGTGGACTTTTTGAAGATGCCCCCTCATACATTATGTGATGCTGGGAGCATGTTGGCAGATTTTTGTCATTGTTGTTATGGAGGCATGTATTCTTGCTGAAGAGACACAGAGATAGAGGTGGAAAGTGAGAAAGCACCCCCTGGGGGACATGGCTACAGCAGAATCCCTTCTCTTTCATTCTCTTCTGAGGATTGGCATGCACCTCATGTGTTTTTCAAGCTTCTGGGTCCAGGACTAGAACCATGTGGGATCCAACCACCTTAACCACCATGCCACTTGCTGGCCCCAGTGGGCAGGGATTTGATGGCACCTTTGTGGCATAGAAGACTCCAGATGAGGAAAACTAGTTCTACTAGATAATGTACACGTAAAGGATGAATATAGATTCTAATTCTGTATTTTCTCTTACAGTGACTTGGGGGAAGGGATTGATCCATCTCTGTCATGTCTAGATGAAGGCATAAATTCATTTTCATTGGAAGTAGAATTAAACAATAAAAAAACTTCACACACCACAAGAAAAAAAGATTAATAACTGAATTTAACAATGGGTAAAGATAGGCAGCTTGTTGTTGAAGAACCAGAGGATGCCATGTCAGGCACTTTGTATTAGCAAAGAGTAATACCACTGATAGCATCACATATTGGCCAGGATGTTGGGGGGAAGGAACTAATATATTGCTGGTGGAAGTAGAAGCTAGTAAAACTAGTGTTGAAAGCAATTCGACAATACCTAATACAACTGGATATATAAGATCCAGTATTTGCTTTTCTCAGTATCTGCCCTAGAGGAATTGTGACACATGTGCACAAAGGGACGTGTGCAAATATACACACTATAACACCATGTGTGTAATAATAAAGAATTGAAAACAGCCTAACCTGATATGTGCTCTCCCTCTCTCTCTCTCTCTCTCTCACACACACACACACACACACACACTCACGTTATTTTCTGAACCATTTACATTCTGATCCATGGCACTTTATCCTTGAAGTTATTTTTCTGCACAGAGTTCTAAAGCAGATACAGAAAATGGTTAACATGTTTGGTTTTGCTGGTGATAACACATAGGTCTGTACTTCTGTACTTCCCAGTATTTATGAAATGTTAGAAATTGAAAGTAAACATCAAATTTTAAAAAGAAATTTGATATTGTTTTCTCTCCTTTGCTTTCTTTTTCTCTTTATAACTTTCTTTTAAATCTCTGCCTTAAGAGCAAGTATCCTTTCCATTTTTTTCTGGTTTAACTTAAATACATAGTATGACTTTGACTAGTGTGATTTGAATTATCTCCAAGATATTTATTTTATGCCCTGAGTTTCTTTACATGTTACCTTGTCTCCATTGATCTCTGCTCAGTATCACATTAAACTCATTAGACCTAAGCTGTTAGTTATTTCCCAGCCTCTTTGATTTTTGGTGAGGCTTTGGATTGATGACTGGAACTCCTGTATTTTATGGGCTCATATTCTTAATATTGCCCCATCTGCCTGTCTTGGTATGTTAGGTAGTCATATATAAGGAGAAAGTTTGTTTTAGTGAATGGCAAATACTTGGAATTCAGATTAGATCATGCAGTTCCAGCTCAGAATTTGCAAAGCATGTAATAAACAATTCTTAATCTTCAAAAGAGAGGCTTGGAGTGCTCCTCAGTCTGCCTGTCTACACAGTATTTTCAGCTGCCAGGATGGCCTCTCTGCCCATGTCAAACTCACTTTGCCTGTGCGTACTTCGAGTTCCCTATTTTCTTTCATCTGCTGCTTCTTTAGTAAACAGACGACGCAGACACTTCCTCTGTCTGATCTCTCTAAGACATACTGCAAATTTAGCTCAGACCCCAGCTGGTTATGTGTGTCTTTGGCTATTCATAGAAAGAGAGGGTTTACCTTCCTTCCTTCTGGAGAAATCTAGGTCTTCATACTTCTCGTGTGCCTGAAACTGCAGAGTGTTATTTGGAATTAGAGCTACAGGGGGATGAAAAGACCTTCCTTTTTGTAATACTTTGATAATCTTGAAAAACTATGCTGGTGAGTCAGTTCTGGCTTGTGTTCACCTTACTGTGTTTGCTTCGTAGTTGTGTTACCCTCTTGTATCTGTGAGTGATATTAAGACTGATGTGACCATTCATCCACTGTTGGTCTTCGCAGAGTGTCCAAATGCAGTGGTACAGAGTGCTTAGCTCGGTCACCAAGTCTGAATGCTTCTGTGAATACCTGTCCTTGATTCCAGTTTTGACCAAGAAATTACCCCCAAAATCAGCCTCTAAGATAGGGGATAGCTCTGCAACTGACCTGGAAGTCTGGCCCAAAGTTTCAAAGGTTTCCAGATAAACTAGACTTGATAGAGCCTCTCAGAAGTTCTGAAAAAGATGCGTTAAATTTCCCAATTCTCAAGAGCTTTATTTTTTTAAATGTCAGCTGAGACTTCATGCACAGGCCAGTTCAGAATTGGAGGGTTTGGGAGGAATATTCACTATTCGCCAAGATATTTGTTTCATTACATCTGGTAATTTTCACAAATCATTTAATGTCATCAATATTATTTGCCTCTTCTCTGTTGTTATTCTTTTCCAATGTCCTATGTTTGTAAACTGCTAACTGCACTGTAAGTTTCTGTAGGGTGAGAGAACTGGATGTCTCTGCAGTTGCTTGTCTGTGCCGCATCACCAAAGGAGAGTGTCAGTTGACATAGTTCTCCTGGAAGCCACAGGAAACTTTTCAATGCATGTTAACAGGAGCACTGGGATTCATAACCAAGAATTTTTTACAATATGATCTCACAGAACACACCCTTTTTATATTATATAAACTTCGGTTTGAATAAGCTGTGTCATAAAAGGGGCCGTAGTATCAGCAAAACCAGTCATATAATGACAAGCCAACCAGAATTGCAAGGCAGGAAGGGATATTGGTTTTTTTCTGGCTTTTTATTTAAGGCCAAGTTCTCAAACAGAGGACTAACTTCGCTCCAGGTCAAATAAAGTCATAATTTGGGTTGGGATAGTCCTTGTTTAAATCACTTAGGCGAGGTTTAATTTGTTTAACCAAACCCTGGAACTAATTCAGTTCACAGAAGAACATATAATTACTTAACTTTTATCCCAACACCCAAGAGAAAATTTTAAGTAGATGTAGTAAAGATTCAAAGGGAGTATAAGGCTAAAACAGAAAATGCTTGTAGGGCTATAAATAGGAGACATAGAATTAGACCACATTTATGAATGTCTGATCCCACTTAAGTATAGTTCATTGTGCAAACTAACCTTCTTGATTTTCAGATAAGAAAACATATTCCACAAAAAAATCAAATATTGATTGAAATTTTGTTTTCAAAGATAGAGTGATACAATATAACTCTCATAGGGTTGACTGTGGTCATGTATCCTATTGAATTTCCAACGCATACTTTCACTGCAGAGTTGCATGACTACCTCATTGCCACTTATCCATAATGTCTGCAGCCATACATAGACGATGTTTGTATCCAACTAATTCAAACTCTTTTCTTCTTTTTAGCCACTTAACGTTAGTCCAGCCCTTCATAAAACCTACTTACCATACCTTCTAACAAATAGACTTGTTTAAAGATCAATTCTAGTCATGTCTCCTGCCTACCATCTGTTGTAGATATTAGTGAGTCATGAGAGGACTGAACACAATAGTCTGAAAGAGACAGAGGAGGAACCTAGAGCCTGAATTATCAGGAAACAGAATAGTATCCTTGGACTAATCAAGCGTTGTTAGGTTAATTGCACAGTCAAATGTTAACCAAAATGATGATTAAAATCAATAGTGGATCCAAGAATCTGAAAACAAAAATGCATCCTAGTTTTAGGAGAAATCTTAAAGACAGACTTTGGTCACCACTGTTACAGAGTAGTTGATGGAAGTTTGTGGAAGAGGCCATGTATGTAGACTAGTTCAGTTCAACCAATTTATGCTGAGTGCTGAATACCTCAGGTGCTGCTAGTAGTAGTTTATTTATTTATTTATTTAGAGAGAGAGAGAGAGAGAGAGAGATTTTTGCTGTAGGTACGTGCAATTCCCAGAGACAGCGAGACAGAAAGCAAGAAATCACCCCTGGGGAGATGGACACTCCACAATCCCTTCTCCTCCATTCTCCTCTTGAGATTTTGGACATGCACACATACATACCTGGTGTGTTTCAAGCCACTGGGCCTGTTATTTGAACCGCAGTTGGCCATGTGAGTGTCCATAGATGCAACCATTACACCATCTGCCAGTCCCGCTAATGTTCACTTTAAGAGGAGTTCAGAGCTGCTCTTTATCTCAAGGAGGCTTTCAGTCTTGGAGGAAAGATATCATACAGCTAGCTCTTGCCAATGACATTAATGCTGTAATACGTAAGGAGTACTCACTGTACGTTTGCCCCCTGCTTGCCTAGGGCTTTATTGACTTAGGTTATTTAGATTCCTCTCATCAGTCTCCTAAGGTAGATGGTATCTCCAGTTTGCAGATGAAAAAGCAGTATCCTTGCCCCCTCACATGTTATCATGCTGTCTTTCGACCTAAATACCTAGCCAAGGACATAGACTGGATTCTGACAGGTAAAGGACTGATCTTGGCCTACTCTATACTTCTGGGGTCTTGAGGAAACTTCTTAATCTATTTGAGCCATGATTTTCTCATCTATAAAATGACAGTAATATCTCTCAGCTTAAATGTCAACATCCTCAGAAAGGCTTTGCCTAACTACTCTTATTCCCATCTCCCCAATCACTTAAGCCCATTATTCTGTATTGATTTAGTCATATCCTTTATCATATCTGAAATGATCTCATGTGTCCTTTATTTACCTGACTCTTGTCAGCCTCCCCACTTGAATGTAGGTTTCTTGAAGACAGGGATCAGGTTTGTTGTGGCCACCCTTCCATCCCCAGAATGTGATTCCTGGCAAGAGGAGGCATTTGATAAGTATTCTACAAGTAGGCAATGATGTAGGCGACAGTTAATGAGGGTAGAAAGGGTAAAATGACTATACTTACATTTAATGCTCTTGTGAGCAATTTCACTATGTTCCCTTACCACCACCCCCCAAAAAAAATCAGCGAAGGCTTGGATTTATGTTGCTAAGGTAGGTTAGACAAGTTTTCATGTATTTTTCTACTTAAGGTTTGAAAATAAATTGAAATTAATTTTCTAGTGCATGATGGTCTCCCCTTGACCTTAGCTGGGTTTCGGTAAAAGAAGCAGGTAGGCAAATACCGTGCACAGACACAGGAAGTAGAGTCCTTCAAACATGTGACTGTGAGGTAGGCTAAGAGAAAATGTATAACCACCCAAGTAGGAGTTTGCCTTTCATGCTGCTTCACAAGCACCAACATCAGAGTGACATGTCTTATTATGTCGACACAAAAGGCACCTCCCGCCATCACTGACCTACTGTGTATCTCTGACATTTTTTGTTTCAGGATTCGGAGAAGCGAACCCCTCTTCATGTGGCTGCATTTCTGGGAGATGCAGAGATCATTGAACTCCTGATTTTGTCAGGTAAATAACCACTATACTCAACTATCAACTGTAGATAAAAGTTGAAATGACAATCTCACTAGATTTAACTACTAGGATGAATCTAGACCCAATTCATTATGTGTATTTAATGATCAAACTTTATTTGATCAGCAATTTTATCTGTACACACACACACACACACACACACAAAACAATCTAAATTATTCTTTCTTAACAATGACTTCTCCAGTGAAACTTCCATTATTGCTATGAAAACCTAATTCCTGGGACCAGCAGGTGACATAATAGTTATGTTCCTGGACTCCTCCCCCATAGTTGACTGTGTTTCAAGTCCCAGATCCTGTGGCTTAAAACATGCTGGGTGCGTGTGCATGCATGTCCAAAATCTCGAGAGGAAGATGGAGAAGAGATTGCAGCATGTCAACCCCCTGGAGAGTGATTTCCCACTTTCTGTCTCCCTAGCAAGTACATGCACCCTACAGCAAAAACCTCTCTTAAAAAAAAAAAAAAAAACTAATTTCTGGCTGTCTAATTAGGTCCAACATGGTGGACAAAGGTAAAGGTAATATATTTAGATATCATTTTTTTAAATTGTAAAAAAAGAAAGGGAAGAAAAGAAAACTGATTTCTTAACGTTTACATGAACATACACACACATGCAATCTCTTTTTTTCTCTGTATATGCTATATATGTATACTATATATATAAACACATACTTTAAGTGTGTATACACATACTTATATGTGTGATTGTGCATGTTTACATATATTTAAATTGTGCTGCAAGACAATAGTATGTCTTGTTTATGGATACATGACAATGACGTTGTAATAAAAGTATAGAAACAGCAGTGTTTCTGGATAGTGGTTACCTCTGAGTGGGCAGTTTGAGTGAGAAATGTCTTTTAGGGCAGGGTATAAAAGGGACTCTTACAATTCTCTGAAACATATTTTAGAAAATTGGGAGCAAATACAGCAAACATGGTAAATATGGTTTATGTGTACATTGGTCTTTATGATATTCTCTGTGTTTTAAATATTTCATCAGATTTTTCAAATGTCAGTGTTTCTGTTTTTTGGAAACCTGTATGCACAGTATATCTCACCAAACAGGTTTTCAAACCATTATGTGCTTTTTCCCTTGAGCGTTTGCTAGACAAATCCCTGGAGTAAATCTGAGCACGTGCACGTCTCAGTGTAGATTGCATGCAGACAGGCTGCCTTTCTTCCTCCTCCTTTTTGTTTGGGGAGATTGAAATCTGGAGGAAATGCTTCTGCCCACAGACTATGCAAAAGGCCTATCATAAACTTCTGCCTTTGTGCATGGCAGTCAAGGGAAACTGTAGAATTTCAGAGTAAGCCTTGTTAAGGTAGAAGCTGATACATGTGTTCAAGCAGATATGGAGAAGGTTGTGGAAAAGAAACAATTGTGTTGTGATATATGAGAGAGATTCACAGTACTCTTGTTTTTGTTGGGCTCATGTTCCTGAGGTGGGTGTCCTCAGGAAACAAGTATTCTTTGCTTCAGAATACATGTGCCCTGTGCTCCTGACAATCATGTAGAGCTTACGTTAGATTTTGTGTAGTGTTCCTTGTGCTCTGACAGTCCTAAAGATTTTCAAGGGCTGTGTTCCAAGCAAACATACATTGTTTGGTGTTGACACAGACTATGGGTAAGAGCCAATGCACACCTGACTAGTCACCCTAGCAATTGAAATTTGGCCCGTAGAAAATTACAGAATCAGTAGAGGCATAAAATAATGAATTTTGTCATGATACCTGATGGTCCCAACCAGCTATATCCACGATTCAAATCTTGCATGAAGAGACCTATTAAAGAATGCATGCTTGCGCAAATTCAAAGCTTTAGTTTAGACTTCAACTTTGCATTGTTGTTTCTATATCTAGAAGGGAAGGTCTTAGTTCTGTAGCATGAAGTGGGTACATATTTTCCTTCAGGTGTCTGGGGATGATGATTGTTTGGGAAACTTGATCCACTTCACCTTTACCTGGTTGAAGAATGCTACCATCCTTTCTTTAATTCTGGCTGATTCCGTAGAGTCAGAAGAAGCTGTTGTGTACTGTATCTTGATCAGCACACCTGTTTGGTGTTGGGATTACTGAGCTGTTCATATCTTTAGTTTAATTTTGGCTCAACTTGCAGCGGAACTCCACACGACTCCCTTCCATGAAATTAGAAAGACTTAGGGCATGGGAGAGCATTGAGAAAGCTCTTTGGCAATTTTGTTCAGCTATGGAAGCTGAGGTAGACTCTGGGAATTTGCGTGGCTTTGATTCTCTCTGAAAGGTCCTTTATTCAGTGTTCATACCATAGTTACAAAGAAGTAGCACAGAGCATGGTGACTTCATCTCTGAGCTTGCATCTGGCAGCTGACCCTTTAGGGAATCCAACCAAACAGTTTTCCAATTTAATAAGGAATGAGGTGCTAATGACTCCCATGTTGGACAAATAATTTGTCCTTTGCCAGAATGGCCCACTCCAGCTGTATTTTTTGTTGTTGCATGAACTTACATCCTGTAACTCAAGCCTGCTAAATTCCTACTGACATGATCTCCTGTGAGCTAGGCCTGTGGAACCCTGAATGTCTCTAAGTAGGCGAGGTCAACAAGGTCTTGGGAGGAATTCAGATCTTGCAAATGTTACCTTCTTATAACTTCCAGTCCAATGCCTGGCTTTATTTCCCCCTGATTCTAGCTTCTGTTTGGGAACTGGCCAAGTCAGGGCTAAGACAGAGAGAAGGCCAATGAGATCAATAAGAACCTGTCAGGGGCTAAAAGTTAAGGACTAGGGTTGAGATATAAGAAGCAGAGCAATAGAAAAATGACTACTGTAGAAATATTTTACAGAGAAGAAAGGGTTAGAGAGTCCTGGGTTAAAGAAAGAAATTGGAAGCATGCACCTTCTAATATGGGAATATTTGTCAACTGTAGCTAGTAAGTAAACATTAAAATATATATATATTAGAGGGGACCAGCAGTTGGCATAATGGCTATGTCACTGGACTGCCATGTAGCCAACCATGGGTCAAGTCCCGGAACCGGTGGCTTAAACTCACGCTGGGCGCGTATGTGTGCGTGTCCAAGATCCCGAGAGGAGAATAGAGGAGAAGGGATTGTGGCGTGGCCATCCCCCCTGGGGGATGATTTCTCACTTTCTGTCTCTCTGTCTCTCTCTGTCTTTCTGGCAAGCGCATGCACCCTATAGTAAAAACCTCTAAAAAATAATAAAATATTATAACTTATGCCACTAATCTTGTAGTAGTCCTGCAAATTTATTTCCTGTGACTTCAAAATGTGCTTACCACTCTCAGTGCTGATTGCCTTCATAGCTGGTGACATATCATTCTTTTGATTCCCTTGTACATAGCAAATATTCATTTTTTTAGAGATATCTTTTTTTTTTGGTAGGGCATGTGCACTTGCCAGAGAAACAGAGACAGAGAGACAGAAAGAGAGAAGTCACCCACCAGAGGAGATGGGCATGCCACAATCCCTTCTCCTCCATTTTTCTCTCAGGACTTTGGGAACACACGCACATGTGCCTGGCATGAGTTAAGCCACTAGGTCTGGAACTCGAACTGTAGTCGACTATGTGGGAGTCCAGCGACATGATTGCTACACCATCTGCTGGTCCCCACATATTCATATTTTGAGGATGGATTTAACTTTATTTCATCTGACGAAAGGGGTGATTAACCCAGGCAGTGCTGATTTTGGCCCACAAATGTGGTTCAACTATGAAGTAATGAACTGTTTTCTAATGG
This sequence comes from Tupaia belangeri chinensis, assembly GCF_000334495.1. Taxonomy (NCBI): domain Eukaryota; kingdom Metazoa; phylum Chordata; class Mammalia; order Scandentia; family Tupaiidae; genus Tupaia; species Tupaia belangeri. Next base: position 5,327,305 of record NW_006160183.1, on the reverse strand, counting down.
GTGTGTTACTGGCTCTAGGACAACCGCAAGGAGGAATTTTTACAATGTTTTGAGCAATTGCCACATACATGGAATTATCATACATGCTTGCAAGGTCATTGTTTAAAGAACAGTGCTGCCGTGCTATGAAAAGATTTGCCCTGTTTGTTTAAAAGAATCACAGCGAGATGATATCATCATATTATCAACATGTTTCATGGGCTCTTTCTTTCATGTTTACTTCAACCATTAAAAGCCAGCCCTCAGATAACCCAGCCAGAAGAATCAATCATGCTCTTTGACCCGTAAGATTTTTCAGCCACTCAGCCCACCTTTATTGCATGTCTTTTTCCTTTGTTCTGCTTCTTCCTAGAGGACAAAGCTAAAAGAACAGAAATATTGCCTCCAGAAGAGACGTTCAGAGTCTCCTGATCTATATGAAAATAACACGAAGTTTACTCACGATCTATAGGAAAATAACATTGTGAGATAACGGCAATAAGCTGAAAAAACATACTTACCCTGGAATTAGAGTTTGCATCTGGTAATTTTTAGTGGGGCCTTTGTTTCTGAAAAATCAGTACAGCCTAGCGCTTATTTTCATGGGCAAGTTTGAAAATGTCCTTGGGTGAGAACGCGCTTGCCTGTAAATCATTAGACATGCAGACAGTGCCCTTCAGTGCACAATGGTGCCTGACAGGCAGGTAAATAACACGGAGCTTCCCTTAGAAAAATCAGTTATAAATATTCAATCCGGAGCCCAAAGCATCTGACATCTCCCTCTGACATGTAAACAAGACTCTCGAAAGTGTTCAGAGGAAGAGGATGAGGAAGCCAGCAGCAGGAGGTGACATGATAAAGTACTTCTCGTGTCTTCGTGCAGATAACTCTGCTTCTGTCATCATAATTTTTGTTACAGGCAGAGAGGAGGTTTTCCTGCCAGCTGCCTATTCAGCCTTCTTAAGAAAGATGAGTGGAGGAAGGAGGACTGAAACAGTGACTGACAGAAGCCATTTCCCAGATTTCTAATTATCTTTATATTTATCAAGTGACTTTGAAGCTGCATACAAATAATGCCGGTGGTGTCACATGCCGGGGCCGAGCGTACACTGCTCTGTAAGGTCCAGCATGCTTGGGGTCATTTTTCTCCCTGAAAAGAATTTTAATCTCAAAGACCACGTTTGGATCTACATAAAACTAAAAATGTTTAGAGTACAGAAATAATAATAGTAATAACAATACGTGTATATAAATATAAATAAGAAAAATAATTAAAAAATGGAGGAAATGGGTAAAAATGTTACCAAATAATTCTCAGAAAATGAATAATAAATGACCAGTAAACAAATGTATTAGAAAATCTCAACCTCCTTATTAAACAGGAGAATACAAATGTGAGATGCCATTTTCTTCCGATTAGATTTGCAAAATTTATTTACTTATTTATTTTAAAGCAATGTTTTTGAGATATAATTGATATACAATAAGCTTTACATATTTAATGTAGATAAATGAGTTTGGATGTATGCATATATTCATGAAACCATCACCACAATCACACTAAAAGGCTTATCCATCACCTCCAAAAATTTCCTTATGTCACTTTGCGTTCTTTAAATTTTGGATGTTGTATGTGTATACATGTCCGGGACGAACACTTAATGTGAGACCTACCTACCTTATTGACAATTTTTAAAACTCATTGAGTATTATTGACTAAAATTTGCAGTATTTAAAATGATTGATATTGGAGCCAGCAGCATGGTAGTTAAGGCGCTGGACTCTTACGTGGCCAACCGCAGTTTGAATCCCAGACCTGGAGGCTAGCTTTCTCACTTTCTCTCTCTTTCTCTGGTCAAATTAAAAAAAAAAAATGAAGAAAATTAAGTTAAACAATTTCTTTAAAAAATGATATTATCAAATGTTCATGACGATGTGAGTAAACTAAGCAATCTTAAACATTAAGAATGTGTAAATTGGTACACTGTGGAGGTTTGAGAGTACCTATTAAAGCCAAAAGTGTGGGAGTTGGCATGTGGACTTCCACATGGCTGACTATCATTTGAGTTCCAGACATGGTTTGAAAATCACACCAGGCATGTGTGCCTGAGTGCCCAAAATCTTAAGAAGAGAATGGAGGAGAAGAGACTGTGGCACAGCCGATCCCCCCAGGGGTTAATTTCTCATGTTCCCTCTCTCTGTCCCTCTAGTGAGCACACATCCCCTATGGCAAAAACCTTAAAAAAAGAAAAAAGTGTATTACCTATCACATATAAAGTCTATTTTTAATTGTCTATCCTAGACAAATAGTTGCATATTTGTATATTTATAAAAAGTTATTTTATTAGTGTCATTATTTGAAATTGTTTAAGCAGTGACATATTGGAAGCAATTGAAATACCCATTGATAGACTGTCTAAAAACTGTATTTCTGTTGGACTACACATAGCAATGAAAAGAAATGAACTCATTTTGTAAGTTTCAACATGAATAGATATAACAAGTATATCATCGAGCCAGCAGATGGCATAGTGATTAAGACACTGGACTTCCATATGGCTGATCACAGGTCAAGTCCCAGACCCAGTGGCTTGAAAATCATACTGGGTGCATGTGCATGTGCACCCCAAATCCCAGGAGGATAATGGAGGAGAAGTGATGGTGGTGTGGCCATCCCCCTAGGGGATGATTTTTCACTTTCCCTCTCATTGTCTCGCTCTCTCTGTCTGGCAAGCTCATGCTCCCTATGGCACAAAAAGAAAGGAAACAAAACATCGAAGACAGTTACACTCATCCGAGTACTCTTCATTCCCTTTTCTACTCCTCTCTCCCTAAAAGCAACCTTTGTCCAGAATTGGCATCTGTTCTCTTTAGCTATATTTTAAATTTTATTTCATATCTATATATACATACACTATATATATATATATAAGTTCGCGTCCCGGACCCGGTGACTTAAAACTCACGCCGGGCGCGTGTGTGTGCGTGCCCAAGATCCCGAGAGGAGAATGGAGGAGAAGGGATTGTGGCGTGACCATCCCCCCGGGGGGTGATTTCTCGCTTTCTGTCTCTATGTCTCTCTCTGTCGGTCTGGCGAGCACACACGCCCTATAGCAAAAATCTCTCTCAAAAAAAAACTTTATGTAGCTGATAGGTATTATGTGCAACTTGATTTGTTGATTCAGTGTTGGCGATTGTGAAGTATATTTGTTTACATATTTCTGTAGCAGTGTAGTATGCCATGTAGAGATACCCCATAGTGTATATATCCATTTTCTTCTTGAACAATAGTTGGCATTCCAATTTCTTGTTATGAACATGCCACAGTGACATTCTTACCTCAATGTGGATTTCTCTAGGATATATTATTAGGATGGAATTGCTAGGTGATAGGGCATGTATGTACATCATCCATTTTACTAAGTAAGCCCAATTTAATTTCCAGAGGGGGTTGTACTGATTTATACTCCTGCCAGCTATATGTGAAGTACTCCTGCTGCTCCATACTCTCGCTAACGCTTGGCATTTATCATGCGCACCAATTCAGTGGGTGTGAAATAATATATTAATATTGCTTTAATTTGCTTCTCCCTGGTGAATTTTGAGAAGCATCTTTCCATATGTGTCTTGTCATTTGGGTTTCTTCTTGCATTAGCTTTTCGAGTCTACACAGAATTTACTCTGCCAAAGGCTAAGAATAATAGACTTGAATCCAGTCCACCAGGACTGCATGAAAGCTTGAAAACGATGTTTGTGAAATAAGTGCCAAAGAAATGGCCTACACGTATGTAACAAACATGGACTTAGCCTACTAGAGAAACGTGCAGTAGAAATGCAATGTGGTCATATATACATATTGATGACCCAAGAAAAGGCCTGACAAAAAGGTGAGGGTAAAATAGTTTCTAGAATGTTGGAAGAGGAGATAATAGGACCTAAAAAGACAAATGCTGTTTCCTTCTAAACCAGACAAGTTGGCTTTGTAACTTGGTTATCTGTTGAAACTGAGACTTAAGAGAGGACATCTACAGTTTCTTCTTGGTAGTGGAATTTTTATTTTAAAATTCACCAAGTTTTTTCTTCTTTATCACAATTGGTTTCCTTTTTCCCATAGTCTCTAGCACATGAGTCTCTCTTGCTCTTAAAAAGATACTTATTTCTACAATCTTGGTTGGTGTCTCTTCGTGTTCTTAAATCTCTGTATTTGCTTTCCCCTCATTTGTTGGGAATTATGGTATTAACTCACTATGAAAACCTGAGTCATAGCTTTAGAGATGAATGAGATATTAGAGATGATTTGGAAATAAAAATGGCTAATATTATTTGAGCACTTTGTTTCATTTCATACTCATTTGATGTCTCCTGAGTACCTGTGAAGTGGATACAGATGTATTGTTGTGATCGCCTCTTTTTACGGGTTAGCGGCTCTTGGTCATTGGGCCAACAGGAGCTGGCATCAGGACTCAACCCTGGGTCTTCTGACCATGAATCTCACCGTTCTTCCAAGATCTCATTCATTTTACTCCAGAGCATTTAGCCCAAGGTTTCCTGCTAGCTGACCACCTCTACACACCCAAACTGATTTCTCTGTAGTCCTCATTGAGGGAAGGGGCTTCAACTCTTTTAGGCAAGCTGGAGTCAGTGGAATTAGAATTCATGTAATTTTCCCCCCATAGGGCATGTGCACTCACCAGAGAGAGACAGAGACAGAGAGTGGGAAAGTGAGAAATCATCCCACCCCAGGGGATGATGGCCACTCTGCAATCCCTTCCCCTCCATTCTTCTCCCAGGATTTTTGAACACTCATGCATACAAGTCTGGTGTGATTCTCAAACCACTGGATCTGGGACTCAACTCATAGTTGGCCATGTGGGAATCCAGCACCTTAACTACCACACTACCTGCTGGCTCCAAGATTCACACAATTTTAACCTTATTAGAATAAGCAACAATTCACCCATGGCTTTCAACTGTGATAGCATATTATATAATCTTGGGTCTTGGGGGGAGTTTAAAAAAAATTCTTATGCCCAACCCCATCTCAAACCAGTGAAATCAGAGTGAGGGCTGGAGGGTAGGTATTCTGTGTGTGTGTGTGTGTGTGTGTGTTATGTTCTTGATTTCTGTGATTAATGCTATTCTCTTTGTTTTTCTTTAAAGAAACCCCCCCCTAAATCCTATGATTTGCTATTTCCTTTTAGCCATTGCCTTAAATTAGACTTCTACCTCACTTTTACCCTTGCAAGTCTCCTGCTGCTGCCTTTACAAAGGGTTTCTATTTTTCAGCAATCAGCCAGCTTCTGCCGGCCTCAGGGAGATTAGTCAGCCCTGCTTCCACCTGACTCACTTTCTCAGCCTTGTCCCACCTCCTCTGCACTTCCCCTCTCTGCGTACTTTCTAGTCTATTTGATTTATGCCTCACTCTTAGTCCTCAGGAGCTTCCTTCCTCCTTGTCGTAGGGTTAAAATGGCTCCTCATTGCATCAGCAAAGCTACCATACATATTTCCTCCTCTCTTTTCATAGTCCTTCTATAAACATTTCATCTCTGACCAGTTGGATCAAAACCTCAATCCTCTGCTTCCTCCAAGAAGCTTGGATTGTGTGTTTTAGGTGTTTGGAAATAGATTTGGTGGGCTCGTGCTCATGGGGAAATTATGAGGGTGTTGGTAAAGGAGTGAGTACTCTCCTTTCTGGGACCCCATTCTCATGGACCTCCTGTCCAATGGTGGTGACTTGGCTGTGACCTGGCCTCCACAGAGTTGAGCGTGAACACACCTCTGAGCATGAGCTTGTTATGGCTTCTGCTTGAGCCTGTCTGCCTACTCCTTGTCAAGAGGGAACTGTGAGCAGTCTACAGAGACTTCACATTATGTCCACTCAACAGCTTCATGGAAGCTGGCTTTTTCCTACCTAAATATCATGCTAGTCTCAGAGACATAATTGGAATTCTTAGATAAAGCAGATTTCTACTGATCTGTTTAGCCCAGGTCAAAGCTTGTCAGAACATGATGGATGCAAAGAAAAGAAAATCTAGTGGTCGTGTCAGGTACATGGAAGCCAGATGCAGCATTTGACCTAACATCCGCAGAACTTTCCTTGACTCCGTTATGCCTCTGACTTGTGCTGTTTGGTTCCAGGAGCTCGTGTAAATGCCAAGGACAACATGTGGCTGACCCCACTGCACCGGGCTGTTGCTTCCAGAAGTGAAGTGAGTGATTACCTTACTTAACCTAATACCTTCTATGCGGGAGAATTCTTTCCTCTGAATTAGGGATTCTTACTGGTAAGCGTAAAGGCTTTACCTCTAAGGCAAAAGGGTTACCAAAAATGAATAACTGTTTCTCTGAACCTCTTGCATGATAGACGTGATGGTGGGGGCATGTCTGGAGGACTCCAAGATGGGAGAGCTCAATCCTTGACTGCAGTGAATAGTAGTCTGGTGGGGCGGACAGGGCTGGAAGCAGATCAGCACAATATCATAAATGAATGGGAGAAAGAAGCAACTAACTGCCTGCTAAATAGAGGAAGTCTTCCCAAAAAAGGTGTCTGATGAGCCGGTCTTTAATGGGTAAGTGGGGACTTAGCAGGCCAGAAGGAGGGAGAGCTGAGCAGGAGGATAAACATGTCAGAGAATAAGAGACATGGAAGTGACTGAATGGCGAGCTCAGTCGGATGTAACTGGAACCTGGGAGGAGGGAAAAAACGCAGACACCAAGCC
>NW_006160183.1:5284456-5320111 GCF_000334495.1 Tupaia belangeri chinensis | reverse complement strand
TAGGGAAAAAAGGAAGACACTAGGCCCCAGATAGCAGAGGGCCTTGTATCCCCAGAGCAGTGGAGAATGATCACAGTGGAGGAGTATAATACTGAGATCAGTGTTTCAGAAAAGCCACTGTGGTGACATCATGGAAAAGGGCTAGAGGAGGAGGGGTTTCAGGTAAGGGCATCAATAAAAAATCAGAAAACACCGAGAAGACTGGAATGAAGGCATGGAGGAGTCCATGATTTGAGAGCTAATTAGAGGCAAACCATACAGGATTTGGTGCCTTGTGAAATGGAAAACAATCTAGTAGGTGATGGTGATGCTGTTACCTAACAAGGCACAGACCATGGGAGAAGGAGTCTGGGAGCTACTTAGTTCTGTCTGAGCATGCTGAGTTTGGCTAACATGTCACTGGGATGTGAGCTCCATGACGGCAGGGATCTACCTTTTGTTCTGTGATATATCCCAAGCCTGGTAGGTTCTAGAAACAGAATGAGCCTGGTGCTCAAGATAATTCAGTGTTTTGTTTGTTTGTTTTTTAGAGGTTTTTGCTATAGGGTGCATGTGCTTGCCAGAAAGACAGAGAGAGACAGAGAGACAGGAAGTAAGAAATCACCCTTCCGGGAGGATGGCCATGCCACAGTTCCTCCCCTTCTATTCTCTTCTCAGGATCTTGGGCACACACGCACACGCGCCCAGTGTGAGTTTAAACCACTGGGTCCGGAACTTGGACCCGGGTCGACTACATGGGAGTCCAGCAACATAGCCATTACACCATCTGCTGGTCCCAGTAATTCAATGATGAATCCAGGGAGTTTGGGTGAAGACAGCCAATAGATTATCTATCATTGTCTATACAGGGCCAGAGCTCAGGGAGAGGGAGGATGAGCATGGAACCATAATGAATGGATCAGCGGGCTCAGGGGACATGTAAAGTATAAGAAGAGAAAACCAGTGTGGGAGTGGGTGTGGCTGGAAACCTGATGAATATCAGCCTGAAAGTTTGGTGAGAGAACTTGCCCACCATCCAGGGATCCCAGAAAGTCAAACTTCAGATGCTCTTAGTTTTTTGGCTAAATTTACCAAGAGAAGCCTCTCCTCTGCTGCTAGCAAAGGTAATGTTCTCCAGGTACAGCTGAGAGCAAGAGCTATTGCTGAGAATGAGAAAAGTCACAGGTGTCTATGGCTGCCATTGGTGTCAGCTTTCCCTCTTCGGAAACTATGTGGAAATTGCAAAATACATTAGGTAGATGATAGTTAGCCTAGTGTTCATAATCTTCCTTGCAGTGCTATGTGATTTGAATATTTTTAAAAGAGGTTGGTCATATTTTAATTCCAAATAGCCCACGTGAAAGCAGGGAGGGAAATACTCCTAAGTTGCGTGGCTAAGACCCTGCAATTAATATTCGTATGGTCCCATATATTTTATTTCTGTTATATCTGGGAAAACAGGTGCAGTGGGCTGCCTTAAGTTGGTATGACCAATTTCACAAGATCAGTTCCTTCAAAGAAGAATATTTCCTAGTCTAAATTTTAAGGTCACTTGGTCTAGAGTGACATATTTTCACTAAAACAAAACAAAACAAAACTCCATGTACTGTGCACCTCCTATTTGTCAGGTACTATGCTCACTGATGGAACTACAAAGAAAAAAGACCCATGCTCCCTTCCCTCAGGAAGTGTGTGGTCTACTGGGAGAGAAAGACACAAAAACATGATTTGGGTACAGTGGAACCTTTTCCAAGTGATCTCCACCCACCTTTGGTAACTCCAGTAGATTCCAAACTTTCAATACTCATCATGTCCCCTTTCCACACCAGTCATTAGCCCACTTCATTTATGTGTCTTCGATGTGTTTGAATCCATCAACTCAGTAACGTATTGACCTTCGTGGTCTGAGAGAGGCATGTCTCCAGGTTGCTTCTCCAGGTAACCAGCTCCCTCTGTAGGTCTGCTGGGGCAGGTGGGGGGAATCTCCTTTAGGTGTTTCTTGCCAGGAAAGAATTAAATCCAAACAAAGCCTGAATTGTAAACAATCAGGGCCACGCATAAGCTCACCAATGATAATGCCTTCATATTAATAACTGTCACAGAAAGTTGAAATTTTTCTTATGAACTCAGAGTCTCTGGAACTGTTAGAGTTGACTGTAGTGAATATCTTAACTCCAACCACATTACCATGCTGTGGAAGTCCTAAATCATATCACCTTCTTCTTTTGAATTTGGTTCTGTTGTTATTTTATGCCCCCCAACTAATAGCTGGGGAAAGGGAATTAGGCATGAAGGGAAAGGACGGAAAAAGTTTAGACTGGTATTTTAGAACTTGGCTGTTAGCATTTGCCAAAGGGGATGTTTGGTTTCAGAATGAGGGCTGGGGCATCTGTCTGTTGCCTGGATTAGCAAGTACGATATTACCTACATGACTATGCAATTAAAAACCATTTCTTCATTGAAAAGCATATGACCTATACTGTCCTAAAAGTTTCTTTGTTTATAAAACCTAGGTATTTAATCTCTCAGGGTTCAGAGTTCAATCATGGAAGCAGAGCCACCAAGATAAGCCCAGATAGTTGTTATGGGAATCAGACCCTGCACAGTCATGTGAGCTGCTGAAGAAGTCTGTGCAAAGCTATCACCTGGGATTCTGTGTGGCCCTGAGGTCACCGTGGGTCATCAGGGTCTAGAGCTGAAAGAAAAGCTGGATGTGAAATGGAGGAGAACATGACAAATTGGAATCCATGTCTGTCTCACACTGCCTTGAGAAAGAGCAGAACGCTTCACTTCCAAGGTAGTTTTTGGCCCAAGAATTGGAGAAACCAAAGGAGGTATGGCAAGATTTGAAGAAGCACCAGCCTGGGAACTGCCCTGCACCAGTATTGTGACCCAGCTGATCAGTGGCATGGTGGGAAGCTGCAACAGCACCTGGCACTCAGCACACCTGTTGGGCTGTGGTTTCATTTATGCCTTCAAAAACACATGCAGAGTTCTGTGGCCAACTCTAAATAGAGCACTACAGGGAAATATAGTTCAACTTGACTAGTTTGATACCATATTAACTTACCATAGAAATTATTATTCTATTTTCATTTAAAAAGATATCTTAGGGACCAGCAGGTGGTGTAGTGGTTAAGGTGCTAGACTCCCACATGGCTGACTGTGGTTGGAGTCCCAAACTCCACGGCTTGAAATTCACACTGGGCATGCGTGTGTGCATGCCCAAGATCCCAAGAGGAGAAGAGAAGGGATTGTGGTGTGGCCATGTCCTCCAAGGAGTGATTTCTCACCTTCTGTCTCACTGAGTCTCCAGTAAGTAGACACACCCTATAGCAAAAATCTCTCTCAGGAAAAAAAAAAAAAAAGATTTTTCTAGACAAGAAACTCTTGAAATACATGCCTTACCTATTGCTTGTTATTGTATTTCCAGCATCCCACCTGCTTAGTAAATTATTTTTTTAGTAATTCATTAAAAAATGGGTTCCAGCTTAAGTTATGACAGTATGATTTTCCATGTACAACTGCTTCATAGGACCAATATCCATCCCATCAGAATGCTGGTGAGCCCCTTTCATGCATGGAAGGTAACCCGACTTGAAACTTGTTTATGCGAGTGTGTGTTCTACACACTGATTAAACCATTAGCTTCTGCAAAGTCAGGACTAGTTTCAAAACAGCTGGTATCACAGACAGCAGTATAAGTCAACACTTCTGGGCCACCTTTCAATCTCAGTGGCATCTCAGTTCAGATTTCTGTGTCTGAAATAGTAATGCTCACTGTTAAATTCATTTCCCGAGCCAATTGTAGCATTAGAGTATCAGACCATAATATTGATTAAACACACCCATCCACACTTGACAAAATGGTAGATCGGAACATGGTCAGACCTTTTGCAAGAATTCCAACAGAACTTGATAGGCGGAACTAAATCTTTTTTTTTTTTTTTTTTTTGGAGAGGTTTTTGCTTTAAGGCATGTGCGCTCGCCAGACAGAGAGAGACAGGGAGACAGAAAGTGAGAAATCACCCCCCAGGGGGGATGGCCACGCCGCAGTCCCTTCTCCTCCATTCTCCTCTTGGGATCTTGGGCACGCACGCACATGCACCTGGCGTGAGTTTTAAGCCACTGGGTCTGGGACACGAACTGTGGTTGACTACGTGGGAGTCCAGCGACATAGCCATTACACTAACTGCTGGTCCCCCCAGAGCTAAATCTTGATGATTTACTGAGTACTGACTAGGCCGTGCTGTGTGATCCCTTCAGACCCAGTCCCACAAGCTCCTCTTGCTCCCACCCTAAGTCTGGCATATCTGGAGTCCCAGTGAGAAACAGCTTGGAGCCAAACAGCACCATCTCCCTCTCTGCTCCTTAGAGGTGTCACTGGCTTCTTCCACCTTTTTTTTCTGACTACTCCCAAGGCCATGAAGAAATGGAGAAACTTTTATTAAAACAGTAGGAAAACAAACTTGGCGGTGCTAGCTGACATAAACAAGCCAGATTTGGGGCTGTCAGCAGGGATATTGCAAAGTGTTGTTACAAACTATTTCCTATTATTTCCTCTGTCTAGCTCCTTCTTGATGCTTTGTTTTTCTCTCTGGGAACAGAGGAGATGTGAGGGAAAGGAATAAATAGTGTACAGACACACAGAGTTTAATACATGTTTATCGAAGTCCGTTAGGTAGAAGGCACTGTTAAGTGTGCTGTGGGTGCCTTGAGGGTGTACAGAATGTGGGCTATGAAGTCACAGTGTTTGGGGCAGACAGCTAGGCACACAGCCCACTGCGACTACATTTATATGCAGCTCGCTTCTCACGCACGTCCTTTGCACTGTAGTAATGAAAACAGCACCAAAGGAGAATTGCTCGACTTTCACTTCCTTTTCTAGAGACAATGTTTTGGTTTGAAAAGTTAAAAATGGCTATATCTTGTATTTGGGCCTAGGATTGAGGACATCGTGCTCATGTAAGTGACTGTTGTGTTTCTTAAGCACTTACTGTGTGCTGGGCAATATGGTAAGAAATTTCTGTGTATCTTTCCATTTTAACCTCCAAGCCACTCTATGAAATTGATACCATTAGTAATATTATCTTGGGAAACAACTCAGAGAAGTTAGATAAGTAGCCAACAATGTCACAGTCAGTAAGTGGAGGAGAGTGTGACCAGTACCCTGTTCACCATCCTCTACTGCTTCCCTCAGATCACACTGGCACCCTTACGGGAACTGTTCTTACCAATACGATTTTTGGCTTCTTTGAAGGCTATAGTCCCAACTGATGTAAAGATCTTTCCCAGAGGGGCCATCAGGGAGTGTGGTGGCTAAGGTGCTGGACTCCCACATAGCCGATGGCAGTTCAAGTCTCAGACCTGGCAGCTTGGAAAATATGTATGTGTGAGCCCAGAATCCCAAGAAGGGAATGGAAGAGAAGGGATTGCAGCATGGCTCTCTCTCTTGGCAGTGATTGCTCACTCTTTCTCTCTCTCTTGCTTTCTGGCAAGTGCACCCACCCTGTAGCAAAAATGTAAACAACAACAAAAAGGTAGTGTTCTTTAATTTAATATTATTATTTTTATTTGCCATAGGGTGCATATGCTTGCCAGAGAGAGAATGAGAGGGAAAGTGAGAAACCACCCCCCTGGGGGGGGATGGCCATGCTACAATCCCTTCTGCTCCATCTCCTCCTGAGATTTTGGGCATGCAAGTGTACATACCTGGCAGGATTTTCTTTTTCTTTTGTTTTGGAGAGATTTTTGCTATAGGACTTGTGCATTTGCCAGAGAAACAGAGAGGGGGAAAGTGAGAAATCACCCCCCAGGAGGTGATGGCCATGCCAAAAATCCCTTTTCCTACATTTTTCTCTCAGAATTTTATGTTCGTACACACACATACATGTCCAGAGCCCAAGCTTCTGGGTCTGGGACTCAAAACTGCAGTTCACCGTGTGGGAGTCCAGTGCCTTTACCACTATGCCACCTGCTGGTCCCCTAAACCTGTATTCTTAAGTAGGCAGTACCTCTAAAAATATTTTAATCATAAAGTTTGGTCTGTTTTATAAAATATTATGGAAACACAGCTTCAGCGTTTTCTTGGCTATGTGGATGGCTGCTTTTGTATTGCAGTAACAGAATTGTGTAATTGTGACAGACCATATATAACCTGCAGAGCTAAAATGTTTGCTCTCTGGCCCTTTATGGAAAAAATTTCCAGACCCTTTAGTCTAACAGCTTGTTGAACTACCACAAATTGCAAATTTAAAAATCTGATTAAAATAAAATTTTATTTACTGGCATGATGGAGAAAAAATACCTATTATTTAAAATCAAATTGCCTCCTATGGAGGGTCAACCCTGTTGAGTTGGTGACCTTCATGTTGAACAAGATCTTCGCTGTGCACTTGGGGGAGGGGGCGGGTCTAGTGAATTGGGGATTGGGTATACAGAGCTGCACTGTTCCATGTAACAGAAAGAGAAACATCTGGACAGAGCCAGAAGGAAAGGTGAGGACAGAAAGCAGGGGAAAGCATGTGGGCCCTGCATTTTAGAGCACAGGTACATACCTGGGCTGGGACAAGGTCCACGGGCGAAGCAAAAAGAGGAGAAAAATGACACACAATCCAGACTAATACAGGCTTGTGGGGCCAGGAGATCACCAATTAGTTTAATTCTATTATTATTTGCTTAGAGAGTTTTTTTGCTATTGGGCGCGTGTGCTTATCAGAGAGATAGACAGAGACAGAGAGACAGAAAGCGAGAAATCACCCCCACCAGGGGGGGGATGGCCATGCCACAATCCCGTCTCCTCCATTCTCCTCTGGGTATTTTGGTACGCACGCACTCACACCTGGCATGAGTTTTAAGCTGCTGGGTTCACAACTGAAACCGCAGTCAACAGCGTTGGAGTCCAGCAAGTAACCATTACACCACCTGCTAGTCCCACAATCACCAATTTAAACCTCTAGGAATTCTTTGAAATCACTGGGAGAATATTAGAAGTTATACAAAATATAGCTTGTAGTTTCTGGCCTGTCATACAAGACAGGGTGACCCTGACCGACCTCTGCATTATACCTAAACAATTAATTAAGGGAAAGAAATGTCATTATCAGATGGGAGGAAACTTAAATGTGCATAGTCTCCAAAAGGTGTGAACATTAGGCAATTTCCATGTGAGTGCCAATTTCACCACATTTGCCTTTCATATCAACACCTTCTTTTACAGCTCAAGGACACTAGGACTTCATTTTTCTACTTTTATAAAATGTTTCAACTTTGCCATGTTCTATTTTTTTTAGAGAGAGAGATTGTTTAAAAATAATTATTTATTTAATTTTGTTTATTTATTCATTTATTTTAATTTGACCAGAGAGAGACACACACATAGAGAGAGAGGAAAAGAGAGAAAGTAGGCCACCAGGTCCAGGATTCAAACCATAGTCAGCCATGTGGGAGTATCCAGTGCCTTAATCACCACACCACCTTTAGGTTCCCTTAGAGAGAGATTTTTACTATAGGGTGTTTGTGCTTGCCAGAGAGACCGAAAGCGAGAAATCACTCCCCAGGGGCCACGCTGCAATACCTTCTCCATTTTTTCTGTCAAGATCTTAAAGCATGCATGCACATGTGCCTGGCGTAAGTTTTAAGTTGTCAGGTCCAGGACTCAAGCTGCAGTCGACGCCGTGGGAGTCCAACGATGTAACCATTATACCATCTGCTGGTTCCTCCATTTTCTATTTTTATTTCTCTGTTTATGTAATGAGTTGCAGAATTTTCACTTTCCTAACAAGAAATCTATCAGGAAATATGTAATAGAAAGGGGCTCCAGGTGGCCCAGCAGTAAAGTGTGGTGTTTTGCGAAGGAGGCACACGGAGTAGCCAGAGTTGGGTCTGGAGACGCTTGGAGTTCACCAGGCATGTGTATACTGGTGCTGACTGAAGCTGGGTGTGGATTGCAGTGTCAAGTTCCCCTGGGGAGGCTCTCCCTCTCTCTGTCTCTTTTGTTCATGGAAGCAATAAATAAACAAACTTTATTTTTAAAAGAAAGAAAGAAAGATTTAGCCTGCAAAAAGGAGTTCTTACATATTTCCAAAGATGAGCTTTTTTCCAAATGAAAATATAGTAATTTCCAAAGATTACAGACTTAAATTCATAGATACATATTGATAGATATTAGAAATGGAAAAGACCTTAAGGGTCACCTTAGTTGCCCCCTTTTTGTCAAAACAGTTTCATTTAAAAAAAAAAATTCTTTCTTTCTTCTGAGAGAGAGAGAGAGAGAGAAGAAATGAGAGCTATGGAGACTGGCCCCCCAATATGCCACACTCAGCCAGCATGGGTCATAAGCACATGTGTGCCCCTTGTGCTCAGGGAGGTCCTGGGATGAAAACCCCCAACCTTCTGCATGTGGGTCCACTGCACCACTGCCTGGCTCCACAACTTTGTTATAGGGAAGATGACGGACATGCAGGGTCAGCTGGGTTCTTATGGCTGACTGAAGGGCTCGTACATTCTACCAGGCCAGAGCTTATGCCAGGTAAATTTTCAGCCAAATGTCTTCACATAAATAAATTCAGATGTTAACGTTCCCTTAGTTATTTACATTTTTAAACTCTGAGGTTTTAGTTTGCTAAACTAGCTTACTATACTTAATGGAAACTTAATTTATTTTGGCAAAAACATCTTTGATTTTAAAAGACAACTATTGAGGCCAGCAGTTGACATAACGGTTAAGGTGCTGGACTCCCACATGACTGACCATGGTTGGAGTCCTGGACCTGATGGCTTGTGTGTGTGTGCTTGCCTCAAATTCCAGGAGGAGAGTGGAGGAGAAGGGATTACAGCATGGCCATTCCCTTCTGGAGGATGATTTCTCACTTTCCCTGTCACTGTCTTTCTCTGGTGAAAACTTTAAAAAAAAAAAATGCAGGTTTGGGGCTAACTCCATAGACTAGTGACTAGAAAGCTAGTTACCACATGGCTGACCATGCAATTTGAATCCCTGCCCTGGTGGCTTGAAAAACACACCGATAGTTTGTGCACATGTGCTCAAAATCCCAACAGGATGGAGAAATGGAGGATGGAGGAGGAGGGATTGCCTCACAATCATGCCCTATTGGGGAGTGCTTTCTATCTCACTCTCTCTCTCTCTCAGCCTCTCTCTCTCTATCTCTCTCTCTCTCTCTCTTTTGAGCACACATCCTCTGGCAAAACCAAAATAAAAATACTACAGGTTTGTTCTTTTCCTCCCACAAACTCCAGCAGTACTTACTCACATATATAACCTATAATTGGCATGCACAGTACTATCTTTGCTTAACGTGTTGCTTTGCTTGAACTGCAAATCATTTGTAAGTGATCATTTAAAAGCCATCCTTCTCCCAGGCAGTATCTTATTTTCCTTGTCTGTGAGTTATTGTAAAAAATAATCCCATTTAGTTACCTTTAAAATCCAAATTTCTCATGAATTCATTGGTGTTATCTTCAAATAGTATACATTTGTGAAATGATCCTACGTATTTTCTGTTTGGATATTCCATCCTGAATTTGCATAACGCTCAGCACAAAGTCAGAACTTGCACAAGTGCAGTGAAATAACATACAAGGGAAGGAGAGGTATTCAAGCAACAGTGTTACTGAAGGCAAAGATGTTGAACAGGTGTGTTAATTTTTGCTATACAGGTGTGGAAAAGATACTACACCATTTTTTATAGTATTGCTTTGTGATGGTTACCTCCAGCCTTTCAGGTTTACATATGCAAAACTTTTTCATCATGCACTCTCAAAACATGCATCTCATTTACTTACAAATTACATATATGAATGATCTGATCTTTCAAGGCACATTATACTCAGGGTGAGGCTTTTCATTTTTCATAGTCTTGCATAACATTGTAGATAATAGTCTTCTGATCATTTTTCTTTTCTGGCCAAGTGCTTGTCAGATTCAATTAAATTTGTCATTGCTTTTACCTTGTAATGTCAGTGTTGGAAAACTTTTAGTAGGAGTACAAGTTTTAGCTCGGTGGCTTATGTTTACATTCCTATTAATGGTATATTTCATCTATGGGTTCCTTGCATGAACCTTATTCACTATAAGGTTCTTTTGGTTTAAAAGAACATATTAGAATCTGCACATTGAATTAGCAGACCCATCACTGTAGGTTTAGTGCACTGTAAGGGAATGAATGGGAAGAGCAACGCCCATCCCACCCCCAGTACTATAGAAGTTTCATTCTTCCATGAAGGCGTCTTGTATACTTATATGATAAGCAGATTGGACAATCCAGCCCTGTGGGGATTGAGGTGGACAAAGATCAGTTCTTGGTCCATGAAGAGTACAGGAGTGTGGTTCTGATGCTTTCATTTGTTTTGTTTTGTTTTGTTTTGTTTTTGATGCCACATTGATGAGATGTCCATAAAGGAGAACTAACAACTGGTCCCAAGAAGTCTCTAGAAGGAGAAAGAAGCAACCAACAGCTATTCCGTTCTCTAGAGGAGCTATTGAGTCATCGGAAAAGTCATGACATGTTTTTCCAAGTTTTTCTGTGCAAAAATATGTTGTGACTTTTCCGACGACTGAATATATCATTCACCCGATGGAACCAGAGTGTCCCTAATCTCTGTTGCACAGCAAAGGGAGCTTTACAGAAATGGAGATCTTTTAAAATCCCTGGGGTGGGACCAGCCATCTACATTTTATTTTCCCTTTACAAGCAAGACACAGGGGAAGTGAGAGGGAAAAGGAGAGAGCGACAGAGATTGATGCTCCTGAATCTTGCTTTGTGGTGATCATCCTGCCCCGGCTTCTCAATTAGCTAGGACTACTGGCACACAGCCATACTCAGCATGTTCAGGAACTGAATCCAGGCCTCCCACATGACTTCCAGGTGGTGGTGCTACCTGTGCCCAGGCATCTGTGTTTTTAAGAATTCTCTGGTAATTTCACTGTATAGTCAGAGATGAAAGTAAGCTAGCCGGGTCAATAGAAGGAAAATTTGGGCCAATATTTAGTGTATTCTGGATGGGAAAATTAATTCTGTATGCTGCAATGATATATAGTGAATGAATTAAAGGAAATAAATTTTAAAAAATAAATAAGTCCTAAAATTAAAAAAAGAAGAAGGAAAATAAAATGTAGAAGCTCATTAAAGATGAAGTGGCAAGAAAGATATCCTTGATAACATAGCTGGCAAAAGCAGGACAGTTACATAGCTTCAAATTGAGATAATAAAGATATTTTATTTCCCTGGACCACTTATTGATTATACAAAACTGAGGGTTGAGATGTTGGCAGAGACAATCTAAGATTTTTAACTGCTCTAAGAATGTCCGAAGGTCAGGACAAACAGATGACATAGTGGTTATGTCACTGGACCCTGACATGGGCAACCACAGTTCAAATCCAGACCCAGTGGCCTGAAACTCTAGGCCCATTTGTGTGAGTGCCCAAGATCCTGAGAGAAGAACTGAGAAGGGATTGCAGCATGGCTGCCCCCCTGGGGGGTGATTTCTCACTTTTCTTCTCTCTCTGTCTATCTTTTATCTTCCTGGCTAGGGCACACACCCTAAGGCAAAAACCTCTAGAAAAAAAAAGAATGTCCAAAGGACTTTGAGGCCTTTTGGCTTTGGAGGTTTGTAGGCTTATTTATGAACATCTCTAATCTTAGGTGATCTTCTGGGGCCTTTGACCTGTGGCTATTATGCTTATATGCACACTTACAAATGCATGCTCTCATTTAACTAAGAATACCTTATACCTTTTCACAGAACTTTATACTTAGAAGGTTAATTTGTTATAGAGATGTGCTAAGACTCTTGACCAAAGAAGATAAAGTGAATCTGTCTTAATCTGAGCAAGTCTTTTGATCTTTATCACATACTACTTTGCTTGTCTTGAGCCAGCCAGAAGGGCAGGAAGCCTTCGTTTCGGCTCCTCAGTGTCATGATCTGGTGAAGCACGTTCCACCCTGTGAGTGTTTCCTGAGCATTTGTCAGCCACCCCTGCACCTTTGCTTTTGTCGTAGGAAGCAGTGCAAGTATTGATTAAGCACTCGGCAGATGTCAATGCAAGGGACAAGAATTGGCAGACCCCCCTCCATGTGGCAGCAGCCAATAAGGCCGTCAAATGTGCGGAAGTGATCATTCCTCTCCTGAGCAGCGTCAATGTCTCCGACCGAGGTGGGCGCACAGCCTTGCACCACGCGGCTCTCAATGGACACGTGGAGGTGAGTGTTCTCATCTGTGGAAACTAGAATGCTCCTTATACACCCTCTTAGCTACAGTGGAACTCGATCTTATTGTCAAGACTTTTAGAGCATGTGGTGATAACACTTGTACACCAAACCTTAGGCAACTATATTTATTCTTAAATCTAGAGCCACAATGAATTGAAAAAATAGGCTGTCACTACTGTCTTTTCCTCCCATATGTATACCATAGGGTCTACTGTGACATCGTCTTCCTGCTTTCTTAGAACTCCAGCTCTCTGACTTGGCTTTAGACTTGATATTAATTTGACTTAGATGACCTGCAGCCAAGGGGGGAACCTTCACCATTACAGAACATATGCTTCATTTCATTGTTGCTATCTTTCAGATGGTCAATTTACTCTTGGCCAAAGGGGCAAACATCAATGCATTTGACAAGAAGGACCGGCGTGCTCTGCACTGGGCAGCATATATGGGTAAGGATGAAATGCCTGAAAAGCAAAGTGTACATAATCTTGACTATTGTCACAAGCCAGGGATCTCTTGTTGACTGCGTGGGTTTTCTCGTTGACTTCTTTTCAAGCTCGGCTTTCAATTAAATGAAGATTCTGTTCATTTTGCTGCTACGCATAGAGTACCCTAGTTAGGTAGTTTCTCTTTTCTTACCGTTTTGGCTTTGTTAGAGATGTATTTATCCTACGAAGAGGAGGAGGGATAAATCATGGCCTGGACCGCTCTGAATGTGCTTCAGCCTGCATTGGAAGGCTTACCACAGTATGCTTATTTGAATTTGTCAAGGCAGCAAAATAGGTGTTTTATAAAAAAGGAGGACTGACTAGCATAGCAAGGATACAAATTCCATTTGCCTTTTTATTTATTAAAATTTTTGAAAGGAACAAAAAGCAGGGAAGAAAGGACAACCCCCTGGCTATTTGTTTGTTTGTTTGTTTGTTTTATTTTGTTTTGGTTTTTTTTTTTTTTGGAGAGGTTTTTGCTATAGGGTGCATGCGCTGGCCAAATTTTGGTTTCTTAACTTTTTGCCTTTCTGAATCCTTTTTCAATAAGTATAAATTCCTCTTGTCATTATTTTTAAAATTAACATTACTTATAGAGAGAGAAGAAGGGAGTGGGTTGGAGCAGGTATAAAATCACTTACGTAGCTATGGGTCGATCTGAATGAATCCTTGGGCTTAAAAAGCCAGAATCTTGGGACCAGCAGGTGGTATAATGGTTACATCACTGGACTCCCACCTGGTTGACTGCAGTTTGAGCCCCACATCTGGTCGCTTAAAACACTTGCCAGGCTCATGTGCAGGCGTGCCCAAAATCCCAAGAGGAGACTAGAGGAGAAGGAATTGTGGCGTGGTCATCCCCCTTTGGCAGTGATTTCTTGCTTTTTGTTTCATTGTGTGTCTCTCTCTGTCTCTCTGGTGAGTATATGTGCCCTATAGCAAAAATCTCTTTAAAAAAAAAAAAAGCCAGAATCTTAAAATTTTATGTATATTAGCTTTTAAAAATAATTTGGGAGAGATTTTTGCCACAGAGCATGTGTGTTCATCAGAGAGACAAAAAAAGACGGAGAGAGAAATCACATCCCAGCAGGGATGACCACACCACAGTCCCTTATCCCTTCTCCTCTGGACATTGGGCATGCCTGCACATGCACCAGACGTGAGTTTCAAGCCATGGGGTCCTGGACTTGAACCATGATTGGCCATGTGGGAAGCAAGCACCTTAACCACTACCCCACCTGCTGGCCCCACATTAGCATTTTTGTTTTAAGGTGACATGGATTTTGAATCTGCTGAAGCAGATTAGATGTCTTCATGGTACCTGAAGGACGGGTGGAATGCTTGCCAGGATATAGATGTTTAGGCAGGACATGTGCTAAGCTAGCATAGGATAGGACTCAAAGAATCTGGGGTTTCCTGTTTGTCACTTACTGATGTGTGGTTAAAAAGTTATGGTAAATGACTTCAAAAAAGTAAAGTCATCTTTTTGTGTGTCATCAGAATACAAATGGGGAAAAAAGATATAGATGACTACCCGTAGAGAATTATTGCAAAAAACCACAACAAATAGCTTGAGATAGCACCACTGGTAACTGAAAATAATTTTTCTATGTAAGATCTTGAGAAAAAAAGAGTCAAATTTTAATAAAGTAAGCCAATACTGTGAACATCCCCTCACCTTGGCCCAACATATGTACACATATTTTTGGTCCTGTACTTGTTTTCTAACCTTTAGTTGTCGACCGTATTTACAGCAATGACCCTGAAACATCGAACAATCTTTGTGAAGTAAAGTTCAAACACATTCATCACATTATATATAGTGAGTTAGAAAAGAGAGTAAAATATTCTTTAAAAAAATGCCAACAAAATTTGAAACTAGGAGAGTTTTCTGGCTAGACACTAATTGATGTGTACTTGTTTTCTAACCTTTAGTTGTCGACCGTATTTACAGCAATGACCCTGAAACATCGAACAATCTTTGTGAAGTAAAGTTCAAACACATTCATCACATTATATATAGTGAGTTAGAAAAGAGAGTAAAATATTCTTTAAAAAAATGCCAACAAAATTTGAAACTAGGAGAGTTTTCTGGCTAGACACTAATTGATGAAGACACTTTTTTTTAGAGAGAGATTTTTGCTATAGGGCACATGTACTTGCTGAAGAGATAGACAGAGAGACAGAAAGTGAGAGAGCACCCCTGGGGGGAAGGCCACACTGCAATCTCTTCTTCCCCATTCTCCTCCTGGGAACTTGGGCACATACACACGTGCACCCAGAGTGAGTTTTAAGCCACCATGTCCAGGACTTGAACTGTGGTCGACCACCTGGGAGTCCAGTGAAGTAGCCATTATGCCATCTGCTGGTCCCTATGAGAACACTTTAAAGTTGAGCCATATGAAGATGCCATTTTTGTGGATCAAAAACAGTTAAAGGGACCAGCAGTTAGCGTAATGGCTATGTTGCTGGACTCCCATGTAGTTGACCGCAGTTCAAGTCCTGGACCCGGTAGCTTAAACTCATGCTGGGTGTGTGTGTGTGTGTGTGCCCAAGATCCCAAGAGGAGAATGGAGGAGAAGGGATTGTAATGTGGCCATTCCGCCTGGGGGGTGATTTCTCACTTTCTGTCTCTCTGTCTCTCTCTGTTTGTCTGGCGAGCACACACGCCCTGTAGCAAAAACCTCTCCCCAAAAAAAAACAAAAAACAAATAAAAAAAATCAGTTAAACAAAAGCAACATCGTACGGCTTAACAATGATCTGAGGTCATTCTGATTAACTGGTATTTTCTTTTATCAGTTTTTCCAAACCAAAGTGTCATTATTGAACTTTTTCCTAAGGAGTAGCAATCATTTTCAAAAGTATTGCCTTTTTAAGGCCAAGATACTAATGTATTGGCAAGACCTCATTATCTATTAATGTGGTGACAAATGTCACCTCTACTAGATCTCTTTGAAGAGAAGTTCACATAGGAATAATCTTTTATCTTCTCACAGCATTTTCATAATGTTAGATACATAGTAGGTACTCAATAAATATTTGTTGAATATTTGCTATGCACCTTTTTTGTAAATTATTTATTTATTTTGTTATAATTATTTTGAAGTTTGCTATCAGGTATGTGTGCTCAACCGAGAGACAGAGTAAGAAAGGGAAAGTGAGAAAATAGCTACCAGATCTGGGACTCAAACCACAGTTGGCCATGTCAGAGGCCAGTGCCTTAACCACTATGTTACCTGCTAACCCTGCACTAGTGTTTATTTATTTATTTATTTATTTATTTATTTATTTATTTATTTATTTAATTTATTATATATATATATATATATAAATAGCTCAGCAAGATACTGCTGGCAATAAAAGCTAATAGTAATGGTTTAGGTGAAATGAATTGTCAAATTGTCCTATAAAGCTTAATGATGTTTTCTGCTGCTTTGTTTTTAAAGGCCACCTGGACGTTGTGGCACTGCTCATTAACCATGGTGCAGAAGTGACCTGTAAGGATAAGAAGGGTTACACCCCTCTGCACGCTGCAGCCTCCAATGGACAGATCAATGTGGTCAAGCATCTCCTGAATCTGGGGGTGGAGGTAAGCTATGGTTAATGTATCACTGCATGGCCTGTGTATTTGTAGGTTTTCTGTTGTGTCAAACTGTATCCTGTTTGCATTTTGATTCAAGTGGGAAAAACTTATTTTCAAGCATCCTTTCTGTATTTTATAGACAACTGATAAAGGGCAATGGGGAAATAGACTAAGTAGTGGAAAACCAGAAACTGAATTAATTTTCTATAATGTATCAACACAGAGAAATATATAAATGTATACATTCTAGATAATACATATTAGTTATTTCTTTTTAGACTACATTAATTTTTATTTATAATTATTATTGTTCTCCAGTTTGTTGCAGTGCACACTTTCTTACCAGAGAAAGACAGGGAGAGAGGGAAAGTGAGAAAACAAGCTGCCAGGTCTGGGACTTGAACTGTAGTTGGCCATGTAGGAGTCTAGCATCTTAACCACCACGTCACCTTCTGACGTATTTTAAAGAGTGGCTAGTGTTCCTCGTCCCACCTTAACAATCTAGCCTTTTAATGGTAGCTTCCAGTCCCAGTTAGTGAGTGGATTGCAGGGACCAACAGAATTGTCTAGTGATGTGCTGGAGAAGTCGGCCCATCCCATTCTCCTTCAGCTAGCAGAACAGGAGGTGTGGTGGGACCCTGAACACCCTGCCCAGAGGGGAGGAAAACCATGTTGCTTTCCTGAGATCACAGTGGTGATACCCAGCATCTGGGACAGATCTCAGAAAGCAGCAGGGAATCATGGACCAAACACACCTCAGGATGGGGCCCCAAGGCTGCTGCTAGAACAGTCTGACGTGTCAGACCCCAGAGCAAAGCCCAGAGTGGGTTCAGAGCCTGACTCTATTGGCTACTTGGCCACCTCCCCTGCCATCCTCCAGCCTTTGTGTGTGTGTGTGTGTCCACTGTGCCCCTTGAGTTTGGAACTCTTTTCTTGCTCTCTGGATTCACTGCTCTTCTGGCATTTTATTTTCTTACTAATTTTTAATTTTTTAATTTTTATATTACATTTAATTACATACGTCTTTACAGTGTATTACATTTTTTTTTCTCTTCTGGCATTTTAAAAGTAGCTTTGCTTTCTACCCTTTGGCCTTTCCTAGCTGAAAAATATCTCTTTAGTGGTTGAACCTTCTGACTCTTCCTCTCCAGTTCACTCTTTGTCACATTCACTTTCTGCTCATTTTTAGCTCAGAGCAGCAAACATTCTTGGGATGACCGTGCAGGGCAAGGATAAGCTCTGAATAATTATGTTGACGGATGGATATTTTCTTTCTCTATCCACAGCCATTAGGCTTTTTTTGTGGAAATCGGAGTAAATTGGCTGCAGTGACTTTAATTGCTTTGTGTTGGACTCTTTTGCAGATTGATGAAATCAATGTCTATGGAAACACGGCACTTCACATCGCCTGTTATAATGGACAGGATTCTGTCGTTAACGAGCTGATAGACTATGGTGCTAACGTGAACCAGCCAAACAACAACGGGTTTACCCCTTTGCATTTCGCTGCTGCCTCCACTCATGGTGCTCTGTGTCTGGAACTGTTAGTCAACAACGGAGCAGATGTTAACATTCAGGTATGCACAGTCTCTGTGTTAAATGCCTTTGTATTGGGCCTCTGTTTGAGCAAAATCAACTGCTGTAAATTATGCCATGTTTTACTGAATTGTAATCTGGAACACCGTGAGTTACAAAGCTTTATCTTGGAATAGGGTGCTATGGAAATAGCGGTGTTGTTTCTCCAGGAGTGGCGGTACCAGCTGGAAGGCATTGAGGCTCCAGCCATGTGTCATTGGTAGCTGACTGAATGTTCCAGAGAAAATACTGGATCTCAAGGATGTTGACATAGTCCAGATTCTAATACTGAGGTGAATGTTGAGCTCACAGGACAGAATGGCTGGGAATTCAAAGAGAAACCTAGTTCCCATCCCAGCATGGTCATCCAAGGAATTTCTCAAATATGTTCCTAAACCAAACCCCAGAGGGTAATGTAGGACTGACCTGGTTCTAATGAACATCCCTTTATTCAGCAAACTTACTAAGGACAACCTAGTGCCTCTATTTGGTACTAGAGTACTCCAAGATGATATGTAATCTCTGCCCTCAAGGAATTTATATTATCAAAAGGAGATAACCTGCACTCAGATAATCATGAGGTAAAAGAGAATGTGTGGAGCGCCATGAAAGGGTAATAACTGCACTCTAAGAGGCAAGTATGGGCTTGCCTCTTACTTGGGGATCAAAAATGGAGGTTGAGTTTGAGCTGAGGCTCAGAGAGTGGTATCAGCTGAGATGAGGGATACAGATCATTTGAGAGTGGGTATTCCAGAAAAAAGAGAAAAGCATGTACAAAGGACTTGGAGGTGATGACTAGAAAAAGCTCTGGGAAAACTTTAGGTAACTGTCCGGCCTGCTGTGATGCCTGACCAAGGGGATCCTGTGCAGGTAGTGCTCTGGATCTGGGTTCTGTCACTTGAGTGCATTTAGATTGGAGCAGAATATCCTACCTGTACCAGGAGCTTGTTACTCATCTTCCACTTCCCTTCTTCCAAGCACACAGGACTTTTGAAGCAAAGTCTCAGCATATTCTACCTCTAACTTTGAAAAGTTATTATTTTTGAAGATTTAATTTGAAGACTATCTCACATCAGTCTATTTTCATGAACTTCTCTTTTCACTATTAAAATATTTTTTTTCTAATAATGGTGAAAAGTGGGACAAATGTTCAGAATAGCAATTTATTATGGTTTGACAGAGTATAAGTTCCATGGAAGAAGAGAGCTAAGAATAAGTCAAAATGTCACATGACCAAAGATAAGGCTCATCTACGGGCTTACTAATTTGAGCTTCTATAGCAATGAGAGCTACTAATCAGTATAGAGGTCATATGATCAGACTTGAATATTAGAAACAGTTATCTGGGGACCAGCAATTGGCGTAATGGCTATGTCGCTGGACTCCCATGTAGTTGACGGCAGTTCAAGTCCTGGACCCAGTGGCTTAAACTCATGCCAGGCGCGTGTGCATGCATGCCCAAGATCTTGAGAGGAGAATGGAGGAGAAGAGATTGTGGCATGGCCATCCCCTTGGGGGTTGATTTCTTACTTTCTGTCTCTCTTTCTCTGTCTTTCTGGTGAGCACACATGCCCTATAGCAAAATCCTCTCCAGAAAAAAGAAACAGTTATCTGGCCACAGAACACCAAAGGCAGAAAACATATAGGGGAAAAAAATCGTATGTGTAACTACATAAAAAATTATTCTATGGCAAACTAAAACAATAAAAAAGGGGGAGTCCTGCAAGCTCTAACATAAAATTGATATGGGAACAACTCAGGGCAATGTTTCTGGACATGTATAATGCAAGAAAAAGTTAATATGCTTAATAAAAATCTCACTCAAATCAATAGAAAAAGTCTGATAATCTCCTAGAAAATATAGGCAAAGGTAGATCACAAGAGAGAGAATACAATATAATAAGCCCATAAAAATATTCAGTTTCACTAGTAATTAGAAAAATGAAAATAATACAAAAATATATATTTTCCTGTAAAATAGGCAACTATCCAAATGATAATACCCAACATTAACAATAGAACTGCAATAAGTAAGTAAGATGTCATTTTGAGGAGCTTTTTTATTGCCAGAGGGCATGTACACCCCCCTCCTCCAGAGGGAGATGGAGAAACAGAGAGAGAGAGAGAGGGAAAAATTACTCTCCGAAGAAGCATGATCATTCCACAGTCCTTTCTTCTCCGTGTCTGCATCCTGTTGGGAATTTAGACAGGCATGAATATGTGCTTGACATGGTTTTAAGCCTCTAAGATTGGGATTCGAGTTGTGGTCAGCCAGGTAGGATATGACTCCCTTAACCACTGGCTACAGAGCTGGCCCATCATTTTTTAATTTAAAAAAGTCTCTATGTAGAAAAAGGAAAAAAAAAATATCTGTAGTATGTACCAATATTTAGCAGTTCAGGAAGACAAAATTATAACTTGTGGTTTTAGTTGTTGTTGTTTCGTGTTTATAATTATTTTATTTTTCATCATTATCATCATTATTACTATTTTTAATTTCCCCTGTAGGGCATATACACTTACTGGTGAGACTAGAGAGAAAGTGAGAAAGTAATTTGCCAGATCTGAAACTTGAACCACAGTCAGCCATGTGGGAGTCCAGCACCTTAACCACCACTCCACCTGCTGGCTCTATCTCTGTGTGTGTGTATGTGTGTGTGTGTGTGTGTGTGTGTGTGTGTGTGTGTGTAACTCCTTTCTTGTATATATCTTCTGATTGTTATGCAATGGACATGTGTTATTTTTATATGCAGAAGAAAAAAAAGAAAACATTTTCATTTTGGGAAAAAGGAAATTCAGGCATAGTGGACCCAGAGAGGGGCTAACTAGGAGTCGATGAAATTGGAGACCAGCAAATGGTGTGGTGGTTAAGGGCGCTGGACTCCCACATGGCTGACTGCAGTTTGAGTCTCGGACCTGGGACTTTCTTTCTCACTTTCTTTCTCTCTCTCCCCTTCTGGTCAAATTAAAATAAATAAAGTTAAATAAAACAATTATTTAAAAATAAAAAAGAAGTCAATGATACTGGTCTGGATAAACACAGTACAACATAGAGGTTATGTGTCCAGTTCTGGGGCTAGACTGCTGAGATTCCAGCCCTAGTCTTGACTTTTAGTAACTGCACGACCGTAAACTGTGTGTCTCCATTTGTTTATCTGTAAAAGTAGGGAGACGATAGTGTCTTCATCAAACTGTTGGGAGGGTTCAATGGACTTACTGCACATAAATTACACAGAACAGTGTTTGCCACATGGTTAGCATTTGATAAATGAGTATTATCATCAACATTTATTAAGAGGGATACCAAGAGGAAGAACAGGCTTAGGAGGTAAAACTAATGAATTTACATTTTTGAAAAACTAATTTCGAGCCTTGATACAGGCAATCTGAGAAACCTAGTAGTGGAAAATGTGATATTCTAGCATGGGTGGGCAGTAGAAAATAGGAGAAAAAAAATCTGCATCACCTCAGTCCCATAAAGGTGATGGTTGAAGCTGGGAGAAAAGGATGAGATTGCCTGAGTAGCGAGTACCACATAAGATGAATAGAGAAGGAGGACTCTCATAGGTCTTAGGATCCCAAGGAAGAGGAAGAGCAGAAGAAAGGATGAAAAACAAAAGTGAGAGAAGATAGGAAGGGAATGAGTGAAGGGAATGTAGTCTCCTCATGAAGGTGAAAAGCAGGCAGACATGAAAATGAAGCCTAGATGGACTGCAGTGGTCGAGATGTAAGTGGGGCCCATCGGGCATCCCTTTGGAAGGTGTGATGAAGTCTGTGGGGCCATCAAAGAGACAAGGAACTGTAGACAAAGCGGGCAGAGTCTTTGTGTGCAGGCGAGTCTCAGAAGATGATGGTGCAGATGCAGGACACATACAGGTGGCCAAGTAGTCAGTGTCCCCCAAGACCATAGACTTCTGTCTTGCCATCCTGATTATTGGGAGAAGTCCTGTGAATCCTTAAAAGGAAGGAAAATTACTGAAGTTAAAGTAGCTCTCTTTACCTACCTCCACTTGGTGAATTCACAGAGCTGTCCGATGCCCTCCATGACCTCTGTATAATGCGCCATGAATGCCCCCAGTGTCCCCAATACCGGAGACACTAGAAGGCCACTTTCTGGCACATCTGCCTACTTCTTCCAGTTAACTGGTTAGTGGTCACTTCCAGTCGGATGACGAACTTCAACTATGTAGTGCATGGATTTATGGCAGCCTGTGTTCTCTCTGACAAAATGTACCTGAAAAGCATGGTTACTTAGTTTTGATATTTAATTTTTTGATGGACTACTAATCATAAATGAAACATAAGAAATGCCATTTTTAAATATGAAATTTGTGTTTATGTGCTATCTAATCTGTGTATATAGTATTTTGTACCAAAGTTAGCCTTCTTCCCAGCCTCGCTTCATCTGCTCTATCTGCATCTTCCAGTTTCCTAATTCCCTTGGAATCCTCCTTCATTATTCCAGATGCACTCTGGGTGCACGGATCACCTAACATTTCCACAGAACCATCCTGTCTGACTCTGGAAGTAGCTTTCTAATTAAAGTTGTTATCTCTCTGTGCCAGATTGCTCCTTGGACCTTGAATGTGTTTGTAGATTGCAAGACAATTTGTATTTGTTTAGATTTCCCAAAGGTTGAGGGAAACAGCATATTGAAATGCAGCCAATATCCACCCCCATGCTTACTTTGTTTTCCTCTATTCTCACAAAACACTAATAGCGATGTCTTTGTGAGCAATTACAAGATGGATGGAAAGAAGTGGAGGAATATGTGTTCTGCACACATTTCACAGTCTTTCTTTTTTTTTTAGATCGACTATGGCCCTGTTTGATTTTGTAATATTAGTTTAATTGTGATAAGATAAAAAAGACATAGTACTTTATGGAAGAATCCATTGAAGGTTCACTTGTAATTTTCAAATAGGAAGAGCATATAAGCATGTAGACCATATCATAGTATCTGAAGACTTTGAAAGCATTCGAAGTAAGTGTTCAAGAAGGTGCTGTATGCATAGATGTGGCGGATATGATTTAGAATGATAGACTTATAAATTGCCATTGCCAAGTTACCTACCTCTTGGTCACTAGCATTTAGCCTACCCATGGTCTCAAGTCTTTGTTGTCCATGAGTCCTTAGGTCATTAAGCCTGAGAGACTGGATTAGAAGCCCATCATATGTCTGCTGTGGTGGGCCACTTTCCTTTGCTTTGTATTCTCCAGGACTATATTATGGAATGGGCTACATTGCAGAAGTTAAGGTAGAAACTGGAACAGGCTGAAGTAAGCAGCGATAGGGATGTGGCACAAGGGACTTTGGGGAAGAAATGAGGAAAGGAGGGGAATGAAATGTCTGAGCCAATCATATATTATCTCTGGCATTTAGAACCATTTAAAACAAAACAAATCAGATGATCTATAGCTTTTTCAAATTCGTATTTTAGCTAGTGCTTCCGTTGAATTGGAAAGCTTCACTGGGTTTCTGACTGTACCTCTAATCCCCAAACTGGCCTTAGTGTTATCACCCAGAAGTTTTAGGGCCACTGAGTTGCATCACTCCAGGGACACCATGCCACAGAGAATTTAATGCTTTAAGGTCTCTGAGGAGTAGCAATGTCACATGTTTTAGGAAAGTTTGTGGGATGTTGAAAAATGAGGAAAGAAGGCATTAAGAATAGAAGGAAAAAAATGAATGGATTACTGAGGTCAATTGTGGTCAAGAAAATGTAAATGAATCCATTTAGTTCAAGAGTTTATCTTTCTTAGGCCATGTGGAGTTCTGTCCTGAAAGAGAACTAATATTTGTCATAAAATATTCTTAATCCTCATTAGTTTTCCTTTTGACATAGGCTAGCCCATACCTGAATCAATAGGAGAGCTTCTTGCTTAAGTCAACAAATTCTTAAAGTAGCAAAAATTTTAAAGCACTAATTCTGATAGAAAAAAAAAAACCTATCTAGAAAATTGGGAAGAGACTAGAAATTAATTTTTTATGAAAGCAAAGTCTTGAATAAATGGAAAAATTGAACATATCTGCTCCTTTGCAAATGCAAAAAATGTTTTATCCTTGTCTGTTCTAGGAACAGAACTTTCTCAGAGAATGAAACTCAGTAGGATCCCTGATCTCAACTCAAATATTCTGAGTTACAACTTGTAAAGGCTAAATAAAAAGTGTTACTCTTTTGAACTTCATTGGTTCTCAATGGCTTTTTGAAATAATGGCCTCATGATACCCTACCATATAAATGAAGGTGCTTCCAAAAGACTGTCATGATACTCTTAATGCTTCCTGTCTCTAGCTCCCTCAACTCTGCCACCCACATCCCTGTAGGGAACAAAGAATCAGTGATGGCCTGGACTCAGTGGTAGATGAACCTGGGCAAAGATCTGTAAGGATAGATCTGAAATGAGTGTCACCACTGACCATAGAGCTGTCTTTGCATTTTGCCTAACTTGGTCAGCTCTGTGTATTTGTCCCTTTGCTAGAGGCATGAGCACTCTCAAGAAGGGTGTGGTGTTCGCTACTCCTGAAGTGGGACCAGCTTTGTAGACTGCACACTATAGAAGTTGGTTTCAGTGGTTGGCGTAATGGCTATGTCGCTGGACTCCCATGTAGTCGACCCTGGTTCAAGTCCCAGACCTGGGGGCTAAACTCACGACAGGCTCATGTGCATGTGTGCCCAAGATCCCGAGAGGAAAATGGAGGAGATGGGATTGTGGCGTGACCATCCCCTCTGCGAGGGGTGGTGATATCTTGCTTTGTATCTCTCTGTCTCTCTCTATCTCTTAAAAAAAGTTGGCTTTGGTTGTCTTTTCTTTTTTTCTTTTTTTGCCTTCTTTCTTCCTCTTTTTATCTCTTTTTTTTCTTTCCTTTTTTCCTTTTTTTTTTTTAATCTTTCTCTCTTCTTTCTTTGTTTCTTTCTTTCTTTTCTATACAGCACATGCATTTACTGAGAGCTAAAGACAGGAGCAGAATGAGAAGGCAACTTCCAGGGATTGGCCATGCCTCTAATCCCTTCTCCTTCATTCTCCTCTCAGGATTTTGGGCTTATTTCTCATACATACACTCAGAGTCACAAACCATGTACTCAGCCATGTGGGATCCAGTTGCCTTAACCACCATACTATTGTCTGGCCCCTGCATTGGTTTTCTACCTGCAAGTTAAGATAGCTACAGCCTCATAAATGGTTACTTCTGGGTAAAGCGTTTAAGCTCTTTTGCAAGCTTGTAAAAGTGCTTAAATATTTGTGAAGGTATTTTCCAAACATTGAAATATTTATAGATTTATGTATATTTAATTAAATGATAATTACTTATGTTTTCCTATTAAATTTAAGAGAAAATGCTGGAGCAAAATTTAAAGAAATAGCACCACCTAGGGACAAGTAAATGTCTGCAATTTCTGCCTTCTCTGTCTTTAACAGTCTTGGACAGTCATCACTCCTTTATTAGACAGGTGTGTTTTAAGGCCTATTCCAAATTAGTTCCCTGGTTTTTATGTCCTTTGAGCTGTCTGTAGCAGCCAAAGCCATGCTCTGGAGTTAGATAACTTTTAGCAGCTCTCCTCCACGATGTTTCTCATGGTCAGTGATATATCCTCATTCTCATAATTGCATATCCTTTTCCTCTCAAAATATTATTTTTAGAAATGCTTCAAGCTTATTTCCATTCTCCTTTGTCAGTCTTTTCTGATTCGAGTTATAATTGTAAGAAGAGATTACAGAAGAGAAGTTCCTGTTTTTCCCCCATCTACCTGAGAACCTTTAACACTGACAGTTTTTCCAGCTGCAGTGGCACAGTAGTAGCACAACACCCTGCCATGCTGGGGGCCACATGGGATACTGGAGTTTGGTTCCCAGGTCAAGCTGTACACGGTGGCACATGTGTGCGTGACTGTGATCCTGCCTGGCCAGGAAGGCTGGGAGGATTGTAGCATGAAACCCTATTGGTGCTTGTCTTTTTCTTTCTGTCCATCTCTCTCATAAAAGGAAGAAAAGAAAGAAAGAGAGAGAGAGAAAGAAAGACCTTTAAGACATGCATTTTTCTGCTCTGATGAATTTTCTTCTTGGCATAGGCTGTGTACAATTCCTTTTCTTTCTAAGGAGCAGGCTTATATAAGAAAATTATTATGTTACAACCTCGTGGTTTTATTATCTATTTTAACCCACAGTTTAAAGCAGTGGCTCTTAAACTTCAGTGTGCTGTGCAAGTTAGAAATGGGGATTCCCTCCCCCCAAATATAATTCAGAACTTATATATTTTTAAGAATTATTTAATTTTACTTATTATTAGTTTTTAGTTTGCTATAGGGCACATATGCTCATGAGAGAGAGAGAGAGAAAGAGAGAGAGAGAAAGTGAGAAAGCAAGCTGCCATATCCAGTACTTGAACCACAGTCAGCCATCTGAAAGACCAGCACCTTAACAATCATTCCACTTAATGGTCCCCAGAATTTGTATTTCTAACAAGAACTTTGGGTTATTTAGATGTAGGTAGTTCTTGATCCAATCTAAGAAATACTTATTTAGATGGTTGGTTGTTTTCTCATGTGGAGTTTTTAAAACAAAGAGTCATTTTAAAGCAAAGATGTTTGGGTTTCATTACAAAAAGGAGCATGCATTTTTTTAGAATTATTTTATTTGTTATTAGTATTGTTTTTTTAATTTGCTATAGGGCACATATGCTCACGAGAGAGAGACAGACAGAGAGAGAAAGAAAGAGAAATAAGGAAAGTGAAAAAGTAAGCCACCAGGTCCAGGACTCAGATGCAGTCAGCTCTGTGGGAGTTCAGTGCCCCAACCACCATGCCACCTGCCAGCCCCAAGGCCCCAAGGCCCCACACATGCATTTTGAAGCCTTGTATTTTAACTTCAAACTTAGAGAAATGTACCCCTGAACCTTAGAAAAATAATTATGTTATGTAGATGTTTTTCCCAAAAACAATGTTTGAATGAAACATGTTTCTTCTGTTGGGAATATTTATGGTCTAAAATAACAGTAATGTTTTCTTTTGGCCTGACAAGCTTCAGAAAAAATTCTGTATAATTATTTCTTAATCAACTGTGTAGGATTTTGGTATATGCATAGTGGTGATTAGTATATAAAGTCTGTATGTTTTCCATGTTCCAGCTTAATCTATGTCAGCAAGTTCTATAATTTATATCATGAGTAATGAGAGATGTATGTATCCAGCATGTATGTCCAGCTGGTCATTAAAATAGTAACGTGCTAAACAGTGCTGTTCCTTAATCCCATGATTTCCAATGAAATAAGTGAAGCAAGAGATTTTCCTTTGGAAGAACATAAATTTTATTTTTCCCCCTATGGAACTAGAAGGTAGGGAATGGTGGAGGGTCTGGATCAGTTTTAGGAGTTACAGTGATTCATTGCAGTTTATTCAACTTTAGGTCAAATAGGACCATATAAGTTAACACATCATTTGCCTTATGGGTATGTTATTAAAAGTTGAAAAAAACACTTTGAAGGAAACCTTTATCAGTAGATCACATGAGAACAAAAAAACATTTTGGAAGGGGCCAGCTGGTAGCAGAGTGGTTAAGGCAGCTAGATCCCACATGGCCTACAGTATGGTTGGGTTCAAGTTCCAGACCTAGTGGTTTAAAACACACATCAACCACATGTATGTGCATGCCCAAAGTCCTGAGAGGAGAATGGAGGAAAAGAGATTATGACATGGCCGTCTCCCCCAAGGGTTGTTTTCTCACTTTCTGACTGTCTGTCTGTCTCTCTCTTATTCTCTGGTGAATGCACACTATAACAAATTTTTAAAACATGTTTGTGGATGATTGTTTCTCTGTACTTTTTCAAACATAGGGACCAGCAGTTAGCATAATGGCTATGTCTCTGGACTCCCATGTAGTCGATCGCGGTTCGCTTCCCGGACCCGGTGGCTTAAAACTCACGCAGGGCACGTGTGCGTGTGTGCCCAAGATCTCAAGAGGAGAATGGAGGAGAAGAGATTGCGGTGTGACCATCCCCCCTGGGGGGTGATTTCTCACTTTCTGTCTCTCTGTCTCTCTCTGCCAGTCTGGCGAGCGCACGCGCCCTATAGCAAAAAACAAAAAACAAACAAACAAACCTCTCTAAACATAATGTTATTTGGTAACTTGAGAGGTCATATGCATTTTATCTTTTTCTTTCAAAATTATCTTTGCTTCCTGTG
Organism: Tupaia belangeri chinensis; assembly: GCF_000334495.1. Taxonomy (NCBI): domain Eukaryota; kingdom Metazoa; phylum Chordata; class Mammalia; order Scandentia; family Tupaiidae; genus Tupaia; species Tupaia belangeri. Next base: position 5,292,077 of record NW_006160183.1, on the reverse strand, counting down.
ATCATAGTGTGAAATTTTTTTTTCTTTAAAATTTGCTATAGGGCACATGTGCAAGAGAAAGAGAGAAAGTAAGAAAGCACTCCACAAGGGGTATGGCTATGCCACAATCCCTTCCCTTCCATTTTCCTCTTAGGATTTTGAGCACACATGCACACATTCCCAGGATGTTCCCCAAGCTGCTGGGATCAGGACTGGAACCATGCCATCATTCATGTGGGATCCAACTGCCCTAACCACCATGCCGCTCACTGCCCGTCCCCCATCTCCCAATTTTTTAACTGATGCTTCCAAGGCATTGTCACTAGTGTCCATAGAGATATTTCAGATTTATGTCACTGGCTCATGAGCACCTTCTTAATTACTTTCTTCTTATTATTCTTTTTTAGAGTAAAGATGGCAAGAGTCCTTTGCACATGACAGCTGTTCATGGAAGATTCACACGGTCACAAACCCTTATTCAGAATGGTAAGACAGATACTTCAGCAGTGTCATTATTTGAACAATTTCTTGGTCTGACTGAGTTTGACCGTCAGTCACCTGAATGTGAAAGTTGATGTTTGTTTGGGAATTTTAGTAAGCATGATGTACACAGTCCTTGGACGGACTTTGCTAAAAGCTCTTTGTCAGACATATCATCAGCTTTCGTCTTACTAGTGAGAACAGAAAGTCACAATTTTAAAGTCAGTTCCCAGTAAGACAAAGAATATGTGAGTTTTGAAATTGGAAATAATATACAGGCTTAAGATGATCTACTTTTCACTCTGAAACTAATAAAGATAAATCTCCTGAGTTAAAATTTACTAAGCTACATGGGCAAAGATAGAAAAAAGGTGATTCAGAGAAAATTCAGATAAGTACATGATACAAAGGATCATAAAATCAGACTTGACAGAGACCTTGGAAGGTCGCGAGATATAGTAATTTTCCAGGCTCACGACAAAGCTATACTTGACTATTCGGGATGTCTGTGAAGCCAAAGTATGAGGATGTGTCACTTCTCATGTTGATGTCCTAAGAGGGTGGTGGGTGGTCAGCATCTGTAAGTGGCTTGACTTGGACAGCTTGTGTTGTCTTTGCAAATCTTAGAGAGTACTAAAAAACAAAAACAAAAACAAAACAAAACAAAAAAAAAACAACCAAAAACCAGGATTAGTTCAGACCTTAAGTCGATATTCCAGGTTACTTCAGCAGTTTCTAAGTTATTTTTAGTTGAATCACATTTCTACAACTCAAAATTCTAGTGTAAGTCAATTTTATTTTATTTTTTATTTTTCTCACCTGTAGGAATTTTGGACGACATACACTTGAATTGGTAGTGGCACTGAGTTCTATCGTAGGCACTTAAGTCATAAAACAAGAAAGACATTTGACATTTGAGTGGAAGAGCAGCCACTGAAATTATGCTTAGAAAGCAAAATATCTGTAGCAAAGGAAAGGAAATTTATAAGCATGAAAGTGAAACTGTAGGGGAAAAAAAAATCCAGATTTCCAGTGATCCAAGTACGGTAAAATGGAAATTATCTGTGCAACTCCCATTATTTCTCATTTGAAATATGTGCCACACTTTGGATATTTATGTTATTTAAAAGGATACTTTAACTGTTTTATTTTGTTTGGACATAAATAAAAGGAGAGGGAAAGTGACACTAGTCTCTCTTTTAAACACTTTCCATTCCACTGTATTTTTCTACTTTTTTTTTTCAGAAACAATGTCCACCTCCTTAAAAACAAACAAAGCTTTCAAAACCAAACAAATCTTTTTAAAATTTAATGTGAATTTAATCAGTGGGCCTTAGCTCTGTGGCATAATAAACTTGGCTCTGTTACAACACTTGCAAACCCCAGACACAAGGTTGGAGAGAGAACAATGTTTCACCTCTTAAGCATTGCCTTTCCGCAAACCCTCCTCTGTGTGTCATCTCACACAGGCCATTCTCTTTGCATCAACCCTATGACCCATCTCCCTTCTGTCATGCTAGTATGCTTACAGTAGTTCCAAAGGAGTGCTGGCTGCTTTGGCATCTCCAAGAGGCTTCTTGGGGCTTGAAGACTTCTATACCCTCCTTGGGCATTCTCGTTAGACTTTCAAGCTGGTGAAGACCTGAAATCTTATCCCCTGTGATCAAGGGATCTTTGTTTCAGAGCCTGTTGTGTGTGTGTATGTGTGTATGTGTTTTCTTTATTTTTCTTTTATTTCTATTTATTGTATACATTCAATCACATGTTACTTAGCTTACAAAGGGACTATTCCAACATACGTACATTTCTCAGCAGTCCAGTTGACAGTTGTCAGAGCCAGTTTTTATTCTTGGTTGACCTGGCTCCTGTTTATGGGTTGGATGGAGTCCAGGGATCTGAATTGATGAGTATATAATGGCTATGATATATAGTCTATTATGAATAATGATTACACTGACATTGCTTGAGTGTCCATGCTGTGCAAGACAATTGACTAAACACCTCATTTAAATCCTTTCAACCCCCTCCAACAAAGAGGTGCTGTTATTAACTCTACTTCAAAGATGTGGAAACAGAAGCAAGGAGAGTGTATCCGCCCGTGTTGGAATACAAGTGTGTTGAGAACGGGGGATAGGAACATAGGCAATCTAGTACCAAAGACCAAACTTTCAACCATTAGACTTATCAACTGAGTCTCTGGAAGGGCAATGATTTTTTTTTAACTTGAATTCTGTTTATTCTAAAAGTCATTTACACTATTTGAAATAGAATTATCTCTGCAAAAAAGATGATTTGACATTCTCTTCTCTCAACTGACAATTCTTTGCATTCATTACACATGTGAGAATTGTGAGTTCCATCTGACATTTTATAAGCGCCCCTGGGGAGAAGAATAGGAAGTTCTTTTCTTCCCTCCTGTTTGTTGGCTTCCCTCAGGGAAAAATCCTGGGCCGCTGCCTGGAGCCTCCCTCTCCAGAGACCTCGGTGTCAGTCCCCAGAGAGTGTCACTACACAACAGGAGCCACTCTGTCCCCAGGGAGCCAGAACACTGGTACCACATGGAAACGTTGTTCCGCACCCTGAACCAACTGAATGTGCTACCAAGGAATGTGCTTTGTTTATTTGTTGTTCTGTTAAATCCCTTCCGTGTTGAAACTTTGTATAGCATTTCTCTGCTTCCCTGACTTCTTTCCATGAGTGTTAGTAGTTCTTCCAAAATCATTCAGCTTTGATAAGACAATTATTTTTAATACTTTTTTTAAAGTTAGTAAACAAAGACTACCTGTGCTGTCAAAGCACATTGTTGTCAGAAGTTGCAGGAAAGGAGTGAGGGAGGGACAGGAATGGAATGAAGGCAGGATCTGGTATCAGCAGGATCGGATCCAGCCATTTGTATCAGGCAGCTGCCTCAGAAGCTGTTTAGAAGGTTACAAAAGTTCAAGAAGAACTTTCTTCACAGAAGCATTAAAAATACACAGAGTTTGAACAGGAAGAGTCAAATGCAGATTAGGATGACTCAGTATGAGATTTTTGACCTTTTGGTTCACAGCCCTTCCAAGGCAAAGTATTAAGATGAGCATTTTTATTTGTGCAGTGAAAACCTGATTTTCAATGAATAGTCAGACAATGCCAATCACTTATTTTTGTATACACTCTGCATACTTCTGAACGCTCAACTGTTTATCCTCCCCACTCTCAATGATTAATTACCAGCATTTAACCTGCAACCTTCAAATGAGTAGTAAAGATATTTATGTATTCATCTTGTTCACTATAGAGTGTATGCACCTGTGAAGGAGAGAAAGAGAGAGAGAGAGAAAGAGAGACAAGCACCCTCCATGGGACTTATGCCGCAGTCCCCTTTCTCCAGTCCTCTGATCTTCCAGGACACTTGACTTGTGCGCATGCACTGGAGTGGTTTCAGGCTGATCAGGCCTTACCGTAGTCAGCTTATGGCTTCCAGCTCCACAGTCTGGTACATTACCAACTGTACCACAGAGGCTGAGCCAAGATCTTTAATTTTCTTTCCAAGCAAGTCTTAAAGATTTCCAAGTGAAAATGGAAAGGTTTGTGGAATGAGTGCAAAACAAAAATTTGAGGTCACCTTCTCATTGCAGTGGTTAAGGGTTGTACAGAAGCCGCCAAATCCCACATAACCAAAAGGGATTGGAGTCTTAGCTCCAGCAGTTTGAAAAACACACACAGGTGCCCAGGATCCTGGCAGGAGAGAGAATCAGAGGGGAAAGAAGTGTGGCATGATTAGTTTTCATTGGGGGGTGCTTTCTCTCTCTCATGTATGTGCATATTTAACATTGAAAAGAAAGAAGAAAGAAAATAAATCCAATTTATAGATACTACTTTAATAGAAAACACACACACACAGATTTTAATTTTTTTAAACAGTCTTACTATGTTACAATGATCCTGCCTCAGCCTCCCTAGTAGCTGGGACTATACAGCCAGGAATCCAACCTGGGCCTGCCATGTGACCTCAGCCAGTTTTGTAGCAGCATCTACCAGCATTTGCTACTCCAGCTGGGCCTAGAATACATATTTCTTTCTAAGTTATGATGTTTTCTTGAAATGTGTTTTAAATGACAACAAAAGCATGTATGGACAATAATTACCTGTGTCTTTACAGTTTTGAATTGACTCGTGAAATGGTAGTAATAGCAACAAGAAAAAATCTATTAGCTCAGATCCTTTATTTCTTTCTTCCTCACATTTTTTCACTCTTCTCATGCTCTACCCAAGTTTTGGCATATTTGAGGCCGGTAAACCTGGAGACCCAAACGTTTTGGTGGTTGTTGACTGGGCTGGACATAGACTGATACGTATGTCCAGGTCAAGGCTTCTCTGAAGTCATGGCTCTCCCTCAAACATCTCCCTGGGTTAGTCCCCATTTAGGCAGGCAGACCACTCTGGGCAGTACTCAGATGGATACCTGCACCATGGATTGCTCTGCGGTATCTGTGAAGACTGTGGCTGCCTCTCTCCAAAGCTATGGTCAAGTCATAAAAACGAATCGCTCTAGGGGCAGCCCTGTGCATAGAAATCTGGATCTCACGTGACCAACCACAGTTCAAATCCCAGCCCTAGCAGCTTGAAAATCATCACAGGTGCATGTGTGTGCATGCCTTAAATCCTAACAGGATACAGAAATGAAGGAAAAGAAATTGTGGCATGACGATGCTCCATTGGGGAATGCCTTCTCACTCTCTCTGGAGAGTACATGTATCCTCTAGCAAATAAACCTTTTCTTGAAATCTGTGTCTGCTCTTGTTGTTATGCTTTAGCACAGGGGTCCCCAACCCCCCTGGGAACTGGGCCACACAACAGGAGGTGAGTGACAAGGGAATGAGTGAAGCTTCATCTGTATTTACAGCTGCTCCCCATCACTCAGCACCCTCCTTATAAGAATCGAATGCCTGATGATCTGAGGTGGAGCTGAGGTGATGATGCTAGCACTGGGGAGCAGCTGCAAATACTGTCTTATGGTGAGTTACATGATAATTTCATTATATATTACAATGTAATAATAATAGAAATAAAGTGCACAAGAAATATAATGCCCTTGAATCATCCTGAAACTCTCTCCCCCAACTCCAGACTGTGGAAAAATTCCATGAAATTGGTCCTTGATGCCAAACAAGTTGGGGAACTGCTGCTTTAACATGAGGTTTATATAGATCTATAATTCAGCAGGTCAAATTAAAATAGAATGTCTTCAGAATTACGTTTTATGGACTTAGATTACATTGTTTACTTAAAGCAGAAATCTAGTTGTAAGATTTTAGATCCTTAAATAAGACAATATAGAAAATTTTTTCAAAAGCTTTTCCGATCAGTTTCCCTCTATGTGGATATACTACTGCCACTACTTCAGATGGTGGCTTGTCCCCTTCAAAACTTTGTACTTCAGAACAGAGATGCACATTGAAGTTAGAAAAGATCCACATTTGGTCCACATGAGTAATGAGCATAGAATGTCGTATCTGAATGAACCTGAATCCTTGTGTTATCCTGTGTTGAAATTATCTTTCAGGAGGTGAAATTGACTGTGTGGATAAGGATGGCAACACTCCTCTCCATGTGGCTGCAAGATATGGTCATGAACTTTTGATTAACACCTTAATAACCAGCGGAGCTGACACAGCCAAGTAGGTTACTACAAAAATACAGTGAAGTAATTGCCACGGGTGGGAATTCTGCCAAAGGGATTCGGCCATGCAGTAGATAGTGCCTGTGTATCCAAGTTAAAGTGGATCTGTACCTTATACTAAACAAAAATTAAATGTGAACTAAATTAAGTGGCTTTTGATGACAGGTGTAAGGGAAGAACCAGATTTATTTTTCAGTTTCATCAGAATAAAGCCTATTCCAGTGGTCTGTATTTTTTTTTTTCCTGAGAGGTTTTTGCTGTAGGGTTTGTGCACTCACCAGAGAGACAGAGAGAGACAGAGAGACAGAAAGCTAGAAATCACCCCCAGGGAGGATGTCCAGGCCACAGTCCCTTCTCCTCCAGTCTCCTCACAGGATTTTGGGCATGCACGCACACGCACTCAGTATGAGTTTTAAGCTGCCAGGTCTGGCACTTGAACCACAGTCGACCACGTGAGAGTCCAGCGACATAACCATTATGTCATCTGCTGGTTCGACCAGTGGTTTTAATTAAGGAGACTTTAACTTTATTCCTAACTCTGCTTTCTAATATTCTGTGTTCTTTCCAATGCTCAAGGTTAAAGAGGAAAGAGAAAACATCATTGGGCAAATTTAGAATTTATTCAGCATGCTTACTCAGTTTTAATGATATGGTTATAGAGTACCACTGAGTAAATCTGCTACCTAGGGAAGGGGAGACTGACCTCATTTTACACTTCAAGTCAAGAGACATATATAAAGCATCTGTATGGATCTATCTATCTGGGAGTTATGGGAGATTCCTGAAGTAAGTTATGTGGTTGGTATCTTCAAGGAGCTCATAATTTTGTTGGTGGTCCGGTGCCCACTTAAGACAAAGAATCATGCAAGATAGTTTATCAAGAAGTCCTAAGTGAAACAGGACTTTACATGGCCAATGTTTGGTATAGACAATATGTTCTGGAGAATGTAGACAGAAAGGAGAGAGTTCAAAAGTGGTCAAAGTTTTCTGAAAAAGCCAGCAAGGAAAAGATCAATTTTAGGTTATTTTGAGAGGATGAGACTTCTTTTAGCAGAGTGGAGGGTGACAACCATTCCAAATAGAAGAAAGCAGGAACAAAGGAGGAAAAGATTTCACTTTAGGGGATGCTTGACCTGCAAGAGTAGAAGGGATTTGTTGGTACCCCCAGAGGAGTATGGCATGCAGGTAGGGAGCACAGGCTTTATTGAACACTCCCTAGGCTCCAGACCAAGCTGCCTCACTGTGAGTTGTATGACTTCAGCCTATTGTGTTCAATTCCTCTGTGGTTTCCTCTTTTGAAAAATAAGGGCCAATCCATGGCCTAGTAGTTAAGGGAGCTGGATCTCACATGGCTGACCATGGTTTAAATCATGGGCCCGGTGACTTGAAAAACATGTCGAGCACATGTGGTGATTGCCCTAAATTCTGACAAGGTGGAAAAATGGAGAAGAAGGGATTGTAGTGTGACCACACCCCGATGGGAGGTACTTTCTCCCTCTT
>NW_006160183.1:5266967-5284370 GCF_000334495.1 Tupaia belangeri chinensis | reverse complement strand
TCTTTACGCCACTAGACACTCCCACATGGCAGACCTGGTTCGAGTCCTGGACCTGGTGGCTTGCTTTCTCACTTTTCCTCTCTCTCTCTCTCTCTGTATCTCTCTCTGGTCAAATGAAAAGTAATAAGCAAATGAATAAAATTAAATAAATAATTATTTTTTAAAAAGTGAAAGAAGAAATGGAAAAAGAAAAATAAGGAGTAATAGTAATAATATTACCTATATGTTATAAGGATTAAATTACTTAATAAGAGCTCCATGAATATAGTATATATATATATATATATATATATAAGTATATATATATATATATACACATATATATATATATGTATATATATATATAAAACTATAACTTCTAGGGTTATTAACAGGATAATCCATCTTGAAAGCTCTTTGAACAATGTCTGGCACATGGTAAGCTATCAATAAGTGTTAATTATTTTATTACTTAACAATATGGAGTAACCATATTGTAATGGTTACATCACTGGACTTCCACTTAGTTGACTGTGGTTTGAGTCCCAGACCTGGTGGCTTAAAATCTCACACTGGGAGCCAGCAGGTGGTGTGATGGTTAAGGGCGCTGAACCCCAACATGGTCGACCACAGTTCGAGTCCCAGACATGGTGGCTTGCTTTTTCACTCCCCTCACCTCCAGTTTGTCCTTCTCTGGTCAAATTAAAAATAAATAAAGAAGTAAATTTTAATAAAATAATTCTTTAAAAAAACAACAAACAAACAAACAAAAACACCTCACACTGGGTGCATGTGCATGTGTGCCCAAGGTCTCGAAAGGAGAATGGAGAAGGGATTGCAGCATAGCCATTCCTCCCCTGTGTGTGTCGGGGGGAGGATTTCTTGCTTTCTGTCTCTCTATGTCTCTGGCAAGTATACACACCCTATAGCAAAAATCTCTCAAAAAATAAAAATAAAATAATAATACAGAGTATTGGGTTACTGGAAAAGTCATGTCATATTTTTTCTGTTTTTCTGTGCAACATGTGTCATGATTTTTCTGACAACCCATTAAGAGTCAAGTTAAAGAGGACCTTAAGTATCTGAATAAAGAGTTTAGCCTTGATCACAGAGACTGTGGGTAACTGTAACTGAGTTTTTTAGAAGAACAATGCAAGGGCAGTGTATATTAGGAATTCTGTTTTATTTGTCAGAATGGAATGTCTTACTTGAGAATGGACCAAAGTTTAAATGATCCAAGAAAGCCATAAGGGAATCCTGTTTTAAATCAGACCGACAGAGTCAGGTGTTCTGTGCTTGAAGCCAATTATATGGAGAACTCTGGTGGATTTGGGTGATAGAATGAATTACTTTCATCAATTCAACATTGTATTGGGCTGGGTCCCGATGACCTCCTGGGCTCCTGCTCCAGAGATAGAGATAAGAACAAGAGCAAATGACTGCAGTGCTGTGAGGTTTGTATTGACGGAGGTTTGCACCAGGCGATGGGAACACAGTCAGGATTTTTTGAGTTCCCCAGAAGAGATGACATTTTGGCAAAAAGATGAGGCAAAATCAGGTGGAGGAGCCAGCAAGTGGCATGGTGGTTAAGGCGCTGGACACTCCCACATGGTCGACCACAGTTCGAGTCCTGGACCTGATGACTTGCTTTTTCACATTCCCTCTCTCTCTTTCTGTGTCTTTATCTGGTCGAATTAAAATAAAACGAATGAATAATTAAAATTAAATAAATAATTATTTTTTAAAAAACAGGTGGAGTAGAAAGAAAGGGGGAAAGTGAGGAAGAACATTTCACAGAGAAGGAACAGCCTTTATAAAGATGAAAGCATGTGAATGTGTCAGAAACAGATTCCTAAAGCATAGGTTAATGGGACTCCGTCTGTGGAGGAGTAGAAAAAAATGAGGTGGAAAGGTAGGAAGAGCCACAGGTCTAAGGACTTGTGTGTCTTGCTGAAAAAAAAAAAAAATGGATTTCATTCCTAAGCATCAAGAAGCTGTTAAAGAATTATAAATGGTCGGGAACCAGCAGTTAGCGTAATGGCTATGTTGCTGGACTCCCACGTAGTTGATCGCGGTTCGTGTCCCAGACCCGGTGGCTTGAATCTCATACTGGGCATGTGTGCATGTATGCCTGCCCAGGATCCCGAGAGGAGAATGGAGAAGGGATTGTGGTGTGGCCATCCCCCCTGGGGGAGTGATTTCTCGCTTTCTGTCTCTATGTCCCTTCTCTTTTTCTGGCGAGCGCACACACCCTATAGCGAAAAACCTCTCAAAAAAAAAAAAAAAAAAGAATTATAAATGGTTGTAGGGTAGGTTGTGTCTAATGATCCCATTTGTGTGTAAGCAAGATGGCTCTGACAGCCTTTCAGTCATGGGAGGCAGTCCAAACTAGAAACACTTGGCAGCCTCTCGCAAGTGTCCAGCGAGCAAAAGACGAGGCCTTGGGCTACGTATGAAGTTGGGATCCAGCCGAAAAAGAGAATACTGACAAATAGTATTAGCAGTGGGATAAGTCTTTTTAGAAGAGAAAGATTCCACTTCGAGTCAAAGGAAATTTTTTATTGGGATGATGCAAGTTAAAAGCAGCAGCTCGGTTCTGTGGAAAGAATGCAACACTGGGGTTCAAGAGGCTCTTACAACGTCTCGGGTTCCTAACTAGATCGTGTCTTCCCAAAGTCAGAGATTGTGAATGTTCAGTGTAAACTCAGCAGAAGTAAATAAAATATCTAGACACAAACCAACTTTACCTGTGACATGTTAGCTTTTTCTGTGATATTTTTATTTCAACTCTTGGTTAACTGGTGAGTTTTAGCCAGGAAAAAAAGTCCATGAATTTCTCATTTTCTTATGACTAAAGTCCATTTCAGGTATAAAAATAAACTGGACCTAATACTTACTTAAAATCCCACCCCCTCAGCCCCAGTTAATTCAGTAAGCATAAAGTTTATTTCCTTGTAATTATTTGCTTTAGGTTATGTGCTCACGTGTGCACGCACGCGCGCGCACACACACACACACACACACACACACACACACACTGGCATGCAGTGTGACAAAAGAGTCTTAGGCATGGCATAGCTATTCAAACAGCCATTCTTTCCATCAGCTGTGCTGTGTCCTAGGGACACTGATGAGCCAAACATCGTCCCAGCCTCACAGTGCCACATCTCTTTCTGCCACAACATATCTGGGATAAGACATGCTACCTTCAGTGATAGTATTTTATTAGCAGCGATTTTGTGTGTGTGTGCACATGTCTGTGTGTTTATGTATCTGTGCAGATGGGGGGAGGGAAACCACTTCGGGGGGAAAAATATCAAAATGAAGGGGAGAAGAATTAGAGAAGATTAAATTTACTAAAAGTTCCTCAGAAAAATTACCGTTCTCTGAACTTTTTATAAGTTTATGTAGGATAAATTATTAAAGAGAAGAAGAATAGGCCTTTCCTTCTATAAATACATAAGCAAAAAAATAGCACGTAGGAAAAAAACCTTAATTCATAAACTATATGGCCACATATTTTGAAAGATCTCTATATGACGAGTTTTACCTCCATTCCTTTCTTATAAATTTATTTGAATCTTGTCAACCCTACATTAAAATGGTCTTGTTCTTTCTTTCTTTTCTTTTCTTTTTTTTTTTTTCTTAACTTTTAGTCAAAGCACTTTGCAACTTGACTCAGTGCTCATGCGATCTTACGTGGTGTCGAAATCCTTTGGTCCTTTAATCTTGTTAGGTGGGAGCACTTATCTCTAAGATTTTTATTTGTCTTCCTTACCAGTTATGCTCTGAATTCTTTCCCTGCCTCAATGGCAATAGAACTGGGACTTTGTAGGTGTGCAAATAACTGACTCTGATGGTCATTTGTTATTAACTCCATTTTGGGGGGTTTCTTTTTTTTTTTTTGGAGAGGTTTTTTGTTTTTGTTTTTGTTTTTTGCTATAGGGCATGTGCACTCGCCAGAAAGACAGACAGAGACAGAAAGTGAGAAATCACTCCCCAGGGGGCATGGCCATACCACAATCCCTTCTCTTCCATTCTCCTCTCAGGATCTTGGGCATGCATGTACACGTGCCCGGCGTGAGTTTAAGCCGCTGGGTCCGAGACTTGAATCACGATTGACTACATGGGAGTCCAGCGACATAGCCATTACGCTAACTGCTGGTCCCAGGGGCTTTTTAAAGTATCATCTGCCATGCTAAATTCTGGGATTACAGAGGCCCTGCCCTTCTGCAATTTATAATACACTGGAGGCAAGAATGAAACAATTACAATTGTGCACAGTAAATGTGATGACAGAGCAGCGCCAGGTGCCACTGGAAAGCGGGAAAACATCTGGATATCAAGCTCTGTCTGGCAAGGCTAGGGAGGGCCTCTAGGAAGAAACAGTGGTTAACAAAGACTAAAGGATGAGTTGCAATTAGTTAGAGGTCCAGGTAGAGAGAAGCTTTTAGATCCTTAGTATAGACTAATTTTTGTTGAGATGTTACTTCCATATGTATAAACACAAGACTAGATATGATCTTCTTAGATATTTGACAGTAACATATCAGTAAATTTTTTAAATTACAAAATACAAACAGATACAAACAACATTCACATTAACTACACAGTATCACAATAGTAGCAGAAACTTGTGAGTGCTCACCTGTGCAAAGCAGTGGCCTGAGAAACTACATTTAGCTGTCACTGCAACCCCATGGGGTTAGTGCTACCATTATCCCCATCTTACAAGTAAAGTAAATGAGGCACAAAGAAGTTCCACTACCTTCCCAGAATCACAGAGCTGGTGAGTAGACATGGAACATCAGAGGGGCTAGCGGGTGGTATGGTGGTTAAAGCATCAGACTCCCACATGGCCAACTGCAATTCTAGTACTGGACCTGGCAGCTTGCTTTCTCTCTCTCTCTCTCTCTCTCTGAGAGTCTATGTTCTATAACAAATTTTAAAAAAATAATAAACAAAAAAATTAAGTAATTCTAAAAAAAAAAAAAGAAAAGAAAGAAAAAGAAATGGAGCTCCATCCTTAGCCATCTTGCCTCAGTTTGCTGCCTCTCTGCATAATAGATGATGTGATAACTCACATTTTGCAAAAGTTAAAGCACCATTTGCATAGCTGTATGGTCTTGGTAGCTAATGTGCTGACTCTTTAGAGTTCAACAGACACTATAAGAATAGAACTTTTGCAGTGGCTAAACCAAAGACAGTGGACTTAATCACATTGCACAGGGGCCCTTATCCAGACCACCACCAAATTTTATTCATACAAAAGGCTCAGTGTTCTGCATTATCGCTGGCTCTCCCTAGGTTCAGACATACCATTTGTCTATTAAAACCATCTTTATTCTTTTCTCATTGGCCCATGCCAGTACTATACCAGCATCAATGTGATTCTAAATACAAACAGGCACTGAAATTTAGCATAGGTAAGTGGTGATTAAGTGGTCATTTAGGTCCAAAATATGCTCTTATGCCAATTGTAAATTATCTTTAAAAAGAAAAGGCAATATAAAAACTCTCATAGACAACTCGTGAGAGACAAAATATATTCCTAGCAATCCCTGGGGATGCACTGATAAATTTGAGAAACATTATGAAAACAGTGGAGAAAGGTAAGCTTCAGCTGGAGGGACTGGCATGTGAGAAAGCCTGGGTCAGGACAGAGCTTGGCTCTTAGGGGGAATGGAAAGAAGTCACTGAGATTCTAGAATACACATAGATGAAGTAATAGCTGGATCTAGAAGGACCTTTCAAACTATTTTAGGGTGTTTGGGCTTGATTCGAAAGGAACTGAAAATGTCTGTAGGCTGCAAATAGAAAGGACCAGGTCTCATGATTGTCAGTTATATCCAATGCCTATAATTTAAGGGTGCTTAATAAATACAGTGAATGACGTCCTGGTCAACGTTATACTGCACATTTAACGGTGGCTCAAGAGCACACAGCCTGTACCACATAACCTATGTGTGAGGTAGGCTATACTGTCTGGGTTTGTGTAAGTATACTCTATGATGTTTGCACAGTGGGGGAGTCACCTAATGAGGCACTTCTCAGAATGTACCCCAGATATTAAATGCCACATGATTACTCTTGGATTGGCATTGATAAAGTTTGTGAAGTTTGTTTTCTTTTTTTTATTTGGGTTGGTCATTTGGGTAAGAATCATAAAATCTTTTTATGATTTTCTAAACTTAGGAATTTTTTTTTTTTTTTGGCCCCACTCTGTGAGTAAACTGAAACCAAACTCACTTCCCTAGGAAAGTTAAGACATAAGTAGTGAGTCCTTCTTATCCACCGGTTCTTGCATTCATTATTTAACCAACCTGGAGAGAATTTCCTCTGCATTTATAGACGTAGAACTTGAAGATTCAAAGGACCAGTTGTAAAGGACTTGAACATCCATGGATTTTGGTTTCTGAGGCAGTCCTGCAACTAGTTCCCCACAGATTCCAAGGGATGACTATATAGTAAGGAACTTAGAAACACAGATAATAGAAATGTTATCTGATCATAATTCATTCTTGGCTTTCAAGAGCACACGACCTGATTACAACTTCAAAACTCAAGACTCTGGATCACCAGTTAAGCTAATAATAATCACTAGGGCAATAGTAATAGTAACTATATATTGAAGGCTTATCATGTGCCAGATGCTCTGTTTAGCACTTTGTGTGCATTATCTCGATGAGCCCTTATAAGTACTCTATGATGCAGACACGGTAGTAATCTTTCTTTTCCTGATGAGAGAATCATTGTGTACTTGGAAAGATCAAATAGCTAGCAAGTAGCAAAACTAAGATTCAAACCCAAAGTTTCAGGCACCATCACCTATCACAGTGTTGTTTACCACATGCCCCAAATGGAAGGTTCTAGAAAAGATTGATGTAGGAAAGGATAGCCATGTCTCTGTGATGCTAAGGAGAAAGCTTAACTGAACCCATATTCTAATGGTGCAAAAGTCCTTTGCTTCACCTCTGAGAGCTCTCTACAGTGGACAGTCTTTCAGAGCTCATTTACTCTGAAATAACTGGGTAAGAGATGCCAGCTAACCTAAATTAAAAATAGATAATACAAATGTGTTCCATTAATTTTATGACTGTTCAAATAACTGTAGCAATTTAACTGCAATTGGTTTCCTCTTTCCCGTAACTTATGTGTTGTTAACTTTAGTCTTATTTGATATTTTTATTCTTGATTTTTAATGTATAACTGATGAAATAAGAGTGATGCTTCCTATTTGACTAAGACGGTCCAAGTTCTAATTTTCTGCTAAAGGTATTATAATCTTTGCATAATCAACAGTCTTATTTTATAACAATAAAGGAGTAATCTTATTTTGAAATGCTTGAGTCATTTTTGCAGTGATTTAGACATTACACTTTTCTTCTGATCTTGACTTAATATTTAGTTTTATATTTGAACTCTAGTATCATTTTCCAGTTCAAATGCTGACAGTACTTGAGTCTATATTAATGTTTTGAAAGTCTATGCTGAAGTGGTGACATTTTATTAACTGTAGAGAAAAATATATATATCGAACAGAATTTTTACTAGATCTTTTAAACTGGAGTGATTCTATCTCTGTCATCTTCTCAGGTTTATAAGTAGTGGTGAGAAAAATTATTTAATTAGCTAATGTAGTGAGTGATGAATTGTCTAAAGACAGGGGTTAAGTGGCAAGATTGATTAGAAGTACTGACAATGAAGTTTATGGACTGTATTATGATATTGGTACATTTTGGGTTTCTCAATTGCTTTCTTATGGAGTTTAAGATTATTTTTTATAATTCCTTTCTTTGTATTATTTTATATAAAGATGTACATTTTATATATCTTTATAACATATAGTGAGTATATGTGTGTGCATGTTTGTATGTGTACATCTACATATGTATGCATGTGTATACCTGTATTTGTAAAGAATGAAGAAGGTCCAACGAAATCTTGAGAAATCCAGTCTCAATGTTAGGCACATTCTTTTGAGAACTTCAAACCATTTTAGAAAAAATTCTATTCATTTTCCTCTTCCAAATGTCCAGGGATATTTAATTATGTATTTTTGTCTTAACTTCCCCAAACAAAACTTGAGACAAAATCACATTATCTTAAGGTTTTATTTAGTAAGGAGCTTTTAAAACAAGTGTAAACATGTAACACATTGTTTCTCTTATATTAGAAGAGAACACTATAAATAATAGCGTGAATAAAAAAGCTTCTTTCCCATCCCCCAAATCCCTCTTCCTTTTCATGAGCATCAAGGTCATCACTGATGCAATTGCTTTTCAGAGTTGTTTTTTTTTTTTTTTTTGTAAATGATGAGAGAGGCAATTACAAGCAGTTCTCCTCCACATGACACTGCCCGGAAGACGGGAAAATTGCATCCCTTGATGGATGCCAGCTATTACATACACTGGGTTGGAAATCTCCATATAGGGAAAGGAAAACCAACAGAGAGAAGGCTGAACAAAAACCCCAACAAATCGAAGTTATTATGGAGAGAGTGGTGGTTAATTACCGACAGCCTCAGATTTTGCAGAGTGCTGAATACTGTGAAAAAATCTGTGAAGATGTAGATACTTTGACACTTTTGCACACATAGTAGTAATAGTAATAATAATGGGGGGAATGTCACATAAAATTCACTTATCCAAAGCTTAACAAACTCCAATCGTATCGTATGTATTTCTTTATCGAGTATGGAATCTGAAAATGGACTGCTTTGTACCAGAGAAGAAACTTAGGTGATCAATGCTGCAAGATGTCAATGGTCTCATACTTGTTGGTGTTATAGAGAGGATTTTTTTAACATCTGAAATATGTTAGTTGATTAAAATGAGATGTTATGAGGCCAGCCAGCGGCATGGCAATTAAGGAGGCTGGATTCTACATGGCCTACTACATGCTTTGAGTCCCAGATTGGTGACCTGAAAACAGTGTCAGGCACATGTGCATTCATGCCCAAAATCCCAAAAGGAGAAATGAAGGAGAAAGGATTGTGGCATGACCATTCCCCATGGGAGGTGCTTTCTCACTTTTCCTCTCTCTGAGTCTCTCTCTTTCTCTGGTAAATGCACGTGCCCTCTTGCAAATTTATAAAAATGTAAGATGGGACCAACAGTTAGCATAATGGCTATGTCACTGGACTCCCACGTAGTCGACCGCGATTCGAGTCCCAGACCCAGTGGCTTAAACTCATGCCAGGCACGTGTGTGTCCGTGCCCAAGATCCCAAGAGGAGAATGGAGGAGAAGGGATTGCGGCGTGGCCATCCCCTCTGGGGGGTGATTTCTCTCTCTCTCTCTCTCTCTCTCTCTCTCTCTGTCTCTGTCTGTCTGGCAAGTGCATGCGCCCTATAGCAAAAACCTCTCAAAAAATAAATAAATAAATAAAAATATAAGATATGAGGGCCCATAAGTGGCATGGTGGTTAGGGTGCTGAACTTCCATATGGCTAACTGCAGTTTAAATCCTGGACCAGACGGCTTGCCTTCTCAATTTCTGTTTCTTTCTCTCTCTGGACATATTGAAAAATAGCATATAAAATTAAATGAATAAATAATTCAAAAAATATATAAGATATGAGAAATGATCACTAACATTATAAATACTTATAAGTACACAGAAACCACCCCATGATGCCTTTTGTTATGAACTAAAATGTAGCACATGGCTTTGGTCCTTGTTCAAGAAGAGGTGCTTGGGAAGAGGTGGAGGATTCAACTCTGAAGGCAAAAGTCACTGCCATCAGAGGGCTACCTGTCCTTAGAGGATTGTCCTGAGGACTGTGTTACAGTGGGGGTCAGTCTGCGTTTTTTCTAGATATTTTTTTGGGGGGTGTGATGCTATTAGAAAAAAAAATATGCTGGGTTTATGAAGTATATGTAAAATAATGCTTATTACTTCCAATTGTGTTTTTGTGGCTATCGTGATATGGGTTAATGAACAACATGAGAATACCTCAGGATGATGAAGTTTCATCTAAAAAAAAGTAAATGTTAGCTTTTAAGCCTAAAATTTTATTTTCAGTAATATAGCCACTGTTAACTCTTAGCAAAGTGCATGGCACATGAAAAGTCAATAGTAAGCATCTGTTGGGAACCAGCAGATGGTGTAGTGGTTACATTGCTAGACTTTCACATGGTTCTAGTCCTGGACCTGGATGCTTGAAACTCATACTGGGCACATGTGCGTGTATGCCCAAAATCCTGAGAGGAGAATGGAAGAGAAGGGATTGTGGCATGGCCATCTCCTCTGGGTGCCACTGGGGTGCTTTCTTGCTTTCTGTCTCTATCTTTCTCTGTCTCTCTGGTGAGCACACATGCCCTATAGCAAAAATCTCTCCTTAAAAAAAGTATCTATTTATCAAATCAAGACTAAAACAGGTTGTTTTTCAATGTTGAGAGTTTTTCTTGCTCAGCATTGTTATCTCTGGTATTTAGGATAGTATCTGATACTTAGAAAGTGTTGAACAGACGGGTGAATGAATGAGTGGGATGTATAATTGCTAAGCTGAAAGAAAATAAAAAGAAAATTAATTTTAAATTTAAAAAGTTTCTGTTTATGTGAAACAAAATTTCTTAAAAATATACATTCCTGTGTTTAT
Organism: Tupaia belangeri chinensis; assembly: GCF_000334495.1. Taxonomy (NCBI): domain Eukaryota; kingdom Metazoa; phylum Chordata; class Mammalia; order Scandentia; family Tupaiidae; genus Tupaia; species Tupaia belangeri. The sequence goes on along the minus strand of NW_006160183.1, from coordinate 5,273,790 downwards.
GGGCTTTTTTTTCCCCTAGGTTTTTGCCATCAGGCATGTGTGCTTGCTGGGGGAGGAGGGGGAAAGAAAGAGAAAGAGAGAAAGTCAGAAATCACCACCCAGGGGAATAGTCATGCTGCAATCCTTTCTCTCCCATTCTCCTCCTAGGATTTTGGGCACACATGCACATGTGCCTGGAATGCTTTTTCAAGTCACCGGGTCCAGGACTTGACCCATGGCCAGCCATGTGGGAGTCCTGCACCTTAGCCTCCCTTGCCACCTGCTAGCCCCTCTTTATGGGCTTTTAATTCTAGTTTAGATTCAGGACTTCATTATTTTAAGCTCGGAAATGATCGCATCATTATTTTTTGAGTGGGAGAATTACAAAATTATTTCAGCCAAGGGTCCTTACACAAGTTGTCATTAATTTTCATTAGAGAACACCTAGGAAAGTAATGGTCCTTCGGCATGTAGGTTGAGATCTGTTACTGTGAGCAGCTCTGTTTTTCCTCCTCAGGTGTGGAATCCATAGCATGTTCCCTTTACATTTAGCTGCCCTAAATGCTCACTCTGACTGCTGCAGGAAGTTGTTGTCATCGGGTAAGTAAATCCATTACCACAAATGAGGCTTACTGTGTCCTGTACGTGAGTCACATGGCTTCAGGTGTGTAGTCAGCGTGAGTGGCTATCTGTGCTTCGTGTCTTTCCTGACCCGGCAGGATGAGTTGTGCTCCAGAGCTAACTGCATGTGACAGCTCCCAGTAGCCCTTGGTGTTGTCTGAATGTCAGCACTCCTGCTCCAGAATAAGAGTCTTGTCTATTTTCCAAGTTAAATCTTGGGTGATCCAGGGTGAGGAAGAGGCAGGGATGGCGGGAGCTTTTTAATCATTTGAGTCAGAAGTGAAAAACTTCTTTGAGACTTAAAATGGTGGCTTAATACCAAATGTTTTCAACAAAGAGAAAAGGCCAAATTCCCTACATTTAGTGATAGAAAATGTCAGGTTACCTTCCCCACTCCCGGGGCATGAAGAAATCACTATGTCTGATTCTATCCAGCTAGGCATAATTTTTGCTTTTTCAATGTGGGGCTATTTGGAACCAATGCACGTTTTCTGGTTTGGAGCTTTACTAATCTTTCTTATCATAGCTTCCGGCAGCCCCTATAGAGTAAGAAGTTTCTGGGTTTTCCAAAGTGATAGACGTCTGCAAAGCAAAGATTGTTTATGAATTAATTCATCGGATATCCCAGAGGCATTTTTTTCCCCTTTCAGCACTTTACCTCTGGTTGATTTTACTTTCACTGCTTTTGACATGTTTAAAAATAATTCCTGCATGAAAGCTTGTTTTCCAAATCTTAAACCAACTGAAAGGTTGGGATACACTTAAGTAAATCTCTATCTAGCATGTTAGGATTACTCCTGGCCTTCCGTGTTTTCTTCATGTATTCTGTCTGCCTGTCTATTGCCCTACTTATCTCAAATTGGTTTCATAAATTTTCTATCCTGGGATTGAAAAATGGGGCTGCAGTTCACCCAGTGCTGAATGGGAAAATAAATCCTTCTTGACTTCATGGTTCTTCCTATAAAATTGCCAAGCTTGAGCAGTTACCATTCGTTTCCATGACAACCTCTTTCTGACTACAATTGCTTGCGTTCTGGTTTTTCTACTAACTGATTTTTCTGTCTCTGCAATGTTTCTTGTGGTTTAACTAGGACAAAAGTATAGCATAGTATCCTTGTTTAGTAATGAGCACGTGCTGTCTGCAGGCTTTGAAATAGACACCCCAGATAAATTTGGAAGAACGTGCCTTCATGCTGCTGCTGCAGGAGGGTAAGTAGTTAGTAACTTCAGTTATTTTCTGACTTAATTACTAATTTATCTTAATTGACCTAAGTTGTCTGTGAATTAAAGGCATTTTCTTCATAAAATGAGTGAGAATCCTTTCTAACAAATATTAAATCTCACTGTGTTGCATTTCCAGATTACTAGTATATTGCTCTCCCACCAAAAACAATAACAAGTAGTTTTTCTTTTGTTTTCTTTTCTCTCTTTCTTTTCTTTTTCTTCTTCGTCTTCCTCTTTTTTTAATTATAGATTTTCAGACTATACAATAATAACAATAATAATTTTAAAACCCTTCCTACCTTTTTCTTCTTTTGTTGCTGGTAGGTGAGTGAAGATCAAGAGAATCCAAGATTTAAGTAATTCATGTTCATTTATAGACAATTTTGTTCTTTTTTCAAAACTAATTTTAAGGCTTTGTAATGATAAATGTGAACAAAGTTCAAGAAAACCCAAGCAAAAGGCCAAAGGTGATTTGATCCTTGCCTTCGTTTTGCTCCTTTGAGTTGAAAAGAGAATTTTTCATCAGCTACTCTCTCTTTCATATCCACGGGTGGATTATAGTTCTGATCCATATACTATTGGCGTGTGACCACGCATTGATCAACATGGTGTTTCTTGCATGAGCTTGTTTAAGTAAGGTGTTGGTTCTTTATCAGTTTCCTGGTTCTTGAGGGACCGCAATGTTTCTTCATTTGTCATCTATACATTACCAAAGGCATTACCTATTTATAAAAGGTGGATTAACTGAAGCATTTGGGCTTCCAATTTACTTGGGTCGCTTTTGAAGTCTTATACTTAGCTCTGAATTCAGAATTCATGTTATTGTTCAAAAGAGCCCCTTCCCTCTACCCCAGTCTCTAAATCGTATGAGCTTCACAAGCAACACAACTGCCTCTACCTCAATCCTTTGGCATCAAAGTACCAGACAGGTGCTTCGTATTAAGTGGCATGCTGCGCCGATGTATACATGTTCTGAAAAGTTCCTAGATTTATGACCAAAATAGTTCCTGACTAGTTCTCTGACAAAGGTGGCTATAAAGGGTGGTTGTGGGGCAGGGAGAGCCCTGCCCAGGTTTGTCATTAATGAGATCATTTTTCTTATTTAAATTATAATGAAACAATGACTTCCAGGCTACCTCTTAGCATCTCAACTTTAGAGCAATGATGGATGATTATCTCCTTTTATGCTCACAGTTTTAAAAGTATTAGCCTATACAGAAAGTGGATTCATTTTCAAAATTTCGATTAGAATTAATATTTAGGTATGTGCTTTTCAGTAGGAAAGTCACTTAAATGGATCCTTTTCTCTTTTCTAAACATGATTTATTGCTTCTTTGTCACTGCAAATGACAAAGAAGCTTTGGAAGATCACTATGCTCCATTACATCACTTTCAGCCTTGGTTCTGCACACTTATTCACCTAGATTACAAAGGCAGGGAAATGCAGCTGTTTATTTTCCATTAAGGAGTATATAGTTGAAAGTGATTATCATGGTGAATTCATTCTACTGTGATAAAAGGTAATGCTTATCCACTCTGGCTCATTATTTAAGGTGACATGAAATTATTATAGGTTTAAGTGGTTGTTCCATAAACTCTGGATGGTTTTGAAAAAGAATTTTAGGATAAATGATGAAACCATCACTGGAGGGTTTAATCAGGTAATACTCATTATATTCCTTCATCATGGAATTGGAACCGTTCCACCACACTCTTTAATGGATGGATTTATTAGCTGCAAAAAAGGAACTTTAGGAACTTTGGGTCCTCATAATATGGCATTACTCTAAAATATTCAGGTTATTTTTGCGTTAGCAGAATTTAAACCTGGAGCTGTCATTTCATCTTGCTCTGCACTCTGCAGAAAGCAACTCTTTCTGAAGATAGCGCAGTAATTGATCTCCACTGTCTTAATGATGTTTTCCCTGTCTTTCTAGTAATGTGGAATGTATCAAACTCTTGCAGAGCAGCGGAGCAGATTTCCATAAAAAGGACAAGTGTGGGAGGTATGTAATCAGGGAGCTCAGCTTCAAGTGCCTAAATAGATGGAGTGGGAGCTAGTCCATCTAGAAGCCATGTTCTGTTGAAATGGTAAACACGGAAGCTGGTTAAAGAGCGGGAATCCCATCCCCAACAGGAAATCCCTTCTTGTAGAGAAATACCAACAAAGAGAGCAAAACCACAAGAAAAGCATTTCCTCTTATGGCTTCTGTTTGTTCATTAGCATTTTGTTATTATTATTATTTGTTGTAGGCCACATGCACTCACTAGAGAGAGAGAGAGAAAAAGAGACAGGAAGTGAGAAAGCAAACCACCAGGTCTGGGACTCGAACCACAGTTGGCCATGTAGGAGTCCAGCACTTAAACCACCACGCCACCTACTAGCCCCAGAGCTTCTATTTATAGGAGCCAGCTTCTCTTCTCTTTCTGTTTTTGTTGTTGTTTTGTTTTGTTTTTTTAAATCTCCTACGTGGATGTATCAATAGATGAGAAAATTGTTTGTAGCAGTATAGAACACTTTAGTGACCCCCCTCACAATTTGGCCACAATATCTAGAACATTCATTATGTGTATTGGACATTTCATACTGGATAAAATTTCAGACATGTTTAAAACATAAAATACATTCACACATATCCAATGGATCAGAGAGTGTCTCTTACTTAATGAACCTTTGGTAGCTAAACTATGCCATAATGCTAGCTAGTACATGTATATTTTTTCATGTATATAGATATATTTTTCCCATAGAATTTCTCCATCCCTCCTTTCCACATGTATCCAGGCTCTTTGGAGTTGCTACAAATTTCTTCTTCTTTTTTTTGTTTTGTTTTTGTTTTTGTTTTTGTTTTTGTTTTTGTTTTTTGAGAGGTTTTTGCTATAGGGCATGTGCACTCGCCAGAAAGACAGAGAGAGACAGAGAGACAGAAAGAGAGAAATCACCCCCCCCCAGGGGGGATGGCCATGCCGCAATCCCTTCTCCTCCATTCTCCTCTCGGGAACTTGGGCACGCACGTACATGTGCTCAGCATGAGTTTAAGCCACCGGGTCTGGGACTCAAACCACGGTTGACTATATGGGAGTTTGGCGACACAACCATTAGGCTAACTGCTGATCCCTACAAATTTCTTCTTTTACCAACCTACCTAAGACAATTCCTGCTCACCCTTACAGATTTATAGCAAGCAACACCTTCTTGCCACTCAGGTAGACCCCCTAGCACTCTACATAACCCATGACTGAAGTACACACCCACCTCTTCTAGTGGATTTTTTTTTATCTCTCCTCATCTGACAGTGAGTCTTCTAAAGACAGGGACTGGGTATCATTTTCTCTTTGAGCCCTATCATGTGATGGATAGCTAATAATTTTCAGACTAATTAATTAAACATAAACAATTCAATACATAAAATACTAGTGATTTCCTTCTTTGATACTAAAGAGGAAAAAGTCAACTAGTAAAAGAGCCTATAAATACAAAATAGTTGTATTTGAAAACTGATATAATTCTTGAAGTTACTTTATTTCTAGTATTCTGTTCCCTAAATATTCACACCAGAAAAAGTATTAAACAATTGTGAATTAAAAATGAATAATGTAAAACAAATTACTTCATATTTCTGCAGTCTTGCTCTTTAAAAGTTGCTTATATTTTCTGAATATTATTTACTTAGTTTCTCAAAGTAACTCTATGAGGTATAGGGTGTGCTAGTAGATAAGAAAGCTGACCCCAGAGAAACTCCATGATTTATATATGTAAACAGAGCCTTAAACATAGAAAGGACCTTTGAGGACAAGGTCCTCTGGTGGTAGGTCTTCATTTAAATAAGGATGAGGAAGACATCCCAGAGAGGGGGAATGATTTGAGTCAACTCGTGGATCTGTCCAGACTAGACCTGGGGGCTTCTGGTTTTGTTATGTAGTTTTTCTTTTCTTTTCTTTGCATGTATTTGTATTTTAGATCTTGAAGGAAAGAATTAGAATTACAAAGCAAAATTTTAAAAATGCATGTTTTTATATCTGGCTTTATCTATTTACCTTTGCTGGACATTTTTATATCTTCATATAGCTGTAAGTTACTGTCTAGCATTATTTCATTTCAACCTGAATGACTCTTTTAAACATTTCTCTTTTTTTCATTGTGAGTCTTTTTTTTATTAATTTATGTATTTTACATTCATTCACTGAACATCGTTGTGTAATTTTTCTATTCACTTACATCCTTACCCTCAAGGAGCTTACAGTTCAGTGGGAAAGATGAGACTATACCAGCAGTTAAAAATAGAGGTAGCGGGACCAGAAGTTAGCATAATGGCTATGCAGTTCGTGTCCCGGACCTGGTGGCTTAAACTCAGATCCCGAGAGGAGAATGGAGAAGGGATTGCGGCATGGCCATCCCCCCGGGGGGTGATTTCTCGCTTTCTGTCTCTCTATCTCTCTCTGTCTGGCGAGCACACGTGCCCTATAGCAAAAACCTCTCCAAAATAAATAAATAAATAAATAAATATCGAGGTAGCTCAAAAGAAACCCAGACAATAGCAAGCAATCTCAGACAAAAGAAAGAACTTGTGGAAGTCAAAGGATGGATGTGGCTCTGACGAGTAGAAGTAGTAGAGAAGGGCATTCCAGAAGGAAACCAACATGGTCAATGGTGGAGGGAAGTATGGACATGACCTGGTAAACCTCAGGTCATTCACTTTGAAAATTCGAATGGACACATACAGGGGAGAGATAGACTCTGTACTAGAAGATTGGAAACAGCTTGAGCAGGTCTGCAATTTCGGGCTAAAGAATCAAGACTTTGTTCAGCGAGGAGGACTAAAGATTTTAGAACAGGATTGTCATATGTGGGTATTGCTTCTTAGAAAACCCAGTTCTTCACTTGTACCAACAAGAAATTAGATGGAAGCTTGTTTAGAGCTAAGGATTCTCTTAATGGGATGGCCTTGCAATAGTTCAAAAAATCAGTCATGTAGACCTGAACCAGACGGCAGCAGGA
>NW_006160183.1:5253839-5266729 GCF_000334495.1 Tupaia belangeri chinensis | reverse complement strand
GCAGTGGCTGGCCTTGTCTGAAGTTACTGTCTTCGTAACCTCGATTTCAATTTATACAGTCAAAGCAGGGCACATCCCTTGGCCTCTACACACTCTGAGAGCCGAATTGCTTTTCACGCCCCTAGGAATGCTGCTGTCAGTGCTAGTGCCAGTAATGGGCCTGTTTTTCAGACTGAATGAAGTAATCAATTACTGTTTGTTTTTCAGGACTCCTTTGCACTATGCAGCTGCAAATTGTCATTTCCACTGTATCGAGACATTAGTGACCACAGGGGCCAACGTTAATGAAACAGATGACTGGGGACGGACGGCTTTGCACTATGCTGCTGCGTCAGACATGGACAGAAAGTAAAAACAGCCTTGCTCATGCTTCCCCGGGGAGGTGGGGGGACCTAGTTTTCTTCATTCTGTTTCATGGAAACTGAAAATGAAGAATCTCTCTCATCCAGCTCCAAGGAGTCTCAATTACTTCATTCCCAAACCCAGGTTTTCCCATTCTGCTCTCTTTATGTTTGATTATTACATGTCACTGCACAATTATTCTCTTCTCCATTCTTTGGGCTGAGTGCCAAGTGGAGCTGTCAAACCCAGGTTTTCAGTTCATTCAAAATCTTTGTCATTTATTTGGACACATATCATAGTTTTTATCATCACCACTTAAATGCTTCATTTGCTGAAAAACTTACATTTGATAATATATATGTTATATGTCAAGAATATTCACCTATGCATAATCCCAACAGCTTATAACTGCACCACCAGCTTGTGTAAACAGGTATTATTGTCCCAGACTTGGGCATGAATGCTGGAGAGGAAGTTGTTTGTCCTAGACATATTTGGATTCTGTGTGGCTAGGAATGGAAAGCAGAAATAACCAGTTCAAGGGGAAAAGGTGGGAGAGGTGCCCAGAGTTTGTGAAGTCATTCTCAAAGGCTAAGGCCTTCTTCATAGGCATAGTTTTGGTAACCCTCTTTGGAGCACTATGAATTATCTGCTGCCCTGTGCCATGGAATCAATTCTAGATCAGTGCTAGTTGCTTCTCTTTAGAGCAATGGCTTGCCAACATTTTAGACAGCAACTCATGGTAAGAAATATATCTCATAACACAGTGCATACATTCATATATATGTGTTTCATATATTTGGTGTAGAACAGAAATAAAAATGTCATAAGGTCATATTTACTTTCATTATGCATGATGCATTTTGATGTATTTTTTTAAAAGATTCTGACTACAGTCCATTAAATTGATTTCACAATTCAATAGTGGATTCTGATCCATAGTTTGAAAAACACTGCTCTTCTCTTATATACATTTTTATTATATAAATAATGTGTGTATTATATGATAATATAGTCAGAAATAGCACTCAAGATCCCATAGCTATGGAAGTTACTAACACAAGCATCATTTATCGAGCACCTATGTGTCATCCCTTATGTTACTCACTTGGAATAGAGTAGGGGCAGTCATGGCAGGGGGAACAAGTATATTTCACCTATAAAGAGCTGGGAAAGAAATCCTGGATAATGAAGAGTTGCTCTGGCAGATGAAGGGTGACTGGGACCTCCATTCCTGGATTAGTGAGATGCTAAACTGGCAAGGAGGCAGCACAGAGTGCAGCAGAGTCAGAGAAGTTTGAGCTAAGTCTCCCCCTTTTCTTGCAGGGAATTGAAGATGTTTATGGAAGGGTGGGCAGGTCGGTTCTTGTCTTAATCACTAATACCTAAGTGGAAGTTTTCAAAAGCTATCTCAATTGGATTCCTCTGGAGAGAATAGATGTACTGGCTGGCCTGAGAGAGGCCCACGTATATCCTTAGTGAAAATCAGTGGTGCTTTTTTCTTTTGGGTTGGGGTAAAAATGGTTGAGCTATAATTGCACTAAACTCATTAGCAACTTTGCCATTTAAGAAATTAACTGTCATTTTTTTTTTCTATCCCTGATGCTGAGAAGTAAGACTATCTTAGGCAATGCCCATGAAAATTTAGAAGAGCTTGAAAGAGCCAGGGAGCTGAAGGAGAAGGAAGCCGCATTGTAAGTTCCCTCTCAGCTTAAGGACAACGTGCCATTTTCTGATGCTTCGTCTGCTTCTCTGGGTTGCCACGTGTGCTATACTATTTTGGGATTTCATGTGGGATTTTAAGGAAGTAATGTGGGCTCGCCTTTAATGGAGAAGAAACTTTTCTTAATACATCCTTCAATTACGCTGTTTTACATCAGGAGCTCTTTTAAAAACGGAAAGCTTTGCTTTGGCCATCACTGTGATTAGTCAGCAGTTTTTAGAGGCAGGTGTCCTAAATATTATTTCTGATTTCACCACACATCATGTTCCTTGACGGAATGTATTTATTAAGCCTCCCCTCCAGGCTGATTCTATAAATGAAGTCTTGAGATTTTGGTGTGAAATATACCAGTTATCCTTTGCCCTCACCTCATTTTTTTCACCTCTCCCATACACAGCAACTTACAAATACCTCCCTGCTCACTGCAGATAGCTGCACCGGCCTATCTCAAACCACTTGCCCCTCTGTGGCTCCTGACAGAGACTCAGCTGTTGCTGCAGTTGGGGCTGAAGTGCCTGCCGTCACTCAAGGGTGTTCATACAAGTGAAGCTCCTGTATTTGTCCTCAGAGAGTCCATTTTCTCTCTCTCTCTCTCTCTCTCTCTCTCTCTTTTTTTTTTTTTTGGAGAGGTTTTTCTATTGGCTGTGAGTACTTGCCAGAAAGACAGAGAGACAGAAAGGGAGAAATCACCCTCCAAGATGATGTGGATGGCCACACCACAATCCCTTCTCCTCCGTTCTCCTCTCAGGATCTTGGGCACACATGCACAAACGCCTGGCATGAGTTTAAGCCACCGGGTCCATGACTCAAACCACAGTCGACTACATGAGAGTCCAGTGACATAGCCATTACACCAACTGCTGGTCCCGAGAGTCCATTTTCTACTACAAGTCACAGTGAGCAGCTTTCAGTGCCTGGCATAACTGATGGTCAATAAATAAATAAACAAATAGGGGCCAGCAGGTGGCATAGTGGTTAAGGTGCTGGACTCCCTCATAGCTGACCGTAGCTCAAGTCTAGACCCAATGGCTTGAAACTCTCGCTGGACATGTGTGCATGCATGTATGTGCCAAAATCCCTAGAGGAGAAAAGAGAAGGGATTGTGGCATGGCCATCCCCCTGGAGGGTGATTTCTCACTTTCTGTCTCTGTCTCTTTCTGTCTCTCCAGTGAGTGCATGTGCCCTATCCCGAGAGAAGAGATTGCAGTGTGGCCATCACCCCCTCCCCAGAGGAAGGGGCAATTTCTTCCTTTCTGTCTCTGTCTCTCTGGCTAGTGCATGTGCCCTATAGTAAAAGTCTCTAAAAAACAAACAAACAAAAACCCTGTAGAATTTTAAGTCACTTCAACAAATGCCATCTTCTCTTGTCAACTGCAATCTTGTTCTGGACCAGACCAGCCCTCTTACAGTGATGGAGGAAGTAAGAGAGGTAGGGAGGGTGGACCCAGCCTGCCTGAGGGCTCTTCAAAGCAAGCAGGTCTTCCTGTCCTTGTCCAAGTACACCTCTGACCTGACCTAGTGCATCTGTTGATTTTGCATCTTCAGTGACAAAATTACTAGTCTGAGTCTTGGGAGGGGAAAAGGTAAGCATTCCTAGTTAAAACATAGAAGTAATTTTTTCCCTTGGAAATGATGTGGAGAATATCCAAATTCCATAGTATTATTGTTGTTATATTTCTGCTTGTATTTATATTCAGAGCGAAATAACTCTTTGGGAGCAGTTCCAACCTACAAATTCAGTTTACCACCTAGTTTTCAAAATATAATCCATTCAGAAGCTGGGGACTGTGTATCCACTAGAAAGTTATTCCTATTGAATGATTTTATTTAAAGGGCCAAATTCAGTTTAAAGTGAGTCACACCTGGGATCCTGTCCATGGGCATTTAATTACCAAAATAAAGCAGGACTTCCTTATAAGGTACAAATGGCTGAAGTTCTGCATACTTGCAGGACTCTAATAATAGTTTGATTTATTATGGAGCATTTTATGGATAAATTATGTGACATGTAGGTATTTCATGAAATATATATATATATGTATATATATATAGAGATCTTTATTATGTTTTTCTAGAAATTGAAGAATCTGGTTTGTCTCTATTGTGATTTATTTATTCCTTTTGCCTTATATCAAAAGAAAGGTAAATGCCAATTAAAAATTTCATAGTAGGGCTAGCAGATGGCATGGAGATTAAGGCACTGGATCCCACATGGCTGGTTCACAGTCCAAATCCCAGACCCAGGTGCATCTGTGTGTGTGTGTGTGTGTGTGCCCAAAATCCCGAGAGGAGGCTGGAAGAGATTGGAGTGTGGCCATCCTCCCTGGCGAGGGTGGGTTGGGGGTGGGGGGAGACAGGACTTATTGTCCCTCTCTTTGCCTATACCAAAAAGAAAAAAAAAAGTTCTTGAGTAAATGATAGGCATTTTTTTTTTTTATTGGAAGTTCTCAGTGTGTAAGTTTCTATTTAGCATCTTTTTTTTTTTTTTGAGAGGTTTTCGCTATAGGGCGCATGCGCTCGCCAGACAGACAGAGAGAGACAGAGAGACAGAAAGTGAGAAATCACACCCCAGGGGGGATGGCCACGCTGCAATCCCTTCTCCTCCATTCTCCTCTCAGGATCCTGGGCACGCACACCCATGTGCCTGGCTTGAGTTGAAGCCACCGGGTCCAGGTCTCGAACCACGGTCGACTACATGGGAGTCCAGCGACATAGCTATTACTCTAACTGCTGGTCCCTCTATTTAGCATCTTAAAACTTAGATTTGAGTATGAAATTGAATCAGCTGGCCTTATACAGGACACCTTTGTGCCACTGTCACAGAAATAATACAGAAATTAGGGAGCATGGCTCTTTGGCTTTACTCCCCTTTTTGCTAGCAGGGTCTGGCCATGTGCAGTGGGCCCTGAACAGAACTGGTGACATCCTCCACACCTGTGTTCTGGAGTTGGGGGATTCTTGGTAGAGTTGGAGCCAAGTCCCTTCCTCTCATCTACTCCAAAGACTATGGCTCTTTTAGAAAAACTACAACTCTGTCTTAAAAGGCTTCTAAAAATTATTTTTCTAGTCTATATTCCCAATGGTGCAATTGAAGCCTCTTTCTTTATATGTGGTTACTGAATTAACTCTTTAAATGTTTACCCTGCCTTTTATCTTTTTATTAGACTATTCTTAGATTGTTTTTTTCTCCTTCTTGCTTTTTAACTTTTATATCCTAATCTTTTGATCTTAAGAGTTTCCAATAGCAAGATTCAAAATAAACCCCTCTGTTGAGATTTTTATTGTTGCTATGGCTGGATCACTTCTTTATTACGTTTGAGACTTTGTCTTTTGAATGTAGAGCTCTACAATTTAGTAATCAGGAATCTTAATGACAGACATGTTCTGTGTCTTAAGATGAGGAGGAAAAAAAAAAAGCTTAATTACCCTCTTGTTTCCAAAGCTTGTTCTGAATTCTGGAATGGCTATTTGGGGGCAAAATAAAGATAGTTACAGAAAACACACACACATGTGTGTACACACACACACAAAACATTGCTGTAGGTTTTTTGTTTTGTTTTGTTTTTAAGACAAGATCTCACTCTGTTATGATCCTCTAGCCTCCTTAGAGGCATGAGCTGCTGCCCTAGCTTTTAGGGTGAGTGGGGAGCCAAACCCCAGCCTTCCAGGTACACTCAGCTAACCAAGAAGCAGCATCTACTATCATGCACCACTGTGGCTGGGCCTGTAGTTGTTTTTTTTGTTTGTTTTTTGCTTTTTGTTTTTGTTTTTGTTTATTTTGTTTTTGTTTTTGCCATAAGGGGGTGTGTTCACCAGAAAAAGACAGAGAGAGAGGAAAAGTGAGAACTTACCCACCAGGGAGGATGGCCACACTGCAATCCCTTTTCCTCCAGTCTCCTGTCTGGATGTTGGGCACATACCCACACATACTCAGGATGTTTCCCAGGTCCCCGGGTCCAGGACTCAAATTGTGGTTGACCATGTGGGAGTCCAGCGCCGTAACCACCACACCACCTGCTGGCACCAGGTCTGTAGCATGTTTAAAAAAACAAAATTCGGGACCAGCAGTTATCATAATGGCTATGTCACTGGATTCCCGCGTAGTCGACCGCGGTTCGCATCCTGGACCCGGTGGCTTAAAACTCACGCCAGGCGCCTGTGCATGCCTGCCCAAGATCCCTAGAGGAGAATGGAGGAGAAGGGATTGCGGCGTGGCCATACCCCCTGCAGGGTGATTTCTCGCTTTCTGTCTCTCTGTCTCTCTCTGTCTGTCTGGGGAGCGCATGCGCCCTATAGCGAAAACCTCTTAAAAAAAAAAATTCAGAAATTCTTTTTTTTTTTTTGGAGAGGTTTTTGCCACAGGGGACGTGCGCTCGCCAGAGAGACAGAGTCCAGCGCCATAGCCTTATGCTAACTGCTGGTCCCTTCAGAAATACTTTGTGGAACATTCATAATAGGATTTACATTAATGATCTTTGCTGGACCAAAGATGTTTCCTAAAATAACACCTCGTTTTTATATTTACAGATGTCTAGAGTTTCTGCTTCAGAATGATGCAAATCCATCTATCCGGGACAAGGAAGGTTACAACAGCATCCATTATGCTGCTGCCTATGGCCACAGACAGTGTCTGGAATTGGTGAGTTGTTCTGTTTCCTCCACTGCTTCCTCCCCTATCACACACAGACCTGTCTTTAAATGGTGTTCTTAAACTCAGCAAATGCTCAACAGCCTAATTAAGTCACCATGAGGAATGGCCTGGAAGATACTCTGTGGAAAGATAGAAGATCATCGTTACATTGCACAATATGTAGCTCTCGTTATTCCTTTTCTCTATCCTAACTTCAGATGGTTGACTCTACATTCATTTGGGCGGGAAAAAATAGATCTGTGTGAACACAGTTTGTATATTAAAGGTAATTAGGACATATCAAATAAGCTCAGTATGTAATGAGGGGTTTTCAAAAAGTTCACAGAAAATGTGTATGATGGAAAAATTTCATATGTGAAGATTTCACTTTTTTTTTTTTTTTTTTTGGAGAGAGATTTTCACTGTAGGGCGCGTGCGCTCGCCAGACAGACAGAGAGAGACATAGAGACAGAAAGCGAGAAATCACCCCCCAGGGGGGATGGTCACGCCGCAATCCCTTCTCCTCCATTCTCCTCTCGGGATCTTGGGCACACACGCACACGCGCCCGGCGTGAGTTTTAAGCCACCGGGTCCGGGACACGAACCGCGGTCGACTACGTGGGAGTCCAGCGACATAGCCATTACGCTAACTGCTGGTTCCCAAGATTTCACTTTTTTTACACCAAAATAAACTTGTACTTACAACCCATTTCCCACAAACCTTGAAAAGTCCCCTAATATTTCTGGAAGCAAATGTAGCACTCTAATATTCAATACCCGGGTTGCAAGATGACTCATGGAGCCATGAGGTGTATGGGTTTATCATGGTCCAGAGTTTGTAATTTAGGGGAAGAAATTGCTAGAGCACACAGCAGAATTTACTGGAATTTCCAAACCACCAAAAATTTTAGACATGTAGTAATCAAGAGATATCTCAGGGTTTAAAATCTGAAGCACCTCCATTGGTATAAGCCATAAAACACAAACTCAAAAGCCCATAAGGAACCAAAATGTAAAGTAAGTGAGTGACGTGAGCCAAGAGGAAAGCAATCAGTAGTGATGAGGATTGTGGAAAAGGGAGCATGTGGCTGCCTAAAGAAACAGCCAGGCAGCTCCAGCAGATTGAGACCAGGTGGGACTGTATATCCCAGATTGCCGGAGATACAGTGTGTCAAGAAGCTCGAAAGCTAGATTTTTAAAATATGAAATCTTTTTTTTTTTTTTTAGAGAGAGAGTTATTTTGCTATAGGGCACATGCACTCACGAGAGAGAGAGAGAGAGGCAAAGAGACAGAAAGCGAGAAATCACCCCCTAGGAGGGGTGTCCAATCCCTTCTCCTCCATTCTCCTCTTGTGATTTTGGGCACACACGCACATGCAGCCAGCGTTGAGTTTTAAGTTGCCAAGTCCAGGACTCAAATCGTGGTCCACTATGTGGGAGGCCAGTGACATAAACATTATGCCAGCTGCTGGTCCCCAAATTTTCTACTTTGAAAATGATGGGTGGACCAGGAAAAAATGTGGTTTGTGGCTCATCCTACTTGTAGGCCTTATTGCCATCCCGTGAGCATCACCCTTGGTTCAGCTTCACCAGGATACATGGATGTCCATACTCACTGTCTCTGGTACAATGCTAGGCAGCCCCTCTCCCGATGGCATGCCAGCTCTTTTCCCTATCTCTTTGGAAGGACAAACCTTACTTTTCCAGGTTATATTCAGAGCTGTGTTTGGGGAAAACTTGGGCTGTGTCTATTGAGAAAGGCGTGAGACAGGTAGAAAGCCAGCAAGCAGGGGTGTCACACATACATAGAAAAGACTGAAGAAGGATGGCCCAGCTAATTCCATACCTTTGACATTGCTGCTGTTTTAAAGGGTTCTGCTTAGGGTAAGCCTTACTGTATGTATTTTAACTGAGATATGGAAAATTCTCATTAAGATCACCCAATTTGGAAATAAAAAGATGATTATTACAGTGTTTTTCATTGCCTTTACTGGTGAATTATCCTTACTTCATCATTCCTTTTTTTTTTTTTTTGCATTTGTAAATTTTTTTTGTAATTTCCATTGTACTTTTTTTTTTCTTTTTAATTGCCTCTCTTGTTTTCTTAAATCACCACATTTGAGACAGAGAGAGAGAGGGAGAGCACCTCCCAATGGAGGATGGTCATGATACAATTCCTTCTCCATTTCTCATTCTGTTGGGATTTAGGGCATGAATGCATATATGCCCAGCATGTTTTTCAAGCCCTTAAGGGACTGGATTTCAAAATGAGTGTTGGTCATGTGGGTTCTGGCTCCTTAACCACTAGATGGTGGAGCGAGCCCTACTTCATCATTCTTTAAGACTTCTAATTCTTCTTCCCTGAGCTTCTTGTGAATCCTAAAGATTTTCTTATTTGATCATAGGGGTAGGGGACGTTTTGTATTTCTGTCCTCTAGTTCTGATTCCATCATAGTTGCCCTGTCATTTACTGTGGTTATGTAGCAAATCACCCTGAAAGTGGCTTCAAATAATAGTAATCATTTACCTCTCTTTGTTTCTATGGGTCAGGAATTCAGGAGTGATTTAGCTAAGTTGGTCCAATTAAAGGTTTGCTATGAGGTCATAGTCAGACAGTGGCTGGGGTCATCACAGTCTCACAGTCATCACTCGCATCAATCTCTTGGGCTGGAAGACTCAAACAACTGACATTCCTTGGACTGCTCTCTGTCTCAATGTGGTTTTCCATGTGTCTTTCTCTAGAATGGCAGGTCCAAAGTAGCTGGACATCATACATGGCATGGGATCCAAAGGCATCTGTTCTGGGAGAAAGTGGAAAAGAGAAAAATAAAAAGATATGATCTTGCTTTCTGTGATCTGTCCTTGAAAGTCACACTTGGTCATTCAGTTCTGTTGCATCTTTATTGAAGAAGTCACAAATACAGGAAGGCTAAGTAGAATGAACCTCTTAAAAGGGGAGGAGTTAAATAATTGGCAATTTTTTTTTTTTGTCTTTGCAATAGGGTGTATGTGCTTGCTAGAGAGAAAGAGTGAGATAAACCATATCCTGAGGGGATGGTCATGCCATAGTCCCTTCTCTTCTTGGGATTCTGGGCTTTTATATATATGCACCAGGCATATTTTTCACACTCTGGACCTGAGACCCCACTGCAAGGTCAGCCATGTGGGATCCAGCCACTTTAACCACCACCTCACCAGCTGGCCTGGTAAACATATTTTAAACTATTCAGCTCCATAGGTTGTAGGAAGTCAATAATTATATGGTCTCCTCTTATATGGGTTTTTAAGTAGAATTCCGAGTGGCCAAAGAGCAATCTCTTATTTTCTGGATGAGCAAACCCAACCACAGAGGCATTAATTCCTTTTGAGGCAGACCCATGGTATAATGGTTAAGAGAGTCAGATCTCACATGGCCAACTTCAATTTGAACCCCAGCCCTAGCAGCTTAAAACACAGGTTGGACACATGTGTGTGCATGCCAAAAATTCCAACCGGATAGAGAAATGGAAGAGAAAGACTTGTGCATGACTACACCCCATTGGGGGGTGTTTTCTCCCCCTACCCTCCCCTCTCTTTTCTCTCTGTCATTTCCTGGCACATTCATATACCCTCTGGCAAATAAAAAGAAAAAAGAGGCATTACCTTTGTCCAGAGTCCTAGTGCTGGTCAGAATAAGAAGCAGGTCCATGAATCAGGATTTCATCAACCCCAAGTGTTTATTCTACCACACATGCTGCTTTCTGCTGCAGATGAAAGCCCTGTCACCACCCAGGGTGTTTAAACACAGAGCAAAAGCATGGTAGGAATTGATTAAGAGCTAAGGCAATATCACTTCTGCCTCCTAACACTGTCACTGCTATGGAGGTTGATGTAGAACTATTAGCAAATATAATTTTGTGTTTAGATCCTACTTTTAGAAAGGCTCTTCACAAAGTGAATGTGTGTGTGTGTGTGTGTGTGTGTGTGTGTGTAGTAACTGGAGGCAGAGTACTCATTATGAATCTGCTTTCCAAAAATGTGCTTAAGACACAGCTGCCTTTAATTGGTTTTCTCTGTGAAAACCGTATGTCATAATTGGACATAGGAATATTTATTACTAAGTTTGTTGTTATGGAATTAATAACATGTACTGTTTTATAACACTTTAACAAGTTGTATTTTATTTTTATTTTAAAAATATTTATTTATTTACTTCTTCCATGAGTGAGGGAGACAGCGCCCCAGTCTCAGCTAGTCCCAGATCATGGACACACATGTGCCCAGTGTTTTCAGGGAGGTGTCCAGACACAAACCAAGAACCTTCCCATGTGAGTCAGCCTCACAGGGCATCACATTTTATTGCTGTGTCACTCTCCAGCCCCTCTTGTGAGATACCTTTAATCCTTCATAATACAGTAACTCTGACAACAATTATCCTAACACTTTCTTCCTATACAAATAACATATTGTACACATTATTTTCATTTTTCAGCAAAATCATTTCTTGGCCATTATTTCTGTTATCCCATGAAAAGATTTTCTGTACACAAGAAGGCTTTGCAAATTCTGTCTGATAGTGAAATTACCCCTTTGATTAGATCAATACTTGCCCTCTGTGGTAAGTTAAGACATTCAAAAGGAGGTAGGGGAATGCATTCGTTGATCTTAATTTGCACTATCAGATGAACAGGACCAGATTATCAATACAAATTGGTACCAGGGTCACTTCTATTTACTTTTAGGAAGGAACTTCAGTGGGTCACCTATAACACATATGGGAGGAAATTCTCCTCTCATTTTCTTGACTGTAGTGGAAAAAAATTTTGTGTATACTTATTTTGGAATGCATCATAAAATTCCTCTTGGGTGTACTTTGCACCAAGCAAAAATCCTAAGCAGGTTATAAATATCCTCACACCCCATCGCCTCCCAATCAAAACAAAACATAATCCTTAAAACAATTCCTGGCTGTCCCCGAGGAGTAGACTCACAAAGCCAGATCCTTACAGATATGTTATCCCCACTGCTGGACCCAACCATGCACAGATTTGAATGGAAGGGCTCTGGAAGAAAGGGAGACAAAATCGGGCCTGTCCTTCATATTAAGTATTATGGGAAGTGTTTCTTTTTGGGGGGTGTGAGAGGGTACCTTTTCTAATTTGTTATCCCTCTTTCTATAGGTAGCCATTATCTTCCTGTTCCTTACAACTCTCATTTTCTTGGGGCCAGCAGTTGGTGTAGTGGTTAAGACACTGGACTCCCACATGGCCTAACATGGTTCAAGTCTTAGACTCAGTGGCTTGACAATCACTCCAGACCTGTGTGCATACATGCCCCAAACCAAAATGAGACTGGAGGAGAATGGATTACAGTGTGGCCATCACCCTGGGGAGTGATTTTTCACTTCCCCTGTCTCTGTTTCTGTCCAGTGAGTGCACACACTCTATGGCAAAAAACTTTAAAATAAAAAAATAAAACAGACAAAAACATTTCCCATTTCCTTGATTACTAGATACTAGAAAGCAAACAAATGAACCAATATGCACTAGGGGTGAATTCCTAAAACTTTTTCACACTTACGTGTCAGTCTTCCTCATCTCATAACACAGTCCTCCTGAGTCATCCTTCTAAACAAAATGGCCACTCACTGTCTCATTTTGGTACTAGAGTTGTGCTGACAAAAAGACCTACTTCTGGGGGTTGGATGGTGCTGCAATGGTAAATGTGAAGCTCTGCATGACAAGCCCACTTGGGAAGTTTCTAGGTTCGTGGCTAGAGACCTCCCCGAGTATGCTGGGCATGCGTGTGCTGTTTAGGGGCTGACTGAGGCTGGAGTGGATTGTGGTGTCTAGACCCTGTTAAGGGTGCTATCTCGCTGTTTCTCTGTCTCTTGCTTATGGAAGAAATAAATACACAGAGGGGTAAAAATACACAGTTCTGGTAGCTCTGGATAGCTTGTTTGAGCTTCTGAGTAGGACTCATGCAGAGGAACTTTTCTTTTCTTCACATTCCAAGCCTATGCTTAGGCCTATGGAAGGAATAAAGAGAGTAAATGAGTATTTGTGGCCCATAAGCCTTCTGTATCAGACCAGCGACTTTGTCCTTTGGGAGTTGGAGAAGAATTGAAAGAGAAGACATTTAACTTGATCTGTGTTTACTTGGTGTTCAGTTCGTGGCTCCTGTCTGTGATCATATGGTTAGAATTTATAAACCATA
>NW_006160183.1:5249876-5253370 GCF_000334495.1 Tupaia belangeri chinensis | reverse complement strand
CTTTCCCTCTATTTTCCTTAAATCAAAAAAGAACAGAAATTATTTCAGTTGTTTTCACTCTGCTTCTCTTATACAAACTTGTATTGAATTAGTTCCATGAGCCTAAAAACTTCTGCAAAGTAATATGAACCCCCTAGCTTTGATAGAATAGCCAGGGTTCAGAATTCTGCCAAGCCTACCTACGTAGGCCAGTGTTCTCAGCTGGTCTTGATCAAAGATGTATATACTGTCGTACAAGCAGCAATCTGCCCGTAAATATGTGCTGAGAGCTGTGATCAATCATATTCAATAGAACTCAAAATATCAAAGCAGGGCAGGAGAGCCTTGGCTCATAAAGAATCTTGTGTCTGAATAAAATGTATGTTTGAATGGAGTAAGGGAGTCGGCCAAGGAGGCCTCCAACCCTCCCGTTCCTCTATCTGGAATGCATTCTTACTGACTCTGAAGAGAAGAATTAGGGAATCATGCCCCTATTTGGAATTTCGGAGCTTATATTGGCATACTCTTTTTCTTTTACAGTATTAAAGATTTGTTTGTGAACATGAAGGTCTTTGTGGCTTTTTTATTGAAATGGAAAAAATGTGTGTGCCAATATAATTACAGAAATTGCCCACAGCAATTGAGAGAGATTATTTGAAAACTCTAGGTCTATGCTTAAATTCAGTGCAAAGATGTTGCCAAATCACTTAGAATTTGGCTCCTTCCTCTGGTCTTTCTCCCCTTTTCACTGTTAAAGGCTAACTTGAACTACAATGTGAGAGTGAGGGTGACAAATACCCCTGCAAGTACACAATAGAGTTTCTGGGATTCCCTGAAGACAACTATGTCTTTTGGCAATTAATTGTGCTGCTTTCAAAAAAAAAGCAGCTCAATGTTTTAGGTTGTTTCTTTTGTTTATCACAGAACTTCAGAGAGCTATTACCATCTGACTCTGAATAAATGTACGTGTCTGTGTAAAATGGATTTACATCGGTGATGTCTAATTAAACATCTCAAGACTAAGAAGGCAGGATATAGAAAAGGACTTAAGAGGCCAGCAAGTGATGTGGTGGTTGAGGTGCTGGGTTTCCACATGGCTGACCGTGGTCTGAGTCCTGACCCAGTGACTTGAAAATCACACCTAGTGCATGTGCATGCCTGCCCAAAATCCCAAGAGGAGAATAGAGGAGAGGGATTGTGGTGTGGCCATCCTTGCCAGAGGTAATTTCTCACTTTTCCTCTCTCTGTCTTTTTTTGGTGAGTGCATGTACCCTATGGCAAATAAAGAAAAAAAGGAAGGAATAAAAGAAAGGGACTTAAAGGAAAGTTACTAAGTGGCCATCTCATGATAAGAAGACAAAAAATAAACAAAATGAAACAAAACAAAAACAGCAAATTTGATCCTCAGCCCCACAAACAAGTTTCTGATGACTTTTGTCTGACCCCAGAGGTGCAGATAAGAGTTGGACTTGGGGGCGTCTATGACCCCCGGGGAGGCTTCCAATGGGCGGGGCGTCTATGACCCCCGGGGAGGCTTCCAAAAGTGTCAGTGTTCTCTGGATACCTCAACAAAACTGGCCTTGTTTTTTTTTCTTCTGTTTAATTCATTTGGGGGAAAACATAAAATCTTATGAAGAACTTTAATTAAGAGAGGAGGCAAGGAGGCAGACATAACCATTTTTATGCCACTTAGCAACCTTCTCACTAGTATGAATATAAATATAAGTTCACAAAGTTTGAATCAGAATTGGATGTGAGTCTACATTCAGAACAGTGGAATAGGCAAGACTTTATGATGAAATGTTCCTTTTTCTGTAATACAGCAAAAAAAAAAAGTTTTTCTGGGTTTTATCATGAATGAATTTGGCAAGTGATGAAAGACCCATTTAACAGAATATGTTAAAAATAGACAATTTCAGTTTCGTTTTCATTGAGGGCCCAGAGCCCAGGCCATTACTCCCAAATGTCAAAGTGAAATACTAGTGTTTTAACCCGTGGCCCCCTTACCCATCTCCCTCCTTCCCTCTGCTCTCCCTTTCTTTCTTCTTTTGATAGAGGGTATGTGTGTGCATGAGAGAGAGAGAAAGAATGAACCACTGTGATAGGGTCTTCTCATACTACAGTCCCCTTTCCCAGCCTGCCAGCTACTCAGGGTCCTAGGCACCCTTGGGCCAACCAGGGGATCCAAATCCAGTCAGCCATGTGGCCCCATCTCTCCAGGCAAGTGCATGTATCCTATCGCAAATAAAGAAAGGCAGGAAGGACACTGTGTTGCCTCTATGCCACCATGGCGAGGCCCCTTACCCATTTCTTTTCTTTTCTTTTCTTTTCTTTTTTTAAAGAGATTTTTGTGGAATCAGTAGATGGCATAATGGTTATGTTGCTGGACCGCCATGTGGTCGACTGTAGTTCAAGTCCCGGACCCAGTGGCTTAAGACTCAGGCTGGACATATGTGCCTGTGTATCCAAAATCCTGAGAGGTGACTGGAGGAGAAGGGATTGCGGCATGGTCATCCCCCTGGGTGGGTGGGGGGAGTGATTTCATGCTTTCTGTCTCTCTGTCTCTCTGGTGAGCACTCGCACCCTATAGGAAAAATATCTGAGACTCAAACTGCAGTCAACTGCATGGAAATCCAGCAACGTAACCAGTATCCCATCTGCTGGTCCCTCCTTATCCATTTCTAAAGTCAGAGTTTGAAAGGACAATAAATTGAATATCACAAATAGATTTTCTAGTTTACTTGGGAATCCTATCATCCACCACAGTAGGGGGGAAGAGATACTTCTTCTCACCCCAATCCCAAATGAGGGAAGCTCCAAGGAAATTGTTATATATCTGGAACATGTCCATGTGATTTAGAGAGTATGGTAGACTGGCGTGTGATAAATCTAAAAACTGAATGACTGTTATTAGAGCTTGATTGACAGGCAGACTTTTTTTCTCTTGCTGGAGAGGTTTTCGCTATAGGGCGCGTGCACTCACCAGACAGACAGAGAGAGACAGAGAGACAGAAAGCGAGAAATCACCCCCCAGGGGGGATGGTCACGCCGCAATCCCTTCTCCTCCATTCTCCTCTCGGGATCTTGGGCACGCACGCACACGCGCCCGGCGTGAGTTTTAAGCCATCGGGTCCGGGATGCGAACCGCAGTCGACTACGTGGGCGTCCAGCGACATAGCCATTACGCCAACTGCTGGTCCCGACAGGCAGATTTTTTTTTAAGAGAGTTTTTTCTATAGGGCATATGTGCTTGCCAGACAGAGAAAGACAAAAAGCAAGAAATCACGCCCCAGTGGGCTAACTATGCTGCAATCCCTTCTCCTCTCGGGATTTTGGGCATGCGTGCACATGCATCTGGTGTGAGTTTTCAGCCACAGAGTCTAGGACTTGAACTGCCATCAACTACGTGAGACTCCAGCAATTTAACCCTTATGCCATCTGCTGGTCCCATCTGCTGGTCCCAACGCACTTAGATTTTTTTTTTTTTTTTTTTTTTTTTTTTTGTGGGTGTTTTA
>NW_006160183.1:5242873-5249651 GCF_000334495.1 Tupaia belangeri chinensis | reverse complement strand
GGGACCAGCAGTTAGCGTAATGGCTATGTCGCTGGACTCCCACATAGTCGACTGTGGTTCGAGTCTTGGACCCAGTGGCTTAAACACACGCTGGGTGCGTGTGCGTGCATGCCCAAGATCCCGAGAGGAGACTGGAAGAGAAGGGATTGTGGCATGGCCATCCCCCCGGGGGGTGATTTCTCTCTTTCTTTCTCTCTGTCTCTCTCTGTCTGTCTGGCGAGCGCACGCGCCCTACAGCAAAAACCTCTCCAAAAAAAAAAGAGTGCACATACCTGGGTTTCATCAGATGCAGTGGTATGTGGGCTATCTATAGAGAGATACATACACCCTCCTGGAGAGGACTGCAGGAGAGAGGCCCCAGTTACGGGGGCTGGTGGAGAGCCTAACTCAGCACCCAAGACAAATATTTAAACATCTGACCCGGTCAGAGGGCATCACTACAGGAGGGTGCCCGACAGTAGGATCCTTGTCCCTGCTCCCTTTATGTCCTTCTTTGCCTATCCTCCTTGGCCCTGGGAGGAGCTGATGAGAAGACAGAGGAGAAGACCTAGGCTGGCGAACAGAGAGGTCAGCCTTGTTCCCTTACCCACTACACGCTCTGGGAGAGGCAGGGAGAAGTTTCAGTGTAAAACAGCATTTAGTGTTTGTGGTTATCCTACTGGAACGGATCTATTAGTTACTGAATAAAGTTATATTTGTGACTAAAATACCCAAAGAGCATTTTATTACTTGTAGGAAATTTTACCTGAGGTGGCAGGAAAAGGAGACTGGACCCAGTTTGGGAAAAAAAGAGAATCAAGTTATTGTTTGGTTTCAGTTATTGCCATGACTCACTGGCTTAACACATAGTCATACACTAAGTCATTGTTTTAGGAAAAATTAACATACAGTGCTAGAGAAAAGTAAACTATTACCCTTTAAATATATGTGAGGCTAAATACCAACTTTATAAGACACAAGGTTCTAATAATGTCAAGCACTTGTGAAGTGTCAACAATTGTTGAACAAGTGAAATATGCTGGTGAATGAATAAGCTTGATTTAGGAGTAGAACCTGCTAGTTTATAAGCACTATGCTGCCTGACCTGTTTGTTAGGAAAGTATTCGTAGAAGACAGGTGAGAGAGGACATGGAACTACATTTCTGTGGTTTGGCCTTTTCTTTGGTTTTGATGACTTCCCAACAATAGCTCATTTTATTGCCATCACCCTTCCATGTTTTTCTTCTTCAAGATCTAAGAACCTATACTAATGTGTCAAACTGTTATAAAGACATCTACCAGATTAAAAGTCACACACACACACACACACACACACACACACACACACATGCAGAAGCACTTCTCTGTCATTTCTTCCAGATGAATAGTAAGCACTACGGGCCCAAAGATAAAAATGAATGCTCCTGGTATGGAAGTTTCTAAGGACTCAGTGATATAGGAGAAAAGACGATTTCTTAAAGGGAAGGTAGTTTAAAAATCAACTTAAATAAGTTAATGTGGCCTTTTTTCCTTCCTCTCCCCCTTTTCCCTTCCCTTCATCTCTCCTTTCTTTCCTTCCTTCCTTCCTTCCTGCCTGCCTGCCTGCCTGCCTGCCTTCCTGCCTTCCTTCCTTCGTTTTCTTCTTTTTCATTTAGTCACAAATCCGGTAGGCAGGCCTGGAAGACAGTCCAGTTGGCACTGGGGTCATGGAAGAGGATGTCAGGAAGGCAACCCTGTAAGGGTTGGACCCACTCAAGAAAAATGTCCTAAATGTGTATACACCAAACAACAGAACTGGAAAATGTGCA
Organism: Tupaia belangeri chinensis; assembly: GCF_000334495.1. NCBI lineage: Eukaryota > Metazoa > Chordata > Mammalia > Scandentia > Tupaiidae > Tupaia > Tupaia belangeri. Next base: position 5,247,864 of record NW_006160183.1, on the reverse strand, counting down.
AAACAAAGACTGATAGAACTGTGAGAATAAATAGAGAAATTTACAGTTAGAGTTAGAGACTTTAGCACCTTTCTCCTAACAATTGAAACAACTAGACAGAAAAGTATTAAGCACATAGAAAAACCTCATAATGGGCCAGCAGGTGGCATAGTGATTAAGGCGTTGGACTCCTACATGGCCAACCATGGTTCAAGTCCTGAACCTGGTGGCTTGCTTCCTCACTTCCCCCGCCCCTCTAGTGAGCATATGTGCCCTGTGGCAAATTAAAGAATGAAAATAATAACAAGTAGAATTAAATAAAATAATTCAGAAAAAAAGAAAAACCCAGTAACACAACCAACCAAGAGGTTCTAATTAACATTTATAAAACATTGTACCAAATAACAGCAGAACACATTTTTTTTCAGAATATCTGTAAACATCCACCAAAAGAGACAATATTTTGAATTATAAAACAAAACTCAAAAAAATGTAAAAGAATTAGGGGACCAGCAGGTGACATGGTGGTTAAGGTGCTGGACACTCCCACATGGCCAACTATGGTTCAAGTCCCAGACCTGGCAGCTTGCTTTCTTACTCTTTCTCTCTCTCTGGTCAAATGAAAATAAATGAATGAATAAATCAAATCAAATAAATAATTATATATATTTTTAAAATGTAAAAGAATTAAAATAATGTATTCTGATCACTGTGCAATAAAATTAGAAATCAATAACAAACTTCAGGAAAATCTTCAACACTTGGAAATTAACACTAGACTTGTAGATAATTCATGGGTTAAAGACAATCTCAAGGAAATTTCAAAATTAATGGAACTGAATGAAAATGACAGCATAAGAAATCGAAATTTGGGAACTTAAATTAGTGCTGAAAAAGAAATGCATTGTACTAAATGCTCACATATGAAAAGAGGAAACCCCGTCAGTAATCATAGTTTCTACCTTAAGAATTTAGTAACAGAAGAGCAAAATGCAGGCAATGGAAGTAATAGAGATTGGAACTTAAATAATAAAGTTAAGAACAAAAACCAGTGGAGGATTCAATGAAATAAAGATTTAGCTCTTTGAAAGATCAATAAAACTGATAAATCTCTAACAAGGCCGACTGGCAAGAAAGAGAGAGAAGGCAATGAATAACAGGAATGAAATAAAGGATATCACTAAAAACCTTGTAGACATCAAAAAAAAATAAGGGAATATTATGAATAACTCTACATACACAAATTGACAACTTAGATGAAATGAACTAATTTGTTTAAAAAAAAATCACAATTTACCCAATATAAAGTAGAACATTTGAAAAGCCCTGTAACTATGCAGAAAATTGAATTTTAAAGTATCACCAAAAGAAATCTCAAGGCCCAGGTGACTTTACTGGAGAATTCTAATATTTAAAGAATTAACACCAATTCTTCACAGTCTCTTCCAGAAAATAAAAGAGGAAAGAATACTTACCAATTCATTTCTAAAGTTAATACCCTGAGACAAAAACCAAAGGTAGTACTAAAAAAAAACTATAGACCAATATCTTTATGACTATGGATGCAATAATTTTTAAAAACTATCAAATAGAGGCCCAGCCACAGTGGTGCAGGTGTTAGGCCGCCACTATGCTACACTAGAGCCACATGGGAGACCCAGATTCAGATCCCGGGTCAACCTGAACATGCTATGTGAGCCCGTGCATGCCTGTGATCCCAGCCGGTTGGGAGACTATGGGAGGATCGTGGCATAGTGAGACCCTGACAGAGGTACCTGTCTGCCTGTATGTCTCTGTCTCATGAAAGAATGAAGATAAACCTAAGATAAAAAAGCCAACCCTAACATTTCCTTAGTGTATGATTCCATTTATGTAATGTTGAAATGATCAAATTTAAGAATGGAAACAGATTTAGTGGTTGTCATTTAGGGATTAAGGAGTTGATGGGGGAGGGAAATGGGTGTGGCTATAAAAGAGCAACATGAGTAATTTATATAATGATGGAAATGCCCTGTATCTTGACTGTATTAAGATATAAATATCTTGTATCTATCGGGTCATCAGGAAAGTTATGAAACATTTTTGCATAGAACAACATAGAAAAATATGTCATGACTTCCCTGACGGTCTCCTATATCAATACTCTGGTTGTGATAAGATGTCACTGTTGGAGGAAACAGTAAAAGGTACACAGGTTCTCTACTTCTTATAATTGCATGTGAATCTACAGTTATCTCAAAATTCACTTTAATTTTTTAAAATGTATTTAAAGAGGGCCAGCAAGTGGCATAGTGGTTAAGGTGCTAGATTCCCACCTGGTTGAACATGGTTTGAGCCCCGGACCCGGTGGCTTGAAAAAAAATCACACTGAGCATGTGTGTCTGCACAAAGAAGGGACTGTGGTCATCCCCTGGGTGGGGTGTGTGTGTGTGTGTGTGTGTGTGTGTGTGTGTGTGATTTCTCACTTTCTCTCTCTGTCTCTCTCTGTCTCTCTCTCTTTTTCCAGTGAGTGCACACACCCTATGGAGGGGATATACAGTGATGGAAATGTCCTGTATCTTGACTGTATTAAGATACAAGATATAAATATCTTGTACTGATCAGGTCGTCAGGAAAGTCATGAAACATTTTCGCATAGAACAACATAGAAAAGCATGTTATGACTTTCCTGACGACCTCCTATATCAATATTCTGGTTGTGATAAGATGTCACCATTGGAGGATATATATCTTAATTTCTTTAACAGAAAAATAGATATCTTGTTAAATAAAGTTGATAGCCCTCATCTATGTTGCTTTAATGAAGACTAGCCAAGGAAATCCAGCTGGAAGACAGAATTGTTAGCTCAGATTATATCCTGCCGTGGGACCAGCAGTTAGCGTAATGGCTATGTTGCTGGACTCCCATGTAGTCAACCGTGGTTTGAGTCCTGGACCCGGTGGCTTAAACTCACGCTGGGCACGTGTGCGTGCGTGCCAAAGATCCTGAGAGGAGAATGGAGGAGAAGGGATTGCGGTGTGGCCATCCCCTCTAGGGGGTGATTTCTCACTTTCTGTCTCTCTGTCTTTCTGGTGAGCACACGTGCCCTATAGCAAAAACTCTCAAAAAAAAAAAAATATATATATATATATATCCTGCCATCAGACTATGTGCTTTTTGAGGAAAGAGACATTTCCTTTCACCTTTGTGGAAAGGCAGATGAGCAGTGATGCAATGTGCAGGACCTGGAGCCAGAACACATTTCGAGTCCACTCTTTACTGACACTGTGACCTTGGCTGACCTCTCTGTGCCTTAGTTTCCTCATCTGTAAAATGTGCATAGCAACAGTACCTACCTGAGAGGGTTTTGTGAGGATTCAGTAAGTCAGTGAATTACAAGTGCCTAAAACAGTGCTTGATAAATACTAAGCCATTAACTTAATGTCTGCACCCCCGACACCTAACCAGAGTGGCCATCAGTGTGACCTCTGTTAGGTGTTTGTTCACTGAATTGGGATGTAGCTTAGGATAAATACGATTTTTTCTACAGAAAATTTAGCTTTTGCTTATTTTATGTTTTTGATATTAAAATCAATAGTGGGGCCAGGCAGTGGTACAGTAGTAATGCAACTTGGATCCACATGGAAAAGGTTCTGGGTTTATACCCCAGGACCTGCCTGAAAAAAGCTGGGGAATTATGTAACTGTATCCATGATCTACGATGGCTGAGATCAGGGGGAGATTTTAGCAAAAAGACCATGTTGGAAATGATTCTCTCTCTCTCTCTCTCTCATCATCATAAAAGAAATACACGAACAAACATTTTTTAAAAAGTCAATTACAGGGGCCAACAAGTGGTGTGGCAGTTAAGGATCTTGGACTCACACATGTCCGGCCACGGTTTGAGTCCCAGACTTGGCAGCTTGCTTTCTCACTTTTTCTCTCTCTCTCTCACTGTGTCTCTCTCTGGTCAAATTGAAAAATAATGGTAATAAATAAATAAATAATTTTAAAAATCAATTACATTCTGGGAACCAGCAGTTAGCGTAATGGCTATGTCGCTGGACTCCCACGTAGTCGACTGCGGTTCGCATCCCGGACCCGGTGGCTTAAAACTCATGCTGGGCGCGTGTGTTTGCGGGCCCAAGATCCCGAGAGGAGAATGGAGGAGAAGGGATTGCAGCGTGACCATCCCCCCTGGGGGGTGATTTCTCGCTTTCTGTCTCTATGTCTCTCTCTGTCTGCTTGGCGAGCGCACACGCCCTATAGTGAAAACCTCTCAAAAAAAAAAAATCAATTACATTCTCTGAAAATATAGTACCGATGGAAAGAAGCAGACAAGAAATAGAAAGTTGAGGTGAGGAAGCCAGTCTTGGGTTAGACATTGTCTTTGAACAAACCCCTAATTCAGTTATCTGTGTGTATCATCTAAAAGTCATCTTTAACCGCTACAGCCTTGAATGCTAAATTGTTCTACATTTAAACTACCTGAGCTCTTAGAGAGACCACCTTATCCCAAGAAATCAGTACATACGATTCCACTGTACAACTCAACTCACTCCAGAACAAAATTTGGCAGCTGTGTCTTTTAACTCTTCTCTCTTGGAGGAAGCTTCTAAGTTAGTATCTCTAACCACAATCTTCTCCAAGATCCAAATTCATCCATCAGATTGCCTCATGGATGTTCCCATCCAGAGGATCTATTGGAAACCCAAGTAGATTCTAAATGCTATGGAAAAGCTCATGAAACCTTGATCAACAAAGTAAGGTCATGGGACTTTCATTCCTTAAGGAATCGATTCTTCAAACAAAACAAAATAAAATCCGAATCCTCTTTCAAAGCCTCTTCTTATGGGGGAGAGGTTTAAGAACCAGCAGGTGACGTGGTAGCTAAGTCTCTAGAGTCTTACATGGCTGTCTGTGGTTGGAATCCTGGACCTGGTGGCTTTTAAATCATGCCAGGCATGTGTATGTGTGCCCAAGATCCAGGAGGAGAATGGAGGAGAAAAGATTGCAGTGTGGCTATCTTCTC
>NW_006160183.1:5186770-5242860 GCF_000334495.1 Tupaia belangeri chinensis | reverse complement strand
TGCGTAGGGGGGGGGGGGGGGTGTCGGTGATCTCACTCTCTCTTTCACTGTCTCTCTCTGGTGAGCACATTCACCCTATGGCAAAAACCTAAAAAAATAAATAAATAAAATAACCATGCTTATGATTTTTACTAAAGTTCATAATAATGAACATAGTATTGTAAGCATGGACTCTGTGTCTGCATCATCTCACTTAATTCTCAGAATGGCATTATGAAGAAGCTCCTATTATGAACCACATTCATAGATGAGTATCCTAAGGTACAAAGAAATTAATTACTCTTCCCTTGATTATACACATGGTATGATATAGAGGCAGGATTCAAATCTATGCCTATCTGACTCTAAATTCTAAGTTTTTAACCATTGTGCTGTACTGTCTGGAGGATCAACAAACTCCAGACCCCTGAAAGACCAAGCTATCTCAGATCATTTTAATTCCACATCAACCAAGACAGTGAGATCCAACCAAGATATCACTCACATTGGTGGTCATTAGGCTTTGTCAAAGGGAAGTAGTGTTGTCTGGGACAGTGCCAACCACAGTTAAGTCTACTCCATTATTTCTTTGACAAGCCTTGTTTTGATAAGCAGTCTGCATTTTCTTTGCCTATCAGGAGCAGAACCACCCTATGATATTATACACCCAATAATGGGTAAGAACAAAGCCCAGCAACAGGGACCAGCAGGTGGTGTAGTGGTTAAAGTGTTGGATACTCCCACATGGCCGACCACGGTTCAAGTCCCGGACCTGGGGCTTCCTTTCTCCCTTTCCCTCTCTCTCTCTCTTTCTCTCTCTCTATGTCTCTCTCTGGTCAAATTAAAATAAATTAATGAATAAATAAAATGAAATAAATAATTTTTAAAAAAGAAAAGAAAGCCCAGCAACAACTCTCAAGTACATCTCACTTTGTGAAATCTAACCCCTGGACTTCTGCATGTATTTTCATAAAGGAACTCTTACATGGACCCAGCCTTCCATCTGGAATCTGTCAGGCATCTTTGTCACAGCTGCTGTCAGCTCAGCATCACTGTCATTATGACAGCTGCCAGCAATGACCCCTTCCAGCCAGAGAGGAGAAAATGACTCGGCAGCAAGATCATTTCTCCAACGTTGCCTTATCCTTAGCAGCTGCTAAGGATTCCTCACTTGTGAAATCTCGACACCCTCCTTGTAGTTAAGTCCCTCCTTGCTCCTCATTCCATAATAGGAAGCACAGAGGCTTGGGCATTTTTTAGTCAGAAGAAGAGATCTCATACACACCTGTGCTTCCAGGCCATGGGGTTATGATATTCACAAAGAGGAAAAAGCCTTTCTTAAATTCCAAAGGAGGACAGAGGTTTGGCCATCTGTAGCAGCCCAAGGAATAGTTTAAAAAACCAAACCCCTCACCAAAAACTGAGATTTATTTTCTCTTATGAACACATCCTCATAACCTAAGTGATAACATCACTGGATTTAAAATCCTGTGGGTCATTCAGCACTTGGAAAAGTAGTTTGTTAATATTAACAACAAAATTCACCTGGTCACTGGGATGATATGGTATATTGTAGAGTCACAACTTTATAGCACTTTTTCCTGGGAAAAATGTATAGTTTTCTTAAACACATGATTTACTTCATACACAAAAGATTATTGTTTAAATTCTGTAATTTTTTTAGGTTATAGCAATCTTCTTTTGGTCTCGAATTTTTTACATTGCTATGGGACAAAATATCGTAAGACATAATCCAAAGCAATCATTTCAGACAAGCACTATATTTTGCTCTCTCTCTTAAAATGTATTTTTACAAATGAAAAGAATATTATAATTAAGATGATCTTTGATTGGTCAGTATTTCCTGTGTACTGGTCTTTTTAAGGCCCCACTGGATACAAACAATGAAATTTGGTCTATTTTTCAGTTTTATAAGTTCATAAACTTTATTAGTCCTCCTTCTCAGTCATAGGCGCCTGATAAACAAGAATACCCTTTATGAACATACAATGAAAAGCTCAACTGTTAAGAGGACCAGGAAATTCACGTCATTTAGGATATCTGTGCTCCCTCCAAGTAGGAGAGCCAGTTTTAGAAACGGAATAAAGCCAGAGGTTTTCTTTTTTAACTATAGACTAAAACCAAAGAAATTGAATTAAAGTCAATGAGCTCTCATTCTGGTGACCTCCTTCTTGTATCCCTATTATTCATAACTGTTTTACCAGTCAGAATACCTTCAGCAACCTGACCAGAAATCTTGACGTCTAGATGAGGCTAGAGAAATCCTTACCACGGTTGTTATTTTTCTGGACTCCACGAAAACTGGCCTGGTACAGCAGGTCAGCTCAACAACTTCCAAGGTGTGACTTCTATTACATTAGCTACCTTTAGGAAATGAACAAGAGCAAGAGATCTCAGGGGAATATGCTGGGAACCATGGCTGACACACAACTGTGTTAGGCATGGCTATTACTTTCAAAGAGATTATAATCTAGTAATGAAGGTAAAACATGTACTATATAAATATTGACTCAAAATATCACCCACATTTCTTAGTTCTCCATAAGGTAACAATACAATTGTAATCATCCGTCTCCAAATTACTTGCCTGATCCTGCCCCTCCTATTCTGCAGGAGCTTTGGCTCTGCACCAGTTCCTTCTGCAGAGTTTCTGGCCTGTTTCCCATGTGTTTTATGCACTTCTCTTGGCAAGCACAGGGCACTCACTATTCCCTCATCCCCTCCTCACCCCTCCACCGCCATTCTCGCTTGCCGTGGTGGTATCTCCCTTTACTATTTGTACCCAGAAGGCTACTTGGTCACAGGTGTCCAGTTAAGAGCTTGCTCCTATTACTGCCCCCTCGTAACAACTCAGGGGCTGCCAGTGTCTGTGCCCAGTATGTAGAGTCTGCATTCACCCCCTCCTGCAGTGCCTCTGACCATTTCCTCAGACCTTCTCCCCACCCCAACAACACAGGCCAGAACCTGGGCCTGTGGGAGCTTGGCCAGAGGAGGGGCTACATGGCATGGTTGAAAGTTCAAGAGCTTTCACATTGCCCAGCTCTGGGTTGGAATGCCCCCCTGCCTGTAGGCACTTCACTTCACTTCCATGAGACTCTGTATCGTGCCAAATCTGTCAAATGAGGGTTATGTTGTTTGGAACATTAAATGGAAGAACGTAAGTAAATCCTCAAAAAATAAAAATAGAACTACCATATGATCCAACCATCTCACTTCTGGATATACATCTAAAGGAAATGAAATCAGTATGTCGAAGATACTGATGTATGTTCACCGCAGCATATGTTGTTCACAATGGCCAAGCCATGGAAATAACCCATGTCTGTCGATGAATAAAGAAAGGAAATATGGTGTATGTGTACATACAATGGAATCATTCAGCTTTAAAGAAGAAAAGGAAATCCTAACACTTGTAACAGCATAGATGACTCTAAGGACATTATGTTCAGTGAAATTAGCCAGACACAGACAGACAAATATTGCGTGGAGTTAGTTTTATATATACTTGAAATACGTTGAACTCATAAAAACAGAGTAGATTGGTGGTTTCCAGGGTCTTGGGAAAGGATAAATGGAGGGATATGTTGGTCAAAGGGTACAAAGTTTCAGTTATGCCAGATGAATAGATTCTGAAGATCTATCATGCAGCATGCTGACTATCATGAATAATAGTTGAAATAGACTTGAAATTTGCTAAGACGGTAGATCATAAGTGTTCTCACAAAAAAGGAAATTTGTGAGGTGATAGATGTTCATTAGTTTTATTATGATAATCATTTTATAACATGTACATATATCAAAACATCACATTATACATCTTTTTTAAGAATTATTTTATTATTTAACTTTATTTATTATTCTTATCATTATTATTTTCCAGTTCGATCAGAGAGATACAGAGAGAGAGAGGAAGTGAGAAAGCAAGCCACCAGGTCTGAGACTTGAACCGTGGTGGGCCATGTGAGAGTCCAGCGCCTTTAACCACCATGCCACTTGCTGGCCCCCATATTATACATCTTAAATATATGCAATTATTTTGCCTCTATGTGAGAGGGAGAGAAAGAGAAAGCGTTATCTTTCATAAGGTCTTGCTGTGTCACAATCCTCTTGCCTCAGCCTCCCTCGCAGCCAGGATTACGGGCACATGCAGCTACACCAGGTATATTCAGTTTGGCTGCAGAATTGAACTCAGGCCTCCCATGCAGCCTCCAGACTTCTAAGTGGTGGTGCCATGTGTACACCACTGCAGCCGGGCCACATAGATACAATTTTTGTCTGTCAAATATTCTTCATAAAGCTGGGGTGGGGGGGGAGAATGTATTTAAGGTTTCTAGCAGTGCCTGACAAACCATGGTACAAGTAGAGGCAATTATGATCTACTTAGTGTGTCTTAATCAGTTTCCCCTATGTGCTGTATGTCACGTCTACAAAGTCAAAGAAGCTGTTGTGTCTGGGAGTTGACTATCTGGTAACGGGAATCATCAACATGTAAATAAATATCTATGATAAAATAAAAAAGTTAGCCTGTTAGAATTCTGTGTTTCTGTTATTACCATTAACCAAGATAAAACCTGAAGTCCCAGAAGAGGCACAGGTGACTTGCTAAACCTTCGGGAGAGGGCTTGTGCCATTCCAGGTCCAGTGACTAATGTGAGACCCACTGACCATTGACAGCCTGATGTAGTTTCTGTGTTCATCTCTTTAGTTTGCTTGTTGTTTTGTCACCCTATCATTTGTGTGACTGTGGAATAGTAGCACCAAAACCTTCAATAGGTTGAATGATTGAGGGCATGGGAGATGTTTGAACTTGGATTGATAAATTGACAAGCACCTCATTTTCCAAATATCAGAGAACTCATTTTTCTTATTTTCTTACCTTTTGATGGTTTTTGAATAGCTCACTAAATAGAAAAGTTGTAACTGACATAGTACATTGGAGTAAAAGGAAATTAGATGCCATATCTAAAAGTGTGCTCTTGCATCCTGTCACCATCTGGGATTAGCCATTCATAAAAGAGTCAATGTGCAGCATACACATATCTGAATTCCTGTGTGCCAGGCTCTCTCCCATCTGTTTTAATTTTGCTTAAAATAATAACAGCTTTCTTTACCCACTTACTTGAATCGGTGCTGATTCTTTTAGTGCTCATTAGCCAGAGTAGTCTTTGCGGTCTTTAGCTGGTATTTCAGAATCCCAACAAGATTAGGTTTAATTGAATCAGTAGACATTTTCTTTAAAGCTGTATATTTTATTGATTGAACTAGAATCACTAAAATGTTAATTAATGCTGAGTGGAAAATATATGCTATAATTTAAGATTAAAAATGATACCCAAAGGGACATTTGCATAGGTTTGCACAGTTCTTGTGGGGACTAAGAACAAGTAAGCAAAATGTTTTTCTAGAACAGGTACTTTTTCCATTGATTTTTTAATTTTTTATTTTTAAATTTTGCTAGAGGGCATATGTGCTAGACAGAGAGATAGAGAAAGCACCTGCTTGGGGCATGGTCATGCTGCTATACCTTCTCCTCCATTTCTCCACCCTGCTGTGATCTGGGGCACACAGACACACACCTGTCCAGCATGTTTTCCAAGCTGCTAAGGACCAGGACTCAAACCACAGTTGACCACGTAGGATCTGGCTACCTTAACCACTAGGCCACAGGCGAGCCCCAGATCTCTTTTGTTCTCTTTTTCTGTAACTTTGATCATATAGCCATGTCCTTCAGCTTCTACATCCCTCTCTAACCCACCTCTGTCCTCCAAACAAAACCTTTCTTGTCCTAGGTAAATAAATTTCATCTTGAGCTGAGGCAGAAAGTAAATTAACATGATGATAATACTATTCAGGGTAAACTGGGAACTTCATCTAGATGAAAATTATTGTTGATTGAAAGAGGTAACTCTTAAACTTAAGAATTGCTGTCAGAAGTCTCCATGGAAACATGAGGTCAGTAGTCATTGTTTTTCTTGGTAATGCACAAAGAACTATAGACACTTAGCAAATGGAATTGATAAAATGCAATACCCACAACACTGAATAATTTTTTTTAATCAGACAAAAATGACGTTTATTTCAATAGCTCAAGGTGCAAATACAGCAAGTCAGTTCACAAAGTTTCAATTTACAGCTTGAAGTATGATGAAAATCTGATTTACAAAAAATGAAAGAGTAAATAGCAGAAATAAAGCTCCTTAATTTTTCCAAAAAAATTCAAGTAAAATCTTTAGACTAAAATACTCCATTTACATCAATTCAGAAATGGTTTTATTTACAGATGTCAGTAGTAAATTATAATCAAAAGAGTCTTCGAAGAAAAGAAGAATGGTCAGCTCCAGGCAAGAGTGGAAATTTTCAGTGTTGATTATTCCTGATTTGGCAGTTTCAATCACTCACTATATCAAATGACGTGGCTCAATCACTTTTATTTTTAGCTCTAAAAATAAGTTAGATAGAAGGCCAACACCTCTATTAAAATTTTTCTGAAATGACCCGTATTCAAGACCACTATCAACTTGAGGCCTATAGTATTTTTTTTTTTTAAGATTTTTGCCATAGGACATGTACACTCACCTGACAGACAGGGGAAAGTGAGAAATCACCCCCAGGGGTATGGCCATGCTGCAATCAATCCCTTCTCCATTCTCCTCTCAGGATCTTGGGCACAGATGTACTTGGCACCTAGCATGATTTTTAAGCCACTAAGTCTGGGACTCATTGATTGAACTAGAATCACTAAAATGTTAATTAATGCTGAGTGGAAAATATATGCTATAATTTAAGATTAAAAATGATACCCAAAGGGACATTTGCATAGGTTTGCACAGTTCTTGTGGGGACTAAGAACAAGTAAGCAAAATGTTTTTCTAGAACAGGTACTTTTTCCATTGATTTTTTAATTTTTTATTTTTAAATTTTGCTAGAGGGCATATGTGCTAGACAGAGAGATAGAGAAAGCACCTGCTTGGGGCATGGTCATGCTGCTATACCTTCTCCTCCATTTCTCCACCCTGCTGTGATCTGGGGCACACAGACACACACCTGTCCAGCATGTTTTCCAAGCTGCTAAGGACCAGGACTCAAACCACAGTTGACCACGTAGGATCTGGCTACCTTAACCACTAGGCCACAGGCGAGCCCCAGATCTCTTTTGTTCTCTTTTTCTGTAACTTTGATCATATAGCCATGTCCTTCAGCTTCTACATCCCTCTCTAACCCACCTCTGTCCTCCAAACAAAACCTTTCTTGTCCTAGGTAAATAAATTTCATCTTGAGCTGAGGCAGAAAGTAAATTAACATGATGATAATACTATTCAGGGTAAACTGGGAACTTCATCTAGATGAAAATTATTGTTGATTGAAAGAGGTAACTCTTAAACTTAAGAATTGCTGTCAGAAGTCTCCATGGAAACATGAGGTCAGTAGTCATTGTTTTTCTTGGTAATGCACAAAGAACTATAGACACTTAGCAAATGGAATTGATAAAATGCAATACCCACAACACTGAATAATTTTTTTTAATCAGACAAAAATGACGTTTATTTCAATAGCTCAAGGTGCAAATACAGCAAGTCAGTTCACAAAGTTTCAATTTACAGCTTGAAGTATGATGAAAATCTGATTTACAAAAAATGAAAGAGTAAATAGCAGAAATAAAGCTCCTTAATTTTTCCAAAAAAATTCAAGTAAAATCTTTAGACTAAAATACTCCATTTACATCAATTCAGAAATGGTTTTATTTACAGATGTCAGTAGTAAATTATAATCAAAAGAGTCTTCGAAGAAAAGAAGAATGGTCAGCTCCAGGCAAGAGTGGAAATTTTCAGTGTTGATTATTCCTGATTTGGCAGTTTCAATCACTCACTATATCAAATGACGTGGCTCAATCACTTTTATTTTTAGCTCTAAAAATAAGTTAGATAGAAGGCCAACACCTCTATTAAAATTTTTCTGAAATGACCCGTATTCAAGACCACTATCAACTTGAGGCCTATAGTATTTTTTTTTTTTAAGATTTTTGCCATAGGACATGTACACTCACCTGACAGACAGGGGAAAGTGAGAAATCACCCCCAGGGGTATGGCCATGCTGCAATCAATCCCTTCTCCATTCTCCTCTCAGGATCTTGGGCACAGATGTACTTGGCACCTAGCATGATTTTTAAGCCACTAAGTCTGGGACTCAAACCCAGTCACCCATGTGAAAATCCAACGCCATAACCCTGAATAATTTTGTGGGGTTGACAACTTGCCACCATTCCAATGAATTTTGGCACTTAAAGCAATCAAAGATTTTGCAGTATAGAACTTCAGTTGGGTTAGGTCTCAGGTTGAAACTTTTGTTGTAGAAGAAGGTAATGGACAGAAAAGTAAATGCACTTATTTTAAGTAGTATGAAATCCAAGAAAGCTGCTGCTCTTTTAATGTTAGATGCTGACTTGTAATGGTAATTAGGCCAACGAGCTCTGGGTGGGGTGGGGGTGGGAGGTTTAAAAAAATAAGCCAATGACAGCAAGCTAAATTTCTGACATTCATTAAAATGATTACTTCCTTCTTCTTATCTTGCATATGGTATTACTTCTCTGTTTGAAAGGCTTTAATTTGCAGAACATAGGACAGTAACAATCTAATGCTGAAAAAAAAAATATTCATGATCTAACTGCAGAGAACACATCTCTGAATCCCCCAATTCAACTCTACTGCTTTTCTCTGATAACTGTGAACCAAATTGATTTAAATATTTGGTGTCTTTTCCTGAAATGTTAGGAATAGAATGAAAGAGTAGATTTTTATTAGTTTGTATAGTAACTGCAATCCCAAGAAATTTTTTTCAGGTAGTACTTAAAAAGAAAATGTACTGTTGGGAAAAAAAACCTGATTGGATTGTACCTGCAGGGGCAGTATCTTGTGGTTTATTTCTTAATATCACTGCCTATTTATTAAGAACATATAATGTACCCAGGTATTCCTCTCCATAAAGTGAACCCAACCCCATCTTGATGGACTCAGCATATATTGTGAATTGTCAGAAATGTAGGGAATAAATTAATGTACTACTTTGCTGGAAATGTTATGGTTTCTACAAGACTCTGTTTTATCCTAACCCCGAGACGTATTTCCTTTTCACTTAGACAAAGAAATCAGAAAAAAAAAAAAATTAGATAAAAGCAAAAATAGCTCTTAGGACCGGCAGGTGACATGGTGGTTGAGGTACTAGACTCCCACATGGTTGACCACAGTTTGAGTCCCAGATCTGGCAGCTTGCTTTCTTACTTCCCATCACCCCCCCTCATACACACACAAACAGTCTGTCTTTAGTGAGCACATGTGTCCTATAGGAAATTTTAAAATGCTATTAAAAAATGAATTCTTTTTAAAAATAGCAAAAACAGCTGATGTGGTTGTATCAATGTGGACAAGTCTCAGAGGATTGTAAAGTGCCTAAGGAGAGAAATCTTGGGACCAGCAGATGGCATAATAGGTACATGATTAGACTCTCACATAGTTGACTACAGTTTGAATCCTGGACTCAGTGGCTTAAACTCACACCATGCACGTGTGTGTGCATACCCAAGATCCTGAGAGGAGAATGGAGGAGAAGGGATTGCAGCGTGGCCATCCCCCCCTGGGGGATGATTTCTCACTTTCTGTCTCTCTGTCTCTCTCTGTCTTTCTGGTGAGCACACATGCCCTATAGCAAAAACTTCTCCAAAAATACAAAAAAAAAAAAAAACCAGAAACAAAAACGTGATGGATCATGTACATACCTGCTGCACAGAAGTGGCCCTTTTCCATGTTCTTTCCACTCTCCCAGCGGTAGATTGCTGTGGGTTAACCTTGCTGTCGGGGCAGAAGAGAGCACACTGCTTTTTCCAGGTCCAGCCTCAGTCTTCAGCAATTCTTGTGCACCTGGGCCTCAAGGAATGGGTTCTCAAGGCATTGTTGTTCTCTTCCCCATGATAGACAAACTCTGCCTTGTGTTTACGGTGGTTCCTGAGTGGAAGAGAATCCTGCTCTCTTCCGAGTGGTAGCCGAACTCTGCTTTCTGTAGGTGTAGGATGTAAACCTAAGGCTTTTCTGCTTTCCCAAGTGGCAGAAAGTTTTGACTTCTGTCCTTCCTCAAAGGCTGACTGGTTTTGCTTCTACCACTCAACTAGAAATATTGGAATGTTGTTTATATGGTGGGGTTGAAAGGGTTGCCACACCACCTGTCCAGTGGCTTAAGATTTTTGTTTTGTATGAGAAAAGGTTCCAGGGAAACTGGTGGTGTTTCCTGCTCATCTTGCAGCAGTAGCCAGTTCCTTCTGCATACCCGCTCCATGGAGGGACGTTCCCTGTGGCCTCCCACTCTGCTCCCAGTCTCGCTCATGTGCACCAGTGAGACTGTTGGTAAAGAGCTTCCAAGCTGAGTACACACCCCCTGTGTCCAAAGGCTCCCAGCTATTCTGAAAGGACAGCTTGGCCTTTAAGAAATCATTCAAATTTAAGTTGATTTCTTCTTACTCGATTTTTACGGAAGTCAGTTTCACTCATTCTCTGCCATAGATAAGTGAAGCCGTTCATATGTCTAGTCTCTCCTTAGAGGAGCTTGTCACTGTTTGGGACTTTATTTACTCGGTGGTCTCATAACATCAGCTTTCTGATGAGCTCCAAAAAAGTTACAATTGTGGGGGCCGGCAGGTGGTGTGGTGGTTAAAGGCACTGGACTCCCACATGGCGATCACCGTTCAAGACCTGGCGGCTTGCTTTCTCGCCTTCTCTCTTACTCTCTCACTCTCTCACTCTCACTCTGTCCCTCTCTGGTCAAATTTTTTAAAATAGATAAAGTAATTCTTTTTTAAAAAGTTTACCATTGTGTAGATTATATATATTTTTTCTTATTGTTAGGGTAGGAGTCGTATGCTCTCATGACTTTCAAAATCCTAAGTGGAAGCAAAATGATAAAACCTCTTTGGAAAACAGCTTGATAGTATCTATTGGAGCTAAAGCAATGGGGGCTGACAAGTGGCATGATGGTTGAGATGCTGGACTCCCACATGGTCAACCACGTTTCAAGTCCCAGACCTGACGGCCCCAAAATCACAACAAATAAATAGATAAATAAATAAATGGTTTTTAAAATTACTTAAAAAAAAAAAAACTAGTTATGCATTCCCCATGATTCAGGAGTTCCACACCTAGGTATATACCCAACCGAAGTGTGTATCTTTGACCATCAAGAGACACATCCAGACTTTGCATGCAGCACTATTCATAATAAACCTAAACTGGAAACTACCTACTGCTTTTCACAGTAGATTGGTAAAATATATCATGATTTATTTATTTATAGTGGAATATTATAAAGCAAATAAAAAAATGTGTGGTTTACAGCTACATATAACCATGTGGATGAATCTCATATACAAATGTGAAGCAAAAGAATACATTTAAAATACATTCTGTCGGACCAGCAGTTAGCATAATGGCTATGTCACTGGACTCCCATGTAGTCAGCTGCATTTCGAGTCCCGGACCCGGTGGCTTAAACTCACACTGGGCGCGTGTGTGTGCGTGCCCAAGATCCCAAGAGGAGAATGGAGGGGAAGGGATTGTGGTGTGGCCATCCCCCCTGGGGGGGTGATTTCTCACTTTCTGTCTCTCTGTCTCTGTCTGTCTGGCGAGCGCATGTGCCCTATAGCAAAAACCTCTCCAAAAAATAAAAGAAAAAACAATACTTTCTGTAGGTTAAAACATTCCTATTGTGGTCAGAAATAAGAAAAACTGGCTTATGTATTAGATGTCAGAGCAGTAGTTTCTCTTGGCAGGGGTTGAAGATTGTGAGAGGCAATGGAAGGACTTCTGAGTTGACAATGCTACGTTTCTTGATCTGGGTGCTGATCACATAGAATTCCTACTCCTGGAGCAATCCTGGGCCAGTGTAGGTCTCAGCTAAACTGACAGTTTCCTTAGAAGAAACAGATGAAGGGCTTCAAGAAGTTCGTGGAAATGCATGTTATGAAAAACTATGTGTGGATTTCAAATATTTTTTGCACTAAAATAAACTCATACTTTAATTCCATGTTTCCACAGTTTTTTGGGGTTTTTTTGGGTTTTTTTGTTTTCTTTTTGGTTTTTTTTTGTTCCAAGTACCCTCTTGTGGCTATTTGCCATTGTCTCAGCTCAGAGAAAGGGCGTGAGAGAATGAATGAGAAATAGGACAAAAATGTTTTCCTCTGTGCAGGAGCCTTGAACCACTAAAAGCCGGCATAAAAGCATTGTGTGGATGAGGGTGTATTGGTACAAAGAATCGCCTATTTTCCTCAGTTTTCTTTGAGCTACTGCTACTTGGGACCATATCTCTTCTGCATTATTTGGCTTCCAAATGACCACTACCATAGTTTCCATACAAAAGCTATTCTGTAGGTGGTGCTTGCAACAAAGAGTTACTAGGATTATTATCTTAAAAGAGCTCTGGGAATATTCATATGGTCTTAGACTCATCAGGAAACATCGTAAGTCACAGGAATTCCCCAGTGTTGAGAACTTAGAACTAGACATAAGTAGTAGAGAAAGTCCACTTACCTGCTTTCGGGAAGATAGTGAGGGACCAGCAGTTAGTGTAATGGCTATGTCGCTGAACTCCCATGTAGTCAACTGCGGTTTGAGTCCTGGACCCGGTGGCTTTTTTTTTTTTTTAAACTTACTAGTTTATATGAAGACAGCCTCACTAGGTGAGGGATATGCACAGAGATTTTCTTTCATTTGTATTCATACAGGTATTTCATTGTCTTTTGCTTAATGATATAGATTTTCATTTTAAGAGGACAGGCTTCTTTTCAATGGTAATACCTGAATGTTTGGTGTGGCTCTGTCCTTGAACCTGCAGTAGTTGCTGACTTTTTTTTTTTTTAGGTGAAATTTTCAACTTTTACTTTGATATGCATAAATTCAGTCATTTGAGTTTTCTTGGTATCATTGCAAGACACATACTTTCTCTCAACTCTTTGTTGACCATGAATTTAGATAAACCTGTATTATTCCACATAGTGTAAAAATAAGAATTTTTTCTGCTTTACATAGGCTAATGTTAGGTATCTTACATTATCAACATGCTTAGGGATTTCATTGTATGTAACCTTATACATTGAGCTTAATTGTAATTATATTTCAGGTTCTTTTTTTTTAAGAATTATTTTCTTTAACTTAATTTATTTAATTTGACTGAAGAGAGACAGAGTGAGAGACAGAGAGAGAGAGAAAGTGAAAAAGCAAGCTGCCAGGTCTGGGACTTGAACCATGGTTGGCCATGTTGGAGTCCAGCACCCTAAACCACCATGCCACCTGCTGGCCACTATTTCAGGTTCTTTTTAAGTTTGAGTTTTATATCTTCCATATGTTCTAGAACTGGCCTGGCTGTGATCTGATACTTAATTCTTTTTTGTCCTCTTATTCTTTTAGTTGTATGTTGCCAGAGTCTAAGGATATATATACTCATCTGTGGAAGATAGAATTTGAGAAGTCCTTTGCTAAACTAGTTTTTGAGTAACATGTTATCCATTAGCAATATGTTACATATCATCTATAAAGTGGATAATACTGAGTGACATTTTGGTTTGGTTAGAGTCCATGACTGGCTATTTATCCTTCTTCTCCATAAATAGTCATGTCAGTTCTATTTAAAGAGTAGAACTGGAAGAGACCAGCAGGTGGCCTGGTGGTTAAGGCACTGAACACTCTCACATGGCCAATCATAGTTTGAGTCCTGGACCTGGTGGTTTGCTTTCTCACTTTCGCTCTCTCTCTCTGTGTCTCTCTCTGGTCAAATTAAAGTAAATGAATGAATAAATAAGATAAAATAATTATTTAAAAAATTTTTAAAAAGTAGAACTGGATTTTAATTATAGAATGAAATTGAAATACAGAAGAGTATAAATGCCTCATTTCTGGTTGTTTCCTGATTATAAAAATAATACGTGCTTTGGGGCCAGTGGTGGTGTGGTGGCTAAAGCACTGGATTCCCACATGGACAACCATAGTTTGAGTCCCGGATGCAGCAACTTGAGAATCACCCCAGTGGGTGTGCACACATGCCTAGAATCTAGAGAAATGGAAGAGAGAAAATTGTAATATGGCATCCCCCTGGGGCAGGGGTGATTTCTCCCTTTCCCTCTCATTGTCTCTCTCTGGCCAGCACATGGTCCCTGTGGCAAAAATCTAATAAATAAATAAATAATAAATAAAACGTTAAAACGTGCTTAACTAAAAATTTTGGAAACATAGAGATACTTTTTTTAAAAATCGCAGTCCTCTGTAATCCCTTCATCAAAAGATAGCCACAGTTTACATTTTGGTTTATTTTCTTTTATCCTTTTTTCTCATGTGTTTGCAAATGTGTGTGGGGGCACGCATTTGTGTGTCTCACCTATCTCGACTTCTTCAAAAACAATAACGGTAAAACAGGAAATCATTTTTAAAAGAATGAATTTGTTTATATTATTAGGTAGGAATAGGGCAGTCAGGCATCAATTTAATTTAAACCTCAGCACAAGGAATACTTTATTTGGAACTTGGCTAAAAGAGACACATGGCAGCCATCTGGTTTTAATCCCCCCTTTACCAGCTGAAGCAAGCAGCTCACCTTCTTCCCCATCTCCGTTTCCCATACTATTTGGCAGAGCTAGGTACGCCCTGGCATGATCACCAAAACAAATTGATGCTTCTTAAGTCTGCTTGTAATTAATAACTCCTGACAGAACATGAGTCTTCTGTAGACTTGGAACTTTGCCTAATTTTCACTAAGATAAATAATTAGATGCTGAGGATTGATAAGGCTCTTTCCTCTTAGCATCTGCCAACAGCCTGCATCTGTCATGTGGGTGAGATGATTAAAATCTGAAAATGGCTGGAGGTTTTGTATGTGTCTCAATACTGAAGATACTTATTGCGCCCATCCCCCAAGCCCAACACTACCCAAAGCAAGAAAAGATTTAAAAAAAAAAAAAAAACCATACCTAAAGTCATTCAGATGGTTTGGTTAACATCTGCTGTCTATTTTATTGTTCATTCAACTCAGTCATTTTCTGGGCAACCAAATGAAATGTGAAGGATGAGTTTCTCACTGGCTGCACCCAATCAGGTTGATGGTCCCACTTCTCTGTGGAAGCTGGTGTATATACAATGGGCCTATATTTCCTAAGAGACCAGCAGGTGGCCTGGTGGTTAAGGCACTGCACACTCTCACATGGCCAATCATGGTTTTTTATATAAATATACTGGGGAACTGCCATCCTAGGTCTTGTTTGGCACAAACGTGTCTTCCTATTATGAAGTTCTAAAGAAGAGTTCTATGCTGCCTGGGTAATAACACTTTCCAAAGGTTCAAAGGGAATCATTTTTTAAAAATAGATTTATATTTCATTTTATTAAAGCAGGGTCTCTCGACCATGGCACTATGCGCATCTTCATTTGTTGTTTTGGGGTGTATCATGTATATTACAGGATGCTTGGTAACATTTCTGGCTTCTACTTGGCAGTTGCCAATGGCAACCAAACTTCAATCAGAAATGTCTCCAGACATTGCCATGTGTCCCTGGGGTGAGGGTGGAGGGGCATGTCACAGGCCCTGGTTGAGAATCTCTGCCTAGAAAATAGTATTCACTTCTCAGTGGTGGCAGTAAGATAAAGTAGACCCGTATTTTTTGGTGAGATATAGTTAGGATACCAAGCTAGTACTATTAATTTGTCTCTTCAACAAAGTTATTAATAATCAGAAAGACATAGGTGAAGAACAGCTGACTGGACACATACTCTGAAGCAACCAAGCTGCTACCTTCTAGCAGCTGAATTTGGTAGAAGCTTAGAGTTTCAAACAGGCTGGGTCCTGTAGTTTGTGTCATCAACATTTGGAAGATAAGCAGGTAGGCATTTGAATAATTTGAATAATAATGTCACATATAGAAGTGTTCATCCATGGCCCCCTGCAAGTGCTTCTGGGAGGGCTATCCTCTCACAGAGCCCAGGTCCAGCTGAGAATAACCAAGGACTATTTATAGTCTCTGTAGGTACCAACTTTCAAAACTAACCTAGGCCTCACTAACAGAAGGCAATGCTGATATAATTTAATCATCCCAAAGTAACTGTAATTATTTGGGGAAGGGTGGAAGTTTTATTCTTTGCAACAATGGAATTTAAAATTGAAATTTGAATTTGAGGGACCAGCAGTTAGCGTAATGTCTGTCGCAGAACTCCCATGTAGCCAACTGCAGTTTGAGTCCCAGACCCGGTGGTTTAAACTCATGCCAGGCGCATATGTGTGCGTGCCCAAGATCCTGAGAGGAGAATGGAGGAAAAGGGATTGTGGCATGGCCATTCTCCCTGGTGGATAATTTCTTGCTTTCTATCTCTCTGTCTCTCTCTGTCTTTCTGGCGAGTGCACACGCCCTATAGCAAAACCCTCTCCCCCCCAAAAAAATTTGAATTCGAACTTTGAATTGAAGAAGACTAATTTATTACAGGTAGTCAAGGGGTTAAGGGGCCTTGGTTAATCTGGCCAGGATTAAAGAAGGAGACCACTGCATTCTTTTAGAGGGAAGAGTACTATATGTCAAAATATAAAAAAGTACAGGAATCTCTTTTCTTTGATTAAAATCACTGGTAATCACGTTTTTGTTTGTTTGTTTGTTTCTGTTTTTGTTTTTAAATAGGTATTTATCATAGGGTATGTGTGCTCATGGACAAACAGAGAGACAGTGAGAAGGGAAGTGAGAAATCACCCCTTGGGAAGATGGCCATACCACAATCCCTTCTCTTGTATTCTTCTCTTGGAATTTTAGGCACACATGCTCATACGCCCAATGTGATTTTCAAGCCGGCAGATCTGGGACTCAAACCGTGGTTGGTAAAGTCAAATTCTTTTTTTTTTTTTAAAGAGGTTTTTGCTATAGGGTGTGTGTGCTTGCCAGACAGACAGAGAGAGACAGAGGGATAGAAAGCGAGAAATCACCCCCCAGGGGGGATGACCATGCCGCAATCCCTTCTCCTCCATTCTCCTCTCGGGATCATGGGCACGCATGCACACGCGCCTGGTGTGAGTTTTAAGCCACCGGGTCCAGGTCGAACCGCGATCGACTATATGGGAGTCCAGTGACATAGCCATTTACGCTAACTACTTGCCCCAGTAAAGTCAAATTCTTAAGGTAAAGATTTAGAAAAGCATCTGGTTATCCTAAGAAACATGAAAATCTGAGGCATATTTATGTGAAAATGTGAAAGCTAAATAAACAGCAGCATGGATCCTAAGTATTATTAGGTGGTTTAAAAATTTGGGGAGGGTAAAGCAAGGATTTCTTGCTATTGTGCACATATGTAGAAGTCCTCAATTACCCTCCATAGTGCTGTCCTGTGAACTTGTGAATGTGTGGAAGGCCAGTTCCATAGTGCAGTTGTGAAGCACTGGGCATAGAGAGTCAGATCCCACATGGCCAACTACAGCGCAAAGCCTGACCCTGATGGCTTGAAAAACACACAAACATGTGTGCATGCTTAAAAACTCTGACAGGATGTAGAAATGGAGGTGAAAGGTTTGCAGTGTGATCACACTATACGATTCTCTCTCTCTTTCTCTCTCAAAAGTACATGTGCCCTTTGGCAATTAAAAATATGTATGAAAAAATTCTGTACATACAAATTATTAGAAGATGGCAAATTTTTAATGATTGAATACATGTAAATAGGTCTATCTAGAAAAGCTCAATGTGAAAACTAATTTTTTCATAAGGAGAAAGAAATCAATAAAATGTATTTATTTAAATAGCTAAAAGTAAGGATGAAGATTTAAGTGCTGAAAGGAGTAACAAGGAAATTGTGGCTATGTGGTAGGTTTCTTTTTTTTCTTTTATTTTCCCTTCTCTGAGAATCAGTGTTAATTCCAGATGTGTTAACTCACAAAAGTCAGTCTTAAATTCTCCCTCTCACCTGACCCTCAGAGACCCTTTGGGGAAAGGTTGAAAGTTGTTCTCTAAATTCCTATAAAGCTTGTTGAGCATCTCTGTCATTAATATAACCATTGTGGCATCAGTCCTTTAAGAAAGTTTTTTCCCATTAAATTATAGTGTTTATTAGTAAAATGAACAAACTATCTAGTTACTCAAGTGATCATTCCGAGCCCAATTTGGGTCTTTTCCAAGAATCATTAAGGCTACATTTTCAAATCCAAGTAGACAGATGCCATGGTATTTTGTGTCTACTCACATTTGTAGAAGATTGCTTTTTGGTGGTCATTTAAAAATATTAGTTCTGATTACTTTATATATCAGCAGTTTTTTTGTTGCTGCTGGGTTTTTGTTTGTTTGTTTATTTTGTTGTTGTTGTAAGGTGCATGTGCTCACTGGAGAGAGACAAAGAGAGAATGAAAGTGAGAAATTACCCCCCAGAGAGGGTGACTGTGCTGCAATCTCTTCTCATCAATTCTCCTCTCAGGATTTGGGGCATGCACACACATGCCCAATATGATTTTCAGACCACCAGGTCTGGGGCTCAAACTTCAAGGTCAGCTGTGTGGGATCCAATTCCTTAATCACAATAGCACCTGCTGACCCAGTTCAGATTATTTACCAAATGGAGAGAACTGTCTAAAGAAAACGTTGGTAGTCTTCTAGTGACAGTTATTTATAGATCATCTTTTTTTCCAAAGATATCTGTACACCCATGTTTATCGCAATCCTATTCATAATAGCCAAGATGTAGAATCAACCTAAGTGTCCATGAGAGGATGGACAAGCATGTGGTAATATGTAAACAATGGAAAACTATCCAACCTTAAAAAAGAATGAAATCCTGTCACTGGGAGCAGTATGGAGGAGAAGGGATTCCAGCATGGCCATACCCATGGGGGATGGGTGATTTCTCACTCTCTGTCTGTCTGTCTCTCTCTGTCAATCTGGCGAGCACATGCACTCTACAGCAAAAATCTCTCTAAGAGAAAATACTTTACAAAATGTTTGAAGTGGTAAGAGACTAGGTCTGAAGACACAATACATATTATACTGTACTGTGCCTAGAGATTATTGCAAAATTACTTTAGTACTAAAAGTCTGTGAGAGATTTAACTATTGATAAACTTTATATTCACTATGATATTACTGACCTCCCCCTATTACCCTGAAGCATAAATTCCTGCTCACTAGCATGATAACCAGTGTCCTTTGTCTCTTCTTTGTTTTGAGGGCACGTGTGCTTGCTGGAGAGATAGAGAGAGATAGAGAGCTGGAAAGTGAGAAATCATCTCTCCTGGGGGATGGCCACACCACAATCCCTTCTCCTCTATTCTCTTCTTGGAAATTTGGGCATGCACACGCATGTGCCTCGTGTAAGTTTCAAGGCACCAGGTCTGGGACTCAAATTATGGTAAACCACATGAGGGTCCAGCACTATAGCCACTATGCCACCTGCTGACCCCAACCCTTTCCTTTTTAATGCTAGTAGGATCCAATGAAGCCCCAAGTGGTTAAATTGCTAAATTATATCATCCCAACATTTCTTTTTTAAAAAATTATTTAATTATTTAATTTCATTTATTAATTATTATTATTATTCAATATGATGAGAGAGAGAGAGAGAGAGAAAGCAAACCGCCAGGTCCAGGACTCAAACTATGGTCAGCCATGTGGGAGTCCAGCATCCCAACTACCATGCCACTTGCCAGCCCCAACATTTGATGTGAGCTCAACCAGTCAGATTCATTACAAAACAAATAGTACCCAGAACCTTGAATCAAATTTCCCCACAAGGGGAATTTTCTCCATTATTTTAATCCCTCACAAAAAAGACCAACTCTAATCAAATGAGGCAAACATTTACCTCAAGATTTTGTTGTCTTTATAATAAAACACAAGACAAAGCTTAGAACTAAATCACTTGACCCTTTCTCTTCCTATCCCCTCGAACCTTTAATAGCCAGCCTTCTCTTAGATCTGCAGTTGGGCTTAACACCTTCAAGACTCAGCACAGACTTCTTTGTAGTTTTCGCCTTCTGCCAAAAAAACTGGGCTCAGTCTGTCCACCATAGCCACTCTGCTTCCCTTCAAACGCCACTTTCCCTGCACACACACAGAATCCTTGTCCCTCTTGCACTGTGTCACTTGGTGAGTCTGGTGCTTGCCACCCTTCTTACAGAAAGCCCCACAGATTTTAGGGATATTTGCCACGTTTGTTGGTTTGCTATCTGCACAAAAAGCTAAAATTACTCTTTTAAGCCTAACGTTTTATTCATTTGTCTCTCACAGGTTAAAAATCATTTTCTTAAACTAGTGTGAAAGAATAGATACTGTTGATTTGTTATAACTCAACTCATATTTTACTTCACTTATTAAGGATGAGCATGCTAAAGGTTGAAAAGTTGTAAGAGAACAAGATTCATTTTAGGAAAGTGCTCGCTACTGGAGAGTAAATTGAAAGGCATGTATACTACATCAGTTGGGCATGAAAAACAAAAACAAAAACAAAAAAAAACAGCTGGAAATAACACAGCTAATTTTAACAAACCAGAGACAGTTTTCTGCTCTTTGTGGGTTCAATAACAGGCTCCTTGAAGAATGACTGCTTTCATGAGTCTCAGAAACAGAAATTCAGAGATGGGTTGAATAATATTGGAAATGAACCAAAGCCCAGCAAAGCGTATTGGCAGGTACCGTATCTCAAGCTATCTTAAAGTTTGATTTAAAGTACTAGAAAGATCGGGACCAGCAGTTAGCGTAATGACTATGTCGCTGGACACCCATGTAGTTGACTGCGGTTCGAGTCCCAGACCAGGTGGCTTAAACTCATGCCGGGTGCGTGTGTGTGCGTGCCCAAGATCCCGAGGAGAAGGGATTGTGGCGTGGCCATCCCCCCTGGGGGGTGATTTCTCGCTTTCTATCTCTCTGTCTTTCTTTGTCTTTCTGGCGAGTGCACACACCCTGTAGCAAAACTCTCTCTCAAAAAAAAAAAAAAGAAAAAAGAAAAAAAAAGTACTAGAAAGATTTTTGGCAATTACAATAAAAACCCTTAATATTCTATTTCTTTAATTTATCATCATGAAGTGATCATGAATATTTATAGAGATTCACCCATGAGAAGAGAATCCCCTAAAAGTTCAACAATAGGAGAAAAAGATAATTATTGGCATATTATTGCATTGACTTATTGGAATGCTAGGTAGCCATCAAGAAGACATTGTAAAAAGAATATTTAGTGTATATGAAAAAGGTTTGCTACAAATTAAGTATAAAAATTATAAAATAATGCATCCATTTTGATTTATATGTTTATTTTGTGACTAGCAGGACACACACCAAAATGTTAAACGGTTATTTCTGGCTGCTGACATTATGGGTTATGGATCTTCCCCCCCCCTTTTTTTTTTCATTGTGTATCATTTAAAGGTAGTGTGATGGGCTGGCCAGTGGCCTAGTGATTGGGACAGCAAGATCCCTCATGGCCAGCTATGTGTTTCGCATCCTGGACCTGGAGGCTTGAGAAACATGTTGGGTGCATGTGTGCCCAAAACTTCAAAAGAAAGGCGAGATAGAGGAGAAGGGATTGTAGCATGATTATTCCCCATTGGGGAGTGCTTTCTCTCTCCCCTTCTCTGTCTCTTTGTCTCCCTTTGGTGAGCACATGCACCCTCTGGGAGGGAAAAGTTAGTGTACAATTCTTTAAAAAAAAATGCATGCACTAAGACAAATTTATTGAGTATATTCTCTGGGTCAGATACCATTTCAGAGTCAAGCAATATGTGAAATAATGCATGGCTTCACGAGTATATCTTATTTAAAAGTTATATTTAAGACTGGCTCCATGACCTAGTGGTTAAGGCAGTCGATCCTATATGACGAACCATGTGATTCAAGTCCCAGACCCAGCAGTTTGAGAAACATGCTAGGTGTGTGTACATGAATGCCCAAAATCCTAAAAGGAAGGAGAGATGAAGAAAGAATTGTGATGTGACCATGCCTCAAGGAAGAGTGCTTTCCCCCTCTGCCTATAAGCTCACGTGCCCTCCAGCAAAACAAACAAACAGACAAAACTATATTTAAAAAATCAGTGGAGGGCTGCCCTGTATCCTAGTGGTTAAGAGAGTGGGATCCCATATGGCCCCTATGGTTAGAATCCTGATCTAGTGGCTTGAAAACACAGTATACCTGAAATCCCAATGGGTTAGTATATGGAAGAGCAGGGCTTGCGGTGTGACTAGGCCACATTGAGGGAGCTTTCTCCCTCTCTCTCTCTGGTGAATTTACACACCCTCTGGAAATTAAGAAAAAAAAGCCAGTGGAGGCCTGGCCTCCCTACCACTGTACATTGGAAGCTGGATCCCACTGGCACACCTCTGTTCAAACTCCAGCTCCAGGGACTTGATAAACACACTGAGTGTGTGTGAGTACGTGCCCAAAATCCTGATGGGATGGAAAAATGAAGGAGAAAGGATAATGGATTGTGGCGTGACCATTCCATGTTGAGGGGTGCTTTCTCCCTCTCTGTCTCTCTCTTTCATGGGCATGTGCACCCTCTAACAATTTTAAGTCAGTGAAAAAGAAAACATTTGTTAGACTTTAACATTCATTTTAAAGGAAAATTAGGTTTATTAGAGTGACGGGTGGTATTTAGAAGAGTTAGCTTTCAAACTTGTCTTTAGACAGAAGAAGAAAAACGGACCTGAGCTTCCAGACTCAGGTCAGCAGACTTCCTGCTACTGACGACCCCTTTAGACTACCTGCCGGGAAAACCATACACAGAGGTGGACGTAAACATGAGGCTGCAGGGGGGACTGTCCCTCAGAGTGAAGGTGGAGGATTTTAGATCTCTGTTATTAATGATTGATCCTGTTAAAAATAAAATGCTTTCAGAGCACTTGAGATTGTAATAACCTGACCTCATTACTGTCAGAAAGAAAGCAGAGCAGTACAACCACCTTAGTATAATTGAGGAAGGGAAGGAAAAATGAAGATAGAGTTCCCAACTCATGCAGAAAGGATAAAAAGAAGAGCTCTGATTTATTCAGCCGACTAAAAAGAAGATGGCTATGAAGGCCTCATAGGATAAGCTTGTATAGCCCAATGCCTAGATGAAACAACACACATGCACACACACACACACACACACACACACACACACACACGGTCTAGCCAGTAGAGCACCACTGTATAATGCTGAAGCCACGTGGGAGGCTCAGGCTTAGATCCTGGGTCAACCTGAAATGCCAGGCACTGCCTATGATCCGAGCTAGCTGAAGGGCTGGAGAGGATCACAGCATGGAGAGATCCTGTCAAGGGTATCCCCCGTCCTGAGAAATAAATAAAATAAACTTTAAGAAAAGAAAAGAAGGAAGAAAGAGAAAAGGAATCCAGGTTATCATTTAACCTGTGAAACTATGAAATCATCCAAATTTATGATAATTCTTCTACCTTATTATTATTACTTTTTTTTAGGTTTTTGTCATAAAACGTGTATGCTCACCATAGAGAGATAGAGAGAAAGTGAGAAACTACCCCCCGGGAAGGATGGCCATCCTGTGATCCTTTGTCCTCCATTCTCCTCTTGGGATTTGAGGCACACACACACACACACACACACACACACACTCACATGCAAAGCATGATTTTTCAAGCCACTGGGTCCAGGACTCGAACCATAGGAGGCCATGTGGGAGTCCAATGCCTTAAGCACCTGCTGGCCCAAATTCTTTTGACATTTTAGTACAACCTATTATTACTATTTAATTTTAGCAACTTTGAGTTAGTCTTTCCAATTCAGTGCCCTTCCCAAGTGCAAACTTAGAAACTTTTTTCGAAGCCGTTAGTAAATAAATGTTAAAATAAAGCTATAAATTAAAATTAAATTTTTTTGCTTGGATATAAAATTTCCTCTTATAGCTCTTTTATGGCACAGCTAGGAATATGTGTGTATAAACTATTTATGGATTGATGGCTTGCTTTAATATTTTAGGACCAGGTGAAATCTCAGCCTGTGCTTTGGTATGTTGTTAGAATTAGAAGGGCATTAGAAGGATCCTGTCACTTTTCAGGCATATACTTAAAAATTTATCATCATTAATAAATGCAGGGTACCCTGCCGAGGAACACATTTGTCTTTGGCCAGACTTAAAGTACTTTTAAGTTTGGAAGATGCTGGAGTTGGTGTTCAATTTAGCACTTACAGTGTTTATCAACCATTCAGGCAATTTTAAAATAATTTTATATTGTAAGAGATATCTTTTTTTTCAGTTTATTTATTTGTTTCTTCTGAGAGACAGAGAAAGGCATCCCCAACAGAGTCTTCATACCAAAGTCCACCGCCTAGCCTCAGAGAGCCAGATCACAAGCACAGAGGTCATTTCTGGGATATGAACCCACAATCTTCAGCCTTGTCGGAATATTGTGATACTGTGACACCACTGTGCTGGTCAGCTATTATACAAGAAATTCTGAAAGACATCTGTCTACTGTGATACCACACAAAGACGTGTCTGCCAATTTTTTATGCACTGATGTTCCTTGCCATTCTTTATTACTTAATAAGTAAAATTTCAGGGCATATAGTGAGTAAATTTTAAAAATCACACAAATGATTATTTTCACCCTTTTAAGATGCAATATTTTCATTGTAATCTTTTCTAAAAGTTCATTTATTTTGAGAGAGAGTGAAATCTCAACATGGTCTCAGCATGCACAGTCCTTCTCCTAGTAGCCAAGATCATGGCATGTTCAGGTTGACCTGGGGCCAGAACCCAGGCATCCCATGTGGCTCCAGTATTACACAGCGATATCCTACCACCTGTGCCTCTGTGGCAGGGCTCATTCTTTTGATCACCAATCTTTTGACCAAAATTAATTAAAAACTAAAATCACATTTCTACTATAATTGTGTTAATTTTTGGCACTAGATTTCTTAAGTAGGTCATTCTCTTTTTTTATAATGTTTTTTATGTTCTTGATTTTGCTTATTCTTATTACCTCTCTCTCTCTTTTTAAAGAATTCTTTTAATTAATTTTATTTATTTACTTACTTATTTTTCATTTGACCAGAGAGGAACAGAGTGAGAGAGAGGGGCAAAGTGAGAAAGCAAGCTGCCAGGTCCAGGACTCAAACTGCAGTTAGCCATGTGGGAGTCCAGTGCCTTTAATCACAAAGCCACTTGCCCGCCCCCCAAGTAGCTCATTCTTATCTAAATTAAAGTAACCCAATTTATGAATTTGGTAATCAGAAGTGAAATTGGTGCTTTTGGTTTTGAAGGCATCCCTGATTCATACACTATATTAAAGAATCCATATACATTATGGGTCCTCCAAGGGAAAACAAATGGGTAAACACTTTAGCACTTACTGTGTTTGCCAACCACTCAAGCAATTTCAGAACAACCTTGATATTCTAATAGAAAAAAAATTAAGCTTATTTATTTATTTTGAGAGAGAGAAAAAATGGAGGATCCCCAACAGAGTCTTCACACCACAACCCACCTCCAGCCTTAGCCAGCTATGATTACGAGCATGCAATTTTTAATTTATTTTTTTTAGGTTTTTGTCATAGGGTGTGTACACCTGCTAGAGGGAGAAAGAGAGAAACAGAGCAGGGAATGTAAGAAATCACCCCTCAGGTGGGATGGCCATGCTGTAATTCCTTGTCTGTTTTCCTCTCAGGATTTTGGGTACACACATACATGTGCCTGGCATGATTTTCAAGCCGCCGAGTCTGGGACTCTAACCATGGTAGGTCATGTGAGAATGCAGTGCCTTAACCACCATGCCACTTGCTGGCCCCACAGGCATGCAGTTTTAGATGACAACATCACTACCTCTTTTTTAAATGAAACTCCGAATTCTTTTCAGTTGCCTTTAAGCTGGCACACTGACATGATCCATGTGCCACATTTTTAAAAATTGAAAACAGAACTCTGTTCAATTTTTTAAAAATTTTTTTTAACTGAAGTCTTGTTAAAATCAGAGGAAAGTCATTTTGATAATTAGGAAAATGGGAAAAATGTTCCAAGTGTAGAGATTTCTATTAAATTTCTCTTCTGAATGATGTAGAGTCGCACTGCATTTTTAGGTTTTCTTTCATTAATAGAGATGAATGATAAATAGATAAATCCACAGGTAGTACAAAAACTTAATTTTAGTCAATAGTTTCATGGCTCTTTTAAAACCATCTATTGAAACTACCAGCAAGCTGTAAGATTGCTTAGTGTGAGAATCATGAGAGCCACTGAGATAGACTTTACTCAATGAAATGTGCCCCCCTTTCATACCTTTTGTTCAAAAGGTTGATTAAGAGCTAGAAACAAAAGACAACCAGCAGGTGGAAAGGAAGGCACAGACACCCTCAAACTGGAGGAAGAGCCTCTGGATAGCATGAGTGAAATGGCTCCATTTGTATCCCAGTGGCCCAAATCCATCCATTGTAGTGTGTTTTATATGATGGACACTATCGATTGAAGATGCTTCATTCTCGCCATCAGCTAAACATGACTTGCTTTCAAAAATGCTGGCTGCCTGAAAAGTTATAAGCAGTTTTTAGCTGAGTTTCTGACCTAAAAGGATAAAATCGTTTAGGACCTGATTTTAAAACTCATGAAAATGTATGTGTTATCCAGGGCTTTCTTGGTGTGTGACAGCAAATTATATTTCATATTGTGGACGGTAGGAAGCAGGGTGTGGATCTCCCCCAAGAGACTGATACTTATTTACATATGTGCCCTGGAAACTGGAAAGGATTATTTCTGCATTGTTTGGTTTGATTTGGCGGTGGGCTGGGGTGGGGAGGCATGAAGTGGAAGGATGAAATTGGGAGGAAGAGGAATTGAGAGAGTCTTACAGACAGAAGAATGTTGTCTCTCTGAAGGGAAGTGGTAGAAATTTCCTGTTCAGAGAAGCCAAAGGACAAGATAACAGGAGTCAGACTAGGGGAGGTTTGGTATAACACCTCATAGAAAGTTAATCTGGAAAGGCTGGATTTGCCAAAATGCAGCTAGCTGAGAGCTGGCTTCCAGCAACCCCTTTAATTAAGGAGAGGCAGTTATCAGACATAGAGTATGTGGCCAGGGTGGGCCCACGGTGTAAAGACCCATAGCAGAAGCTATTTTTGTAAATGACACACACACAAAAAATCGGACTTTGGAGTATCATAGTTGCATTACATTAAAATAAAATGGAACTGTGTTATGATTATGGTACATGTTTTCATCTTTTTAAAGTTCAAAAACATATTTTCCTAATTTCTGTATCCATAAAATAGTTATGGCACAATAATCATCTTGTGCAAATGAAAACGTGATTTAATGAATGGAATTTTATGAGCTTTGAGGGAAATAATTCTTTGAATTAACTTGCTTAGCTTAGATTAAATTAGTGCGCTCTTGCTTTCCATTGTACATGATCTCTTCTTTATTGTCTATTCCATTTTCTACTGCGGTGAGATTTATTTTTAAAGAGAGGTGAGGTGGAAGAGGAGAGAGGGGTCTGCCTGTTGGGCTGATCTGAAGTTTAAGTCCAGTAGGCATCTGGCCGGGGTGAGTCTCCCCACCATTCAGCTAAGGATTCTAAGTAGGAAGGAGACCAGAAAAAGAGACAGAATGAGGCATTGAGAGTTTCTACTGTAGCATGCTTAATGAACTTGGCACTTTAAGCAGGTCCCTCTCTTAGAATGGGTAGACAGGAAGGGCCATGTTGTGATATGGCAATTTCTGTTAGTTCCAGAGGGAAAGTGAGCAAGTGCTCTCAGATCGCTTAAAGACCCACTGTGTAAATGCTGGAGCCTATGCCTGTGGGATTGCCCGAAAGGAAGCAAACACCTAGAAGGAAGCCTGAGCTACTGCAGAGGCAAACCAGTGTAACCAGGAGAGGGTAGCCCATATGAAAAATTCTTGGCTATTACCATGATCATCTGAGCAAAGCAGACCCTTGAAGGGGTGAGGGAGCCCAGGATTGCTCAGTTCAGAACCTGAGAACAATTCATTGGAAATCCAGTAGGATTGATTTTCTCCTCTTGGGACAGTGTATCTGTCTCTTGTCTAATAAGTTCCTTAGAAAGAGACAAAGATACCTTCTTAAGCACTCTCATTGTTCCCATGAAAAGAGTTCATTATAGAACAGTATTAAGGAGGGGGGACTGTCTAGGCATTTCCTAAGGATGTTTAAGACTTTTAAGGGCTTGTGTTCAGATTGGAGCCAATGATGTGTCAGACCATATGCTTCAAAAAATTAAAAACATGACATACAAAGAGAAGAGAAACATGTGGTAAAGATTTTTTTTCAGATCTCATTAAGTAATGAGGAACAAGTAAGACACCAGAGCTTATTGGAGGATCATTTGAGGAACAGAGCATTTATTAGCACTTTAATACAGTAAAAGTAGAATAAGATTGCTAGGTTAAATATAAAACTGGTTAATATTGTAAAGGGTAATAAACTATAACCTCTGGAGTTCTGTTTCCTACCGGACAGAAATAATTTGTACCTCTGCCGGAAACTGATCTATAAGTTAACATGTGATATCACCTAAAAATTACCCTTAATTAACATTATGCTAAATTTTTTCCTTTGAGCGAGCCTGTTAAATATTGCTTTTGGGGTCCAGGAGGTAGCATAGTGATTAAGGTGCTGGACTCTCATATGAGTGATTATGGTTCAAGTCCTGGACTCAGCAACTTGAAACTCACATGAGGCTCACATATGTGTGTATGTGTGCCCAAAATCCTAATATGAGAAGAGAGGAGAAGGTATTGTGGCATGGCCAACCCCCTTGAGGGGTGATTTCTCGCTTTTTATCTGTCTCTCTCTGGCTTTCCAGTAAGCGCACATGCCCTATAGCAAAAATCTCTAAAAAGCAAACAAACAAACAAAAAAACAATGCTTTTGAAGTGACATAGAATTATTTTCTTTGTCTTATTGGCAAGTGTAGGATTATTTTTCTTACCATTGGGAATCTATAAAGTATCTTTTTGTATTTATCCCTCTTACTCTTTTGCATCCTAAACTCTTGTTACTCATATATAATAATGGTTGATTAGCATAAACAATTTGCTTTTGTCTTCCTTGCCCCTTCACACACACATATACCCCACAGTCAACACACACACACACACACACACACACACATGATGCAGAAATCCAAAGGGAAAAGAGAATAAAAGAAAAGCAGGTGCCTCTTCTACTGATACATACTGTGTTATACTTTCTACTGACATTCAATAGAAGGGTGATCTTTTTAAATTATATTTATTATTACTATTTTTTTTTTAATTTACCAGAAGAAGAAAGAGAGGGAAAGTGAGAAAGCAAGCTGCCAGGTCCAGGATTCAAACCGTGATTGACCATGTGGGAGTTCAGCACCTTAACCACCACGCCACCTGCTGCCCCTAGAAGGGTGATCTTAACCTTTGAAATCGTCTGCAAAAGTCAGGAGGTAGTTAGGTATAGTCTAGGCTAGTTCTCTTAATATGACTATTAAGAGAATAGGCAGTGTTTTTGCAGTACTGAAGTTTTCTTTCTTTTTTTGCATGTCTCTTTTCAGTTTATTGCATGAAGGAATTATACTAGTCCAAGGTAAAAGCAGACACCAGGGACCAGCAGTTGACATAATGGTTATGTCACAGGACTCCCATGTAGTCAACTGTGATTTAAGTCCTGAACACGGCGTCTTAAACTCACGCCAGGCACATGTGCATGCCTGCCCAAAATCCCAAGAGAAGAACGGAGGAGAAGGGATGGCAGTGTGGTCATGTCCTCGGGGGCGGGGGGGGGGGGGGGGCTGTGTGTGTGTGATTTCTTGCTTTCTGTTTCTTTGTCTCTCCAGTGAGTGCACGTACCCTGTAGCAAAAATCTCTTCCCCCCAAAAAAGAAAAGAAAAACAGACCCCAGATGTTTACATTATACAAGCTGTGAGGTTTTTAAACTTGTGACAAGGGACAAAAGGGAAATTCCACTACTAGCAAGGAAATCTGCCCTTGGGCTTCGGTGAGCACAAGCACTTAGAACCCATGAACCTTCAGCTGATTGTCCTTAGCCAGTCTGGTCTCTGCAAGCAACTGACATATGTTCTTGCTGGTCACCTGTGGGGGTTACTTCTCCGTATTCTGGATCTGGTACAGCACCATTGCAGGCAACTTTCTTCTTTCTTAGTTCCTTTTTTCACAATCATCAGTGATCCCCTGAACCGTAGTAGGGTCTTCCTGCCATTTCTCTGTTGAATTCTTACATAGATGTAATCCTCAGTGCCAACAGGATGCAGGTCATCAACCTTTCTTCGTCAGTAACGGGGTTTAAAGAGTGGAGGTTCTGGGACCAGCAGATGGCATAATGGTTATGACACTGGACTCCCACGTAGCTGATCACTGATGGAGTCCTGGACCCATTGGACCTGTAAGTGTGCATGCGCAAGATCCCAAAAGGAGAATGGAAAAGAAGGGATTGAGGCATGGCCATCCCCCGGGGGTGGGGGAGCAGTGGTTTCTCACTTTCTGTTTCTCCATATCTCTTTGGCAAGTGGACATGCCCTATAGCAAAAATCTCTCTTACCAAAAAAAAAAGAAGAGTGGAGGTTCTGGATAATGGAGATACCATGTGATTCCTGTTGAAGGCAGTGCTGGGAGAAAGCAGGCAGGGGGAACGAACTTAGAGCAATGAGAAGCAGAGGCGAGGAAAGCAGGGTGGTTCTGGGAGGAGGTTGCTGAGTCCTCAGGGGCCACTTAGTGACTGGGCAGTACTGAAATTTTTCTACAACAATTATTGCCAGATTCAAATGGATTTGCAACACATGTCCCAAGTAGATGTATTAAGGATGCCCCAAGATATACTTTGCTAGTAGCATCCATAAACAGAGCATTCACTTTGCATGAATCGCTGTGCAAGCTATTCCAAATGAAACACATCATCTACATGTGCTGTTCTTATTTTGTATCTGAGGTTGGTGCTCCTGGCATCTGCTGGTGACTACAGCCTGGTTGTTCCCTCAGAGATGTTCTCTGACACATTTCTCTGTTCTCTCTTTTCTATTCTGTCTCCAAGACATAAATATTCCTTCCCTCTGTTGGCTTACTACTCACATAAAAGAATGAAACCAAATTCAGTTATAAGCAAGCATGGCACCAAAGAGAATGTTTCTTTATTATGGTGAATTATACCTTCTGATTCTACTTAACCCAGATATTGTAATTTTATATCTTTATTTTGCTTGGGGAAAATTGTATTTGGGAATTCTCACACTAGTTAAACCGTTTAAATTCAAAGATGCTGTAGGCGCTCCAGAATAATAACAGAACATGTTGATTTTTTGCTTATATTTGAAATAGCTTGTGCAGTGATTCTTGACAGCTTCTTCAAGTTATTAGGACCACTGTCCTCTCTGTCAACACTTTTGCTCTCTTTTAACCTTGGATCAATCTTTATGTTTTTAGTAACTAGAATGCCTTAACCCTAATGATAGTGACTTTTTTTAAATAAATTTTATTTCCTTTACTTTAAATTTTGCTATAGGGCATATCTGGGACCAGCAGATGGCATAATGGTTATGACACTGGACTCCCACGTAGCTGATCACTGATGGAGTCCTGGACCCATTGGACCTGTAAGTGTGCATGCGCAAGATCCCAAAAGGAGAATGGAAAAGAAGGGATTGAGGCATGGCCATCCCCCGGGGGTGGGGGAGCAGTGGTTTCTCACTTTCTGTTTCTCCATATCTCTTTGGCAAGTGGACATGCCCTATAGTAAAAATCTCTCTTACCAAAAAAAAAAGAAGAGTGGAGGTTCTGGATAATGGAGATACCATGTGATTCCTGTTGAAGGCAGTGCTGGGAGAAAGCAGGCAGGGGGAACGAACTTAGAGCAATGAGAAGCAGAGGCGAGGAAAGCAGGGTGGTTCTGGGAGGAGGTTGCTGAGTCCTCAGGGGCCACTTAGTGACTGGGCAGTACTGAAATTTTTCTACAACAATTATTGCCAGATTCAAATGGATTTGCAACACATGTCCCAAGTAGATGTATTAAGGATGCCCCAAGATATACTTTGCTAGTAGCATCCATAAACAGAGCATTCACTTTGCATGAATCGCTGTGCAAGCTATTCCAAATGAAACACATCATCTACATGTGCTGTTCTTATTTTGTATCTGAGGTTGGTGCTCCTGGCATCTGCTGGTGACTACAGCCTGGTTGTTCCCTCAGAGATGTTCTCTGACACATTTCTCTGTTCTCTCTTTTCTATTCTGTCTCCAAGACATAAATATTCCTTCCCTCTGTTGGCTTACTACTCACATAAAAGAATGAAACCAAATTCAGTTATAAGCAAGCATGGCACCAAAGAGAATGTTTCTTTATTATGGTGAATTATACCTTCTGATTCTACTTAACCCAGATATTGTAATTTTATATCTTTATTTTGCTTGGGGAAAATTGTATTTGGGAATTCTCACACTAGTTAAACCGTTTAAATTCAAAGATGCTGTAGGCGCTCCAGAATAATAACAGAACATGTTGATTTTTTGCTTATATTTGAAATAGCTTGTGCAGTGATTCTTGACAGCTTCTTCAAGTTATTAGGACCACTGTCCTCTCTGTCAACACTTTTGCTCTCTTTTAACCTTGGATCAATCTTTATGTTTTTAGTAACTAGAATGCCTTAATCCTAATGATAGTGACTTTTTTTAAATAAATTTTATTTCCTTTACTTTAAATTTTGCTATAGGGCATATGTGTTCACCAGAGAAAGACAGAGAGAGGGAGAAAGTGAGAAAGCACCTCCCAAGGAGTATGGCCATGCCACAATCCCTCCATTCTGCTCCCGGGACATTGGGCACATATGCACATGTGCCTGCTGTGTTTTCAAAGCTGCTGAGTTCGGGATTCAAACCTCGTGGTTAGCCATGTGGGATCCAGCCACCTTAACTACCACACCACCAGCTGGCTCAGTAGTAACTTATTTCCTATGGGTCAAGTTTGATATTCTTTCTCCTCTGAAACATCTATGGCAAGATAAAAATAATCACACTGTTATTTTAAGAGCATATTATTGGGACCAGCGGATGGCAAAGTGGTTACATCGTTGGACTCCCACATGGCCAACCGCGATTCAAGTCCCAGACCCGGCAGTTTCAAACTCACACTGGTTTTGTGCACATGCATGTGTGCATGAGTGCCCAAAAATCCCAAGAAGAAAATGGAGGAGAAGGGATTGCAGCATGGCCATCCCCCTTGGGGGGTGATTTCTCACTTTCTGTTTCTCCCTGGTGAGCACGTGGGCCCTATAACAAAAATATCTGTAAAAATAAATAAATAAATAAACATATTATTTGACCTTTTCTGGGCTGATTTAGAAATTTAGAACCAGGAAACATGTTTGGAATTGTTTAACTGCTATTTCACCTTAATAGCATTGGTCTATCAATCATATCAAAATTTAAGTTAATATTAGTCTTCTGGACTTCCAATGACCTCTGAAATATAGAAGATCAGAGGGGCCTTTCACGATAAGTGGAGGTACCATCTCCTAGTAGCAGTAACCTGACAGTGCGATTTAGAAAAGCCCTCTTATTCTAGGCATTTTTCAGTTACAAGACTATGTCTTGCAAAAGTTCAGGTTTGTTTGTTTTGCTGATTTGTTGATTGGTTGGTGTTTTTGCTCCCACATAGTCAACCGCAGTTCGAGTCTCATCTGGTGGCTTAAAGCTCATGCCGGGCACATGTACGTGCCTGCCCAAAATCCCAAGAGGAGAATAGAGGAGAAGGAATGGTTGCATGGCTATCCCCTCCTGGGGGGTGATTTCTTGCTTTTTGTCTCTCTGACAAGTGCACACATCCTACAGCAAATATCGCTCTAAAAAAAGAATCATTATTATATATACAGTGAGGGCCCAGCAGATGGCATAGTGATTGCATTGCTGCATACCCACATGACAAACTGTAGTTCAAGTCCCGGACCAGGTAACTTGAAACTTACACCAGGCAACTTGAAACTTACACCAGGCACGTGTATACGTGCCCAAGATCCCAGGAGGAGAATGGAGAAGGGATTGCAGCATGGCCATCCCTCCTAGGGGATGATTCTCACTTTCCTTCTCACTGCTGGAACCCACATAGTGAACTGCAAAATTTGAGTCTGAACCTAGGGCTTGAAAAACAGACCTGGCCAGTATGCGTAAGTGCCCAGAATCCCAAGAGGAAAATTAAGGAGAAGGGACTGCTGTGTGGCCACCCTCCTCAATCTTTCTTTGCATATGTGCCCTATAGCAAACTTAAAAAATGTATTTATGTATTTATTTCTTCCATGAGCAAGAGACAGGTACCCACAACAGGGTCTACAGGTCATGATCCACCCTCAGCCTTAGCTAGCTCAGATCACACACCGTGTCCCTGGTGTACTCAGGGAGGCCAGGGGACACGAACTGAGGACCTTCGCATTGGGTCCGTTATTGCAGATTGTTGCGTTACTACTGCACCATCAGCAAAATCCAAGACTTTATTTTTTAAAAGCAGTTTTAAGCTCATAGCAAAATGGAGAGAAAGGTATATTTTTCTCAAACCCCCCCTTGCTGCCACACATGTATAGTCTCCCCGTTATCAATATCCTTCGCTAGATGGTACATTTGTTTCAATTCATGAACCTGC
Source organism: Tupaia belangeri chinensis (assembly GCF_000334495.1). Classification (NCBI taxonomy): domain Eukaryota; kingdom Metazoa; phylum Chordata; class Mammalia; order Scandentia; family Tupaiidae; genus Tupaia; species Tupaia belangeri. The sequence goes on along the minus strand of NW_006160183.1, from coordinate 5,208,247 downwards.
ATTGGATCATCATTATCACCCAAAGTCCATAGTTCCCCTTAGGGTTCACGTTTATGTTGTACCTTCTGTGGGTTTGAGATAAAAGTCTAATGACAGGGCCAGCAGGTGGCATGGTGGCTAAGGGGCTGGACTCCTCACATGGCCAACAGCAGTTCCCCAGTGTGGTCTCTTGCTTTCTCTCTTTCTCTCTCTCTCTCTCTCTCTCTCTCTCTCTCTCTCTTTGTCACTCTCTAGTCAAATAAAAAGAAAGAAAGAAAGAAAGAAAGAAAGAAAGAAAGAAAGAAAGAAAGAAAGAAAGAAAGAAAGAAAGAAAGTAAGAAAGAGAGAAAAGGAATTATTTTTCTAAAAAAAAAGGTCTTATGTCTCTATCATTATAGTATCATACACAGTGTTTTCACTTCCCTAAAAAAATCCTCTGTGTTCTGTTTATTTATCCCTGTCTCCCAAACTCTATAGTAATTCAAATTGTATTTATAAAGGGAAAACCCATCCAAAATATAACACACCACCAATTTTTTTTGGGTAATTCTGCAATGTCAAAACAAGCAAGCAAAGTTTCTATCTTTTTTTTTTTTTTGGAAGAGGTTTTCGCTATAGGGTGCGTGCGCTCGCCAAACAGACAGAGAGAGAGACAGAGAGACAGAGACAGAAAGCGATAAATCACCCCCCAGGGGGGATGGTCACACCACAATCCCTTCTCCATTCTCCACTCAGGATCTTGGGCACGCACGCACATGCGCCCGGCATGTGTTTTAAGCCACCGGGTCCGGGACGCAAACCATGGTCGACTATGTGGGAGTCCAGCGACATAGCCATTACGCTAACTGCTGGTTCCCTCTATCTTATAATTAATTCTACTCATGCTTCCTTATTCACTTATCAAATGTAAATTCAATTCAGTAAACATTTATTGAACGCCTACTGTTTGGTATAGGTAGCTCCTTCCCTTAAGCAATTTGTAATTTAAAGGCCATAAAGGGATGTACCCAAACAATAGTAATACTGCTTAGAATGGTATTATTGCTTTAATAAAGATATACTAGTCATGGATCATCAGTATATTAAATTTTGATTTATGATTCAGGACATAGCTAATTGGACCTTATGAATTATCTGTTCTCAGGACTGGCAAGTGGCATGATGGTTAACGGCGCTAGACTGCCACACGGCTGACTGAGGTTCGAGTTCCGGACCTAGCAGCTTGTGTTCTTTCTCTCTCTCTCTCTCTTGCTCTGTCCTTCTATGATTAAATTAAAGTATAAATAAATAAAGTTAAATAAGATCATTCTTTTTTAAAAAAGAAACAATCTCTTCTGTTTTAAATATAAATTTATCTTATTTTTTATTAATGTTTGTGGTAGAAAGTTAAGTATATTGGGGCTGGCAGGTGGCATGGTGGTTAAGGGGCTGGACTCTCACTTGGCCGACTGAGGTTCGAGTCTCAGACCTGGTGGCTTTTTCTCTTTTTCTATCATCTCTCTATTGAGCACACATGCTCTATAGCAAATTAAAATAAATAATAATAAATAAAATTAAATAAATAGGGGACCAGCAGGTGGCATGGTGGTTAATGTGCTGGACAGTCCTACTTGGCCAACCACGGTTCAAGTCTCAGACCTGGTGGATTCTTTCTCACTTTCTTTCTCTCTCTCGTCAGATTAAAATGAATGAATAAATAAAACTAAATAAATAATTTTCAAGTTAAGTAAACACTTAAAAAAAAAAGAAAGTTATGTTTATTTAGAAAGGTGGAAACAGGAAACTGAAGTATCCATATTCCTATCACCACCAAATAATCATTTGGTGCATTTTCTTCAAGTCTCCTCTCTACATACTTTATTTTCCACGTGTATTTGAGAATATTGACTATATAATTTTATACAATGTTTATTTTTCATAAAATATGATGACATAGTCTTTTCCCAGTGCTATTAAAAACTACTGATAAACATTTCTAATGGGTAAATCATATTCAGTTATTGGATCAACCATAGGTTAGCTGTTCTTCTCCAGTTTAGGTTGTCCATACTGTTTCACTATTGAATGGCTTTGGGCTTAAAACTTTCTCAGGATAGTCTCTGAAGTAGATTTACTGGGTCAAAGTCTATGAACATTTTTAAGACTCTTGCAAGATGGTTTTGCACATCATGCGTTTTACATCTCGCGCTTGGCTTTATCTTTACAGTGGGTTTCATTAGCCTTTCCTCACACATACTGCAGGCTCTTCTGCCTTTTAATTGGCAAGGAAATCACTAGGAACTGAATGCACACTGGAGGGAGGCGATAAGCAGAGTCATCAAAATCAGCTCCCAAGAAGAAATGGAAACTTAATCTAGCTAAGCTTCCAGAAGCACCTCCTTAATTTGTGTTATCGCCCTTTAAAGTTGCATAGACCTTGACTTACACAAGTGTAGCAAGTTAATGGCTTCTCGCTTATGGAATTGAGGAGGGGGAAGACAGAAATGAAATTAGATTAGATTCATACATTTCTAGAAACCACTGAGTTGCTAGTAATTGTTGTTAATAACAATTTCAGGCAACACAGCCTCCTCTAATAACTGTAAAGGGGCGTGAGTGGAATCGTGAGGAAGAGATAGTCACTGCTATTACTGACGTGCCATCAAGGGGAAACTGCTTTATTCTAAGCTGGGCTGAGAGTATTTGTCAGCAGGGAGCAAGGCTTGGGGTGCACAGTAGTCCAGCATAACATGGAACATCCTGTCAGTTCTGAGACTGAAAAGTCCTGGGGAATCTCCCTCCCGAGCTCTCACAAGCCCCTGGGATCCCCTGAATGGAGAGTATTGACAAGTCTGGGTGGTCTGAAACTTCTGCAGACCCAGCACCACCTTCTGGACCCAACCAAAGCCAATTCACAGCCTGACCAGCATTGGCTGCACAGTTGACTAGGAGTGGCTGTGAAGTTGCCTGAATAGTATTTCATTCTTAAGCACAGAGAAGTGGAATGTGCAATTGAATTTCTGACAGGGATGCCAACTTTCCAGAGGCCATGGCCTGTTTCCAGCCCTTCACAGACTTGAAGACCAATAAACATCCTCTTAGTCCTCACTGTTAAAAGATAAAGAAGGACATTTTCCAGCCTCTCTGCCGAGTGCCTCCTTTACGTGGTCCACATGGGTATTTTCTGATTAGCTTTCTAGCTCTTCCAATCCCTCCTAACTTGGTGAAACAAATTGTGTAGTTAGAGTTTAGCCAGAAGCAACAGGAGAGAAGGTTACGTCACAGACCTCCGGCTACCCTTTTCTCTTTTCACAGAGTCCAAGCCACACTTATTGTTTTCTTAACTCATTTTAAAACTGGTTTAGAGCAGCTTGAAAGTCTCTTGGGATCCCTGAATTTTTTCCCGTCATGTTTTCGAATAGGAGTCATAATCTACACTATTTATGAAGTTTGGACTTCCAGCTCAAGGGTAATATTTATGTGTTCCCTCACAAATTCGGATGATAAAAGTACTGTTTTGTTAACCCAGAAGCCAGTCAGTTGAGCACTGGGTTCATAGCTGTTACTGATTTTGTCATCAAAGATTCACTTTACAGAGGAGGTTTAAACTGCACTTCTTGTTACCTTTGCTGCTTTTTGATATAAGACATTTTGATGCCCTTTGGGTGAGCCCTCCAGTCGGTGGAAACACCTCTAGATGCAGGGAGTGTCCTATGAATGGTCACAATCTCAAATATAAAAACCTCAGGCCAGAAAATCTACCCCCAAGCATCCCAGCTACTCCCTCCCACACAGCCCAGTCACCCAGGGAGCTCATGTTTTACAAGGAACGCCACTGAAAGATCAGGTAGCTCGTGTCTTACCTTCTTTGTCTCCATTCCCACTTCAGACAGCCATCTTCACATCTGAGTAGAAGTTAGAAGTGGCTTTAATCCCTAGTCTTCTGAATTTCCCTCCCAGAGAGGATAGTGGCAGATAAGTGGTGGTAGAAGTGATTCAAGCAATGCTAGATTCTACATAGCAGCTTCATAAATGATCAGTCAACAACAACAAAAAAACAATTTGAGTATTTTAGAGACGAAAAGGAATGAAATTAAGTAGCCCAGATAAAGGTGGCCATTTTAGTAGACTGTTTTAAGCAGAGGATCAAGTCAATCCTTGGCCGTTGTGTAGATTTCACTGTGTAGTAGAAGTCTATGGTAGCATGACAAATATGTACATTGGGTTGTTTAGACTAATTCAGTGTAAAAACTAGTATGTGAATGCATAGAATATGTAAATGATGATAAGCATGAGGATATCTTAGTTGTAAGTTTTTTTTTTCTTTTTTATTAAGAGAGATTTTTGTGGGGCCAGCAGGTGGGCATGGTAGTTAAGGGCGCCAGACTCCCACGTAGCCAACCACAGTTCGAATCCCGAACCTGGCAGCTTGCTTTTTTACTTTCCCTCTCTCTCTCTCACTCTATCCCTCTTTGGTCAACTTAAAATAAATAAATAAATAAATAAAGTTAGATAAAAATAATTCTAAAGAGAGAGAGAGATTTTTGCTATAGGGAGACAGAAAGCAAGAAATCACCCCCCATGGGGAATCACTATGCCGCAATCACTTCTTCATTCTCTCTTGGGATTTTGGGCATGTGTGCACACACACACTTGTCATGAGTTTCAAGCCACTAGATCCAGGACCGACACCATGGTTGGCCATGTGGGAGTTCAGCAATGCAACCATTTCACCATCTGCTGGTCCGAATTGTAAGTGTTCTTAAGAGAAAATATTACTAGTTTGTTTTATGTTAGGCAAAACTATATTGTCTAATTTTTTTTCCCCTATAGGGTATGTGCACTCACCAGAGAGAGACAGAAACAGGGAAATAGAAAGTGAGAAATCATCCCCAACAGGGAGGGCTATGCCACAATCCCTATCCCATCACTTCCATTCTCTTCTTGGGATTTTGAACACCCATGCACATGCACCTGGCATAATTTTCAAGCCAGGATTCAAACCATGGAGTCAGCTATGCGTTCTTCAGCATCTTAACCTCCATGCCACCTGCTGACCCATATTCTCTGATACCTAACTACAAGCTCTGTGTACATGTTTTTTTTTTTTAGCTACTTTTCCAGCATGTATTTTTAGCTATAACTGTTTTCGTAAAGAGCCATTTCATTTCTGATTTCTGAGGTTGATTTCTGTAGAGAAATGTTATTTTATGGTAACATTACAGACCACATGCTAAATTATGAGTTTATATAATGAGTCATTGGTATGAGAGCTCTAACTCTGGCTCCCTATGCCTCTCCTGAAAAGTGCATGCAGAATAGAATAGGAGTACCGGGTACCTGCCCCATCCCTTGGGCTCGGTATGTTTGGGACCAAATCTTAGATCAGAAAGGAAAGTTAATCCAAGTTGTAAATACCAGTTTCAAATGACTTGAAAAATGCTTTTCTGCCCACTTTTTCACATTGTCTTCTTTATTAAAGAATGAACACTCAAGGAAGGGGAGTACTTTGAGGACCTAGGTCCTAATTAACATCCCTAATGATTGCTATGTAAGATAAATACTTACACTCTTTAGGAAATTAAGAGGCAAGTCTCAAAGATTAAAGGAAATTGTAGAAGTTAGAGACAAAAAAAATTTAAAAATAAATAAATAAAACAGGGCCAGCAGGTGACAGTGGTTAAGGCACTGGATTTTCATGTGGTCAACAATAGTTCAAGTCCTTGACCTGGCAGCTTAAAACTCTTGCCAGGCACATGTGCGTGTGTGCTTAAAATCTCAAGAGGAGAAAGGAGGAGAAAGGATTGCAGAATAGCCATCCCCCCTTGGGGGTGACTTCTCACTTTCTGACTCTCTGTCTCTCCAGCAAATACACACTCCCAATAGCAAAAATCTCTAAAAACAAAGACCTATGTAGTTAAACATACACACACATACTTCTCTTGGTTCTTGCCCCATCTCTACTGCTTTTTTGTGAAATTTGAGGGAAAAGTTCCAGCTTATCAGCTGACTGATCTTCCCTTTACCATTGTGTTACCCAAGCAAGTTACTTGATGGACTACCTGAGGACTTGTTGAGATGAGCCACGTAAGGCTGTAGCAGAGTGCTTGCTGTACAGTAAATGCTTAATAACTGTTGGCCACGATTATCAGTGAAATCTTCATCATTTATCACCACTAGCACCTTCATCATCACAGTAATTATTTCCACCACCACCATATCATTATCTTCATCGTCACATCATTCTCCCAGCTTTCTTTCTGAGTCTGTACACACCACAATCTTTTCCTTTTCCAAACCCTTAAATGTTGGGGTTCCTAAGGATTATGTCCTGGGTCCTTTTCCCTGCTCTCAGTACACATTCACTCACTACACTGAGGTAGTCTCATCCACAGTAGGGGCTTCACCTATCACCCCTTGCTGAAAATTTCCAGATCCATAACTCTAGCCCAGATCTCTCTCGGAAGCCTCACATCTTATATCCAGCTGTCCACTGGGCGTCTCCCCACGAATGTCCCAGCATCACTTCCAGGCAAAACCTGATTCATCTTTCTCTCCCTTGAACTTACTTCCTCCCTTTTTTTTTGTTGTTGTTGTTATTTTGTTTCTTTTCTTTCCTAATCTCTTCTTTCTTTTTTTCTTTCTTTTTTTTTTTTTTTTTTTTTTTGTGTGTGTGTGTGTGTGTGTGTGTGATTTTGCTATGCATGCCAGAGAGTCAGAGGAGATAGAAAGTGAGAAATCACCCCCCAGGGGGATGGTCACACTGCAGTCCCTTCTCCTCTTCTCCTCTCAGGATTTTGGGCACACGTACCCAGTGTGAGTTTCAAAGTGCCAGGTCTGGGACTTGAACTACAGTTGGCCACATTGGAGTCTAGCACATTAATCACCACACCACCTACTGGCCCCCTTCCCTTTTTTTTTTTTTTTAGAGAGAATTATTTAATTTTATTTATTATATTTTAATTTGACCAGAGAGACAGAGAGGGAATGTGAGAAAGCAGGCCACCAGGTCCAGGACTCACACTGTGGCCAGTCATGTGGGAGTTCAGCGTCTTAGCCACAACACCACCTACTAGCCCCAGCCCTTTTTAAAGAGTCTTCACCATCCACTTTGTTACCAAAACAGAAAAACTGAGCGGTCACCCTTGACTCAACTCTTCCTCATTCCTCCAAAGTTTAATTGATACATTTTCTCCATTATACCTTCTAGACTGTAGCACTATTTGGGTAGGAACCATCAGAATTGTAATCTCATCACCTAAAACAGTGTTCGAATAAGGAATTTTTGAAGGAATAAATAAAAGAATGAATGAAACTCATTAATATACCTACTTCCTTCTTTCTTCACTACCTCTTCTACACTTCAGACCACTGCCAGTTCTCACTGATGTCTTTAATTTGCAATTTAGAAATTCCATAGTTAAAATGCCCTAACTGGTCTCCCTGCTTCTAGGGCTGTAATCCCTGCCCCCGAACCCCTGCAGTTCACTTTCCACACTGTAGCCAGAGTAATTTTTCTGAAACCAAGGAGTCTGATCACGGTCCTGCCTCTTCTGATTTGTGTCCTGGTTTACAACTGTTGTCCTGGAACACTGTCAAAAATGTTTCGGGTTGGGCAACAGTGACAGGATCGCCTTATACCTAATCCATCTTCTGCCCACAGTCCCAGCCCCACTGCTCCTTAGGCGTTCCTCGCCTCACCCTTTCTGCCACTCTGATCTTATGGGGCTTCTTACATTTTTTCCAATTTGTTGTACTCACTGTTCTCACTGTTCCTCCTTATGCCTGCAGCATTGTTCCCTCCTGCCTGTGTTTGACTCTTACTGACTCCTATTGTTCAGGTCTTCGGCTAGATGTTATTTTACTGGGAAATATTCTCTGACCCCAGGTTGATGTCAGGTAACTTTGTGTTCCAACTGGAGATGTTTGCTGTAGGGTGCATGTGCTCACCAGAGAGACAGAGAAACAGAAAGCATGAAATCACTCCCCAGGGAGATGGCCACACCTCAGTCCCTTCTCCTCCATTTTCTTCTCAGACATGCCCAGCTTGAGATTCAAGCCACCAGGTCTTACACACACACACACACACACACACACACACACTTTCTTGGGACTTGAACTAGAGTCTGCCATGTGAGAGTCCAGCACTACACCACTCGCTGGCCCTGTGTTGCACCATTTCAATTGCCTGTTGCCCACTGTGGGTTCCCTGCTAGCCTCTAAGCTCTGTCAGGCCTGCAACTACCTCTGTCACAGCGGTGAAATTCTGATGCCTACCTCAAGATGTTGCATATGGATGACACTCAGCAAGTATCTAGTGAAGGAATGAAGTAAAGCATCGCCTGCTGACCAAAGTGTGTGTGTAAACAAATCTTACTCCATAATAAATATCCCAGGGACCTGCCTAATTTACGGTTGCAAACAGTGTATTGTCTTCTCGTCTCTGATCACCATGTTTGTGATAGTGGGGGAAGTGAGTCTGTGTTCCTTTGTAAGTTCATTCTAGGACAAATTTGGAGTTTGAACACTGTCAATTCCAGGAAGTCTTGCAGGTGATAATGTTGCAAAACAAAGAGAAGAACAGCTGTTTGCTAGCTTATCACAGAGCTCAGGCTACTTTTACTTCACTCCGTGAAAGAGATTGGTTTTTTAAGTTATTTGCTTTGAAGTTCAAATCAAATTTACTTTCATTATTCTAACATATCCTGGATTGTATAAATTCAAATCTATTTTCACACTAATAAGAAACAAACACAAAATGTCTCTTACTTCCAATATAATTATTTGTACTGTATTACTTGAAAATTTGAAATGATGTGCTTTTAGATGGTAATTTTTGCACTATGATTTGATCTACCAAAGCATCTTAACGTCATAGCATTTCGTTCCACATGTATTGACTAGAAAGGGCCTGAGGGTTTGTAGATGGTGTTCTGTTAATCAAATGGGAGGTTAATGTTTTTTTTTTACCAAATAGAAATAGCGTTAGTATTTTTCTGATTATAAAAACAATACTCATTCACTGCAAATATATATGTAAGACAATAGAAATAATCTATAATCTCACCTTTAGATTATTGTATTAAACATTTTAGGGTATGTTTTTCTAGTTGGTTTTTTTTTTTTTTTTTGGCATATCAGTCATGTCAATTGAAATTCTTTTAAAAATGAAGATGGTGTTGGTTCACACCCATGGCTTTATGATGTGTTTTCCATTTGAGAGGTTTGGGAGTTTCAAGGAGAAAAATGGGTTAAGTAGATTTTTAGGAAGTTTCACTTTCCACCGTTTTGAGTACTATAATTCCCTCTTTACCACTCCCATTAAGAAAATTTCTAGGGACCAGCAGTTGGCATAATGGCTATGTTGCTGGACTCCCATGTAGTCGACTGCAGTGCGAGTCCCGGACCCGGTGGCTTAAACTCAGCTGGGTGTGTGTGCGTGTATGCCCAAGATCCTGAGAGGAGAATGGAGGAGAAGGGATTGCTGCGTGGCCATCCCCCTGGGGGGTGATTTCTCACTTTCTGTCTCTCTGTCTCTCTCTATCTTTCTGGTGAGTGCATGCACCCTATAGCAAAAACCTTTCCAAAGAAAAAGAAAACTTCTATAAAAACTGTATTATTGGGACCAGCAATTGGCATAATGGCTATGTCCCTGGACTCCCATGTAGTTGACCACAGTTTGAGCCCCGGACCTGGTGGCTTGAACTCACACCAGGCACCTATGCGTGCATGCCCAAGATCCAGAAAGGAGAATGGAGGAGAAGGTATTACAGTGTGGCCATCCCCCCTGGGTGGGGGGGGGTGGGGAAAGGGCGGTGATTTCTCGCTTTCTGTCTCTCTGTCTCTCTCTGTCTGTCTGGGGAGCACATGCGCCCTAAAGCAAAAAACTCCCAAAAAAAAAAAAAAAAAAAAAAAAGACCTCTATTACTAGGCCAGCATAGTGGTCATGTGCTCCCACATGATGACCACGGTTCAAATCCTGGATCTAATGGCTTGCTTTCTCACTTTCTCCCTCTCTGTCTGTCTCTCTCTGGTAAGCACATGTACTCTATAGCAAGTAACAATAATAATAACAAAATTTAATAAATAATTCTTTAAAAACATATTGCATTTTAACCATCCAGACTTCATTTGCAGGAAGTAAATCACACTAGCTAGCTTCTTAAATTTTGTTATCGTTATTATTATTTTAATTTGTTATACAGTATGTACACTCATCAGAGAGACAGAGAGAGAAACAGAGAAAGGGAAAGTGAAAAAGCACCCCACAGGATGGCCACACTGCACTCCCTTATCCTTCATTCTCCTCTTGGGATTTTGGGCATGCATGCACATGCACCTGGCACGTCTTTTCAAGCCGCTGTGTCTGGAATAAAAACCATGCAATGGGCTATGCAGAATCCAGCACTTCAACCACAATGCCAACTGCTGGTTCACACATTAGCTATTTTTTTTTAAAGAATGATTTTCACTTTATTTATTTATTTAAATCTGACCAGAGAGGGACAGAGTGAGAGAGAGAGAGAGAGAGAAAGTGAGAAAGCAAGCCACCAAGTCCAGACTCGAGCCATGGTCGGCCATGTGGAAGTCCAATGCCCCTAACCACCACACCATTTGCCAGACCCCACACTAGCTATTTTAAGCAAAGAAAAATTTTATTTTTTAAAATAAATATTTATGGGAGCCAGCAGGTGGCATTGTGGTTAAGGTATTGGACTCCCACATGGTTAGCCATGGTTCAAGTCCCAATCCTGGTGGCTTGAAATTCATGCCAGGTGTATGTGTGCCCAAAATCTAAAAGAAGGGATTGCAGTGTGGATGTCCCCCCAGAGGTGATTTCTCACTTTTTGTTTCTGTGTTTTTCAATGAGTGCACACACCCTATAGCAAAAATCTCTCATAAGAAAGAAAGAAAGAAAGAAAGAAAAGAAAAGAAAAGAAAAGAAAAGAAAAGAAAAGAAAAGAAAAGAAAAGAAAAGAAAAGAAAAGAAAAGGGAATAGTTATTTACAGGATTATTAGAGGGTCTAGAAGAGTGGTCTCTAGGGTGGCCCTTGAGAAATAAGCATGAACTAATGGCCTGGACTGCCAGGGGGATACCCCTTCATCCTGATTAGGGAGATAGAAAAATCAGAAAACACCCACTGGCATGACTGACCCCACAGACACATCACCCTCACAGACATTCAGGGACAGTCTTGTCACTGTCATGCCTATCAGCCCTAAAGCCAGGATACTTTTCAACTTGATCCTTACTGCCAAGAATGGATGTCCCTTATCCTCAGGTCTTGGTTCTCTGCCCTTATCAAGGGTTGTCTATCTTCGTCAACACTATTTCTCGCAAATGTGTGTTTGGTAATAAAATTTGAATATTATTATATTTCATTATTACCAATTTGTTGAGTAAAAATGGATTTAACATAAATTATTTTCCTAGATTAGTGTGGTTGAGCATGTTTTAAAGTATAAAAAGCCTTCTCTTGAATGCAAATGCTGAAATGATCTAGAAGTTTAAGTATTTGGTTAGCATATTTGTTTTACCTATGCTAAGTCAGATTTGTTCTATTTGCTGGTAAGATGTTTAACTTCTTAAGTTTCTGAAGTCTCCTTTCTTATTTCTGCCAACATTAGTTTCCAGAAAGGATTCCTTTTGCAAAATTGGGCTCATGTATTATTCTTTTATTTTTTTCCACAGCTTTTGGAGAGAACCAACAATGGTTTTGAGGAATCCGATTCTGGTGCTACCAAGAGTCCACTCCACTTAGCTGTAAGTGAAATGCTGTGGGCAGCTTCCCTTGTTAAAAAACAAAAACAAAAATAAAAACCCTTAGCATTCCTAAACTAGGTTGTACTAAAATGTAAGCACTGGGGGGCAGGAATTCATGATAATGAAAGTAGTACTTGGTTCAAGGCACAGGCTGCACAGAAAGACTGCCTCACCTTCTACTTACCGTGCTTGAGTCTCAGTTTCCCCATCTGTAAAATGAGGGCAAATGAAGAGATGATATACTTAAACTCCTTTCCGTGGTGTACTTAATAAATTATTGTTACAAATTTCAAAAATTCAAAGAGAGCATGGGGCCAGCAGGTGGTGTGGTGGTTAAGGGCATTGGCCTCCCACATGACCAACTGTGGTTCGAGTGCCTGACCTAGTGCCTAGTGGTTTGCTTTCTCACTTTGTCTCTCTCTCTCTCTCTCTTCTCCCCCTCTCTGGTCAAATTAAAATGAATGAATAAATAAATAAATAAATAAATACAATAAACTACAAATTTTTTTTTAATTCAGAGAGCATTTCACTTTAGGAAATTTGATAATAGACACCAATATACAAGTGTTAAATCTATGGATAATCAAATCCTACAATTAAAAACTTGGTGTTTGGGGGCCAGCAGATGGCGCAATGGTTACGTCACTGGACTCCCACGTAGTCTACCGTGGTACAAGTTCCGGACCCTGCGGGCTAAAAACTCATGTTGAGTGCGTGTGTGCGTGCGTGCCCAAAATCCCAAGAGGAGAATGGAGGAGAAGGGATTGTGGCGTGGCCATGCCCCCTGGGGGATGATTTCTCACTTTCTGCCTCTCTGTTTCTCTGGGAGTGTATGCGGCTATAGCAAAAATCTCTGAAAAAGAAAATCTGTCAGAGTTTTTAAGCACAACCATGTGAAAGCAAGATGAGCACATGCAGAATTGCAGCTGCTCTTTCTGCTTATCCTTGAAAGAAGGAATTGGAGGAGGCTGAGATGCTGATTCGTTACTGGGAGAAATTTGGGGGGGAAGGGAAGAAGAGTTATTTTATTACCAGGAAAGCTTTCTATCCACATCCTACCAACTAATGGAAAATTCAGCGACTCAGAGGGATGACCCCTAAACTCCTGGGAGTGACCGAGGGGGGAAGCACAGCCACCACTCTGCTCTGCCTCAGGACTGTGTCCTGCGGGCAGTTAGCAACAGCAGCTGTTCTCCAGGAACCCCCTGACTGGCGGCTACACCCAGCAACAGCCAGCTCATCTGCCCCAGGTGCTGCCGAATTGCAAGCATCAGGCCACCGTCACGAAAATGGTGTTTGGGTGCCTCTTTACTTTGTAAAACCCAGAGGCAGGATGCTAAGAAGAATGGCAAGAGGCTGGGTCTCTAACTGTTGTTATGACTTTCCACTTAATACAGTGTGTGCGTAGGCAGTTCTTCAAAGTGGTTCTGAGGAAAAATTGAGATGGAGAGTTTGTAGAGAAGAGAAGAGTCTTTTGTTTTTGTTGCTATTTTAATTTGCTAGTGGGCGTGTTGTATTTGCTGGAGAGAGAGAAAGTAAAGAGAGAGAGAGGGGAAGCCAAAAAGCACCCTCCTACCAACACCTTGGGGGGCTAGTCATACCACATACCTTTCTCCATTTCTGTTTTTGGGATTTGGGGCACCCACCCGCATGTGCCTGATATGTTTCTCATCCCACTGGGTCCAGGACTCGAACCACACTGTCGACCATGTGGGATCTAGCCACCTTAACCACCAGGCTGGTCCAAGAGGAATATTGTATTAATAGACATACAGAGGCATCAGGCAAGGTGGGAGGGGCCAAGTCCAGTGCACAAGGATTGGAATGTCTACCAATGATCACACTGCATGGAGCCCTCCCTTTCCTGCCTGTCTCCCCACATGTTCACCAGCACACCTGCTAACACACGACTTACATGTCCTCTGACATACCTGCCAGCAGTCACCCCCCTACACACACACACACACACACACACACACACACACGCATGCGCATGCACGCATGCATATGCTCATACATATTTTGAGTCCAATGAAATCAATCAATCTTTGTTCCTGGAGGTAGACTTCGATTGGAAAAGATGAATGAACAGGAAGATATTTTATGTATCAAGCTACCTGCTATAAAGCTTATTCTCTAGAATCCCTGCCCAGCTATCTGCTGTGTCTGGGAAGTTACCGCCAAGCTGAGCATTCACAGAAAAGCACTAGCTGCATTTAAAGAAGTCTCTAGAGAGAGTTATCTCAGAATTCTCATGCCCTTTGCAAGTGGAGCTGATTGCATTGCCAAGCCTCCCATTAATCTGAGGAGACTCTCTTGACTTTCAAAAACTCTATCATCTCTCTCTTTTTATTCTTTTTCAAAAATTATTTGGGACCAGCAGATGGTATAATGGTTACGTCACTGGACTCCCATGTAGTCAACGTGATTTGGGTCCCGACCTGGCTACTTAAAACTCATGCCAGGTGCATGTGCCTGCATGCCCAAAATCCCAAGAAGAGAATGAAGAGATTGCAGCAAGGTCATTCCCTCTAGGTTGTGATTTCTCGCTTTCTGTCTCTCTGTCTCTATCTTTCCAGTGAGTGTAGATGCTCTATAGCAAAAATCTCTCTCTAAAAATAATTATTATTTAGTGAATGCTTACTGTGCAGTAGATGTTTTGCTAAGCTCCGTGGGTTTCTAGTCACATAAAGACAGCGTGATGGTAATAGTGGAAAGAATCAGGCTTTGGGGCCAGCAGGTGGAGTGGTGATTAAAGGCATTAGATTCCCACATGGCTGACCACAGTTCAAGTCCTGGACCTGACGACTCGCTCTAGAGGAGGTCCCAGCTGTCACTCTTCTCATTAAATAAGAATCCCAAGGATGCTTTTTAATTTGTTGATTCACTTAATCCTTGTTAGAAAAATAATTTTTTTAACTTTATTTATTTATTTATTTAAATTTAACCAGAGAGGGACAGAATGAGAGAGAAAGTGAGAAAGCAAGCCACTAGGTCCCAGACTCAAACTGCGATCGGCCACATATGAGTCCATCACCCTTCTCATTAAATAAGAATCCCAAGGATGCTTTTTAATTTGTTGATTCACTTAATCCTTGTTAGAAAAATAATTTTTTTAACTTTATTTATTTATTTATTTAAATTTAACCAGAGAGGGACAGAATGAGAGAGAAAGTGAGAAAGCAAGCCACTAGGTCCCAGACTCAAACTGCGATCGGCCACATATGAGTCCATCACCCTTAACTACCACACCACCTGCCAGCCCCTATTTCATCTTTTTTTTTTTTTTTGGAGAGGTTTTTGCTATGGGGCGCATGCACATGCCAGAGAAACAGAGAAACACAGAGACAGAAAGCAAGAAATCACCCCCCGGGGGGATAGCCACGCTGCAATCCCTTCTCCTCCATTCTCTCGTGAGTTTAAGCCAGCAGGTCCAGGACTCAAACCACGGTTGACTATGTGGGAGTTCAGCCACATAGCCATTATGCTAACTGCTGGCCCCTATTTCATCCTTTCTTATGTGATCTTGGCCCAATTATCTAATCTCCTGTGTCTCAGTTTCTCTGCCCAGAATATGGGGAGAAGAGCAGTTTCAGGGATGACATGAGTTCATGCATGTTAAACAGAGCAGTGCCTTACACATCTGTGTAATTGCTAGCTTTGTCTCCTTGTTCTTCACGATCATCTCATTCTTTCAGTCAGCATACACTCACTGTGCATAGTGCTAATCATTATTCCAGGAGCTGGAGTTGCTGTAAACAAAATCCTGCCTCTGCCCTTGTAGAATTTCCAGTCTAGGAGAGACAATAGTCAAGTAAATATGTATTGAATAGCACGGCAGATGGCCCAAAGTGTTTGTTACAAGTGCTACAGAGCGAATGAGAAGGGATTGGTGAGGCAGAGCTTGGAAGTGGCAGACAGGGTACTTTTTTACATAGCATGGGCTCTCTCGCATTTGAACAGAGACCTTTAGAGCTACCCATGTTGTATCTGACAGAAGAGTCCTCTGGGTAGGTGCGCAAGGTCCCCGGTTGCGAGCCTGATGGGTGCGTCTGACAAACAGCAGCTAGGCCAGGGTGACTGGGGCAGAGCGGGAAGAGGACATGTGGAGGGAGCAAGGAGTAGGGGAGGGCTGTCACAGATTTCACAGGGCCCTGTAGTCCTTTGCAAGAACTTTGACTTTTACTCTGAGCAAAACAGGAAGCCATTTAAGTTACAAGCAGTCAAATAATGTCGTATGACTCTGATTTTAAACGGATCACTCACACTTGGGTGTTGAGTTTAAACGGCAAAAGAACAAAAGTGGAAGCAGGTAATCAGGCAAAAGGGGATGACAGTGATATTGACCGGGGTGATAGCAATGCAGTTGTTCTGAAATTATTTTATTCTTGCCCTTTAAATGCTAATTTTTAAAAAATTATTTGCTTTAAGACCCCACAAATATGCCCATCACTCTCTCCAGGGGCCTCTGCAGCAATTAACTCCATAAAACCCAAGGCAGATGTTTGTTAGGTGGAAACACTGAGGCAGTCAAGTGGAACCAGATGCCCCCAAATCTTGACTGCTACAAAAAGCCTGACCTGTCTTGAGTTTCTATTTCCTGGCTGAATGATTCAAGTCTCCAGGGTTATTGGCCCAATGAATTTCATAAGCATTTCATCACTCGAAAAAAATTAAATTAAGAAACAAGGTTATGTAAATGAAGGTTCCAGCTGTTGACATTTCCAGATGGACCCGTTGTTTTCATGACTTCTGCTGCAATCCTGATTCTTTTCTCTTGTTGCTCTTAGTTCCTATATAAAAAGATTCAGAAAAATTAATCATGTATAAGAAATACTTAAGTTACCTAATGAGATTTTTCTTTTTCTTTTTCTTTTTTTAGAGGTTTTTGCTATAGGGCGCATGCGTGTGCCAGAAAGACAGAGCCAGAGGTAGAGAGACAGAAAGCGAGAAATCACTCCCTGCCCCCCAGGGGAGATGGTGCCACAATCCCTTCTCCTCCATTCTCCTCTTGGGATCTTGGGCATGCACACACACCTACCTGGCTTGAGTTTGAGCCACTGGGTCCGGACCTCGAACCGTGGTTGATTACATGGGAGTCCAGCAAGGTAGCCATTACACCATCTGCTGGTCCCCCTAATGAGATTTTTCTAAAGGAGGTATTTTTTAAAACAACTTTAAAATGTTTGCTGGATATACCTCCAGTGAAGGCTTTACTTAACACATAGTAAAACTCATGAGCTGCCAGCTAGACGAAAGGAAGAAACAAGGGGAAGTCTGTAGGAATCTGGCCTTTCGACCATTGTCTTAGGAGAGTTTAGAAGTGCCTAGTATAGGGACCTTTGGATTCAAATTCTAAAGCTTTCCTAATTACCAGCAGGGTTTTCTTCATTTTTTTAAAGATATGAAATCTCTTAACACATGCTAATGGATTTATTTTTTGTTGTGAGGATTAAAGGGAAATGTTCAGAGATCTTGCAGGTTCTTAAGTCTGCGCCTAACTTGATAACCCTGTGACGTGAGTTAGACATCCAGAAATTTATTTTCCTGTCTCAGAAGAGTTCATGTGTGAAGTAAAAGAGCAATAGCCTAAAGATTATTTCCAGAAGTAAATCTTGCTTTCTGGTTCTGTTCAAGTCACTTTACCTCTGTGTTGAGTCTTCTATAGAAAGA
Source organism: Tupaia belangeri chinensis (assembly GCF_000334495.1). NCBI lineage: Eukaryota > Metazoa > Chordata > Mammalia > Scandentia > Tupaiidae > Tupaia > Tupaia belangeri. The sequence goes on along the minus strand of NW_006160183.1, from coordinate 5,190,852 downwards.
GTTTAGGTTTCTGATTCAATATTTGATATTCAATGCTATGATTTGTTACTTTGTCTTTAGTCCACAAAGTACTTCCTTTAAGAGTCAGTGAATGGAGCAGCCAGCAGGTGACATGGTGGTTAAGATGCTGGACACCCCCACATGGCCAACTGCAGTTCGAGTCCTGGACCTGGTGGTTTATTTTCTCCTTTTCCCTTTCTTTCTGTCTCTCTCTGGTCAAATTAAAGTAAATAAATGAATAAAAAAATTAAGTTAACAATTATTTTTAAAAAGTCAATGAATAGAATTACTGGTGAAAGTTATAAGATAGTGCCTAAAGCATGGGTTTGTTTTGTTTTTTAGAATTAAAAAAAGAAACTTATTTACTGTTATTACTATTATTTTAAATTTTGACTAGAGAGCAAGAGAGAGATTGAGAGAGAGAGAAAGCAAGCCACCAGGTCCGGGACTCAAACTGCAGTAGCCCATGTGGGAGTCCAGCACTTTAATCACTATACCACCTGCTGTCCCAGAAGTGGTCACAGTTTCTGGTCCTGACTTTGTCACTGAGCTAAGAGATCCTGGATGAATTCATTAATACTGCTTGTTTTGCTTTTTTTAAAGAAAGATATTTGCCAAGTTTAAATGAGATACTGGAGCTAGAATGCTCAGTGTAGTCTCTAGCACACACACACAGCTCCCCACTATGATCACTATTTAAAAATTATATTTCAGCCATTAGTGAAAAAAGTCATTATATTTCGGACCAGCAGATGGTGTACTGGTAACATTGCTGGACTCCCACGTAATCAATTGCTGTTCAAGTCCTGGACCTGAAAGCTTAAAACTCACATTGTGTGGGGAAGCAGCAGTTAGCGTAATGGCTATGTCACTGGACTCCCACGTAGTCGAACGCGGTTTGCGTCCCGGACCCCATGCCTTAAAACTCACCCCGGGTGCGTGTGCGTGCGTGCCCAAGATCCCGAGAGGAGAATGGAGGAGAAGGGATTGCGGCGTGACCATCCCCCCTGGGGGGTGATTTCTTGCTTTCTGTCTCTCTCTCTCTGTCTTTCTGGTGAGCGCACGCGCCCTATAGAGAAAAAAGCTCTCAAAAAAACAAACAAACAAACAAAAACCAAAACAAAACAAAACAAAACCCTCACATTGTGTGCGTATGCTTGTGTGCTCAAAATCCCGAAAGGAGAATTGAGAAGAAGGAATTATGGCATGACCATCTCCCCTGGTGATTCCTCACTTTCTGTCTCTCTGTCTCTCTGGAAAGTGTATATGCCCTATAGCAAAAATCTCTCAAAAAAAGTAAAGAAAAAAAGAGAAGTCATTATATTCATTCATTTATTCATTAAATAATTGTTGAGTTGCATGCCTGGCATGATTCCAGAATACAGCAGTGGATAACCCCATCAAGTCCATTTGATCATATACTTAAACAAATCAATGGATCTGTAACAGCTTTCAGGTGGTAATAAACGCTATGAAGATGAAAGCAAGCAGGATGACTGGGTTGTACAGTATCTGAGAGTGTGTGTGAGGTGGAGGATAGAAGGCTATATATTTTACTTAGGCTCTTTGGGAAGCCTCCCTGATAAGGTGGTATTAGAGCAGAAGGGTAATACAAGAGAGACATATGGCTCTCTGGGGGAAGAACTTTCCAGACAGAAGAAACAGAAAGTACAGATGCAGTGGCCCAGAGGAAGAAATGTATAAACAGTCAGGACTAGCAGATGATGTAATGGTTACATCGCTAGACTCCCACATAGTCAACCATGGTTCAAGTCCTGGACCCGGTGACTTAAAACTCACGCCAGGCACATGTACGTGCATGCACAAGAACCCAAGAGGATAATGGAGGAGAAGGGATTGCAGTGAGGCCATCCCCCCTGGGAGGAATGATTTCTCGCTTTCTGTCTCTCTGTCTCCCTCTGTCTCTCTGGTGAGAAGATGCTCCCTATAGCAAAAATCTCTCTCTAAAATTTTATTTTTTTATTTTTTTATGTATGTGTAGTCAGCAGTAGGGATACATCTGAGAAATATGTCGTCAGATGATTTCGTCATTGTGTGACTATCGCAGAGTGTACTAACACAAATGTAGATGGCATAACCTACTACATGCTTAGGCTATATGGTGTATAAAACCTTATGGAACCAGAGTCAGCAAGTGGTGTGGTGGTTAGGGGTGCTGGACTCTCACATGGCCAACCATAGTTCAAGTCCTGGACCTGGTCCCTTGCTTGCTATCTCTCTCTCTCTCACTGTCTGTCTCTGGTCAAAATTGAAAAATAATGATAATAAATAAATAATTCTTTTAAAAAAGGAAATTAAAAAAAGAACCTTATGGGACCATTGTCGTATATGTTGTCTGTCTTTGACCAAATGTTCTTACACAGTACGTGACTGTATTTACCTGGAGAGAGGGACAAGACTGGCTAGAACAGAGTGAGGAAAAGAACACACCAAAGCTAAGGTAGAGGGAAAGCCAGACCATAGGGCCTGATCGGTCATGGAAAGTTTTGGATTTTCTTATCAATAAAGGAAGAAACCAGGCTAATTTTTTTGGTCTCTGATTTGTTTGTTTTTCAGTTTTGTTATAGGGCATGTGTGCTTGCCAGAGAGAGAGAGACAGGGGAGGGGAGTGAGAAATCATACCCCTGGGGTGGGGGTGGGGAGGATGGCCACACCTCAAACCCTTCTCCTCCAGTATCCCCTCAGGATTTAGGACACTCGTGCACACATTTCTGGCTTGATTTTCAAGCTGCCAGATCTGGGGCTTGAATATGGTCGGCCATGTGGAAATCTAGCACCTTATCCACCACACCACCTGCTGGCCCTCAATTCTGGATATATTTTAAAGAACGAGTAGAGAAGATGGTGCTTTAGAAGTGGCACCGAAGACTGCTACTACTCACACGGCATCTTTGTACGAGTTAGACAAAGGATACGGGTAGCTGCTTTCTAGCTGATGCCTGAAAACCTAATGATCCCTATGTGTGGGTGAGCAATATGTCCCTTTCTCTCAGCACACACATCCCTTGAAATGTGAGTGAGGGCTATTTTTCAGCACCTGCTTGCCCTTATTCAGGGCTCCAGCCCAGGCTTAAGAGGAAGGAAAATGAGGATGGTGCCAGGATTCAGGCCTGAGAACTAGCAGAACAAAGTTCTCATTTACTGAGATGGGAAGGCTACAGATGCAGCCCGTTGTAGGAGGGAAATTAAGAATTCAGTTCGAGATGTCTCCTAGACATTCAAGTGGAAATACCAATAAGGAGCTAGATATATAAAGTAATGGGAGAAGCTAGGACTGGGATATAAATTTGGGATTCATCAGCATGAGTTATTATACACATGTTATATATAATACATATGTTTAGTACATAATGCAATTACCAATTAACAAAAATAATAGAATGAGAAAGTTTCTTCAAAATATCTCTCGGGCCAACAAGTGGCTTGGAGGTTAGGATGGCTGGGTCCTTCATGGTCAACTGCACAGTTCAAGTCCCAGGTCTGCTGGCTTGAAATCACACTGGGCACATGTGTGTATACCTCAAATCCCAAGAGAAGGGAGGAAAAGGGATTGCAGTGTGGCCATCCCACCTGGAGATGATTTCTCACTTTCCCTCTCTCTGTCTCTCTCTCTCTTTCCAACATGCTCTGTGACAAAAAAATACATACATATTTTGGAGAGGTTTTTGCTATAGGGCACATGCGCTCGCCAGAAAGACAAAGAGAGACAGAGAGACAGAAAGTGAGAAATCATCCCCCGGGGGGATGGCCACACCCCAATCCCTTCTCCTCCATGTTTCTCTCAGGATCTTGGGCATGCACGCACACGCACCCGGCGTGAGTTTAAGCCACCAGATCCAGAACTAGAACCACAGTCGACTACATGGGAGTCCAGTGACATAGCCATTACGCCAGCTGCTGGTCCCTAAAAAAAAAAAAAAATTTTAATTAAAAAAATGAATCTCTCAGGACCAGCAGATGGCATATCACTGGTAGTTCTTTTGTATTCTTCTAAAAGTTCACTATAAATGTCGGGACCAGCAGTTAGCGTAATGGCTATGTCGCTGGATTTCCATGTAGTT
>NW_006160183.1:5181599-5186616 GCF_000334495.1 Tupaia belangeri chinensis | reverse complement strand
TCTCTGTCTGTCTGGCGAGTGCAGGCGCCTTATAGCAAAAACCTCTCCAAAAAAAAAAAAAATTCACTATGAATGTAGAAGTAGGCATAATATTTTTTAAGAATTATTTATTTATTATTATTATTTTAAATTTCAATGAGAGAGAGAGAGAACAAGCTGCCAGGTCCAGGACTCGAACTGCTGTCCATGTGGGAGTCCAGCACCCCTAACCACCACGCCACCTGCTGGCCCTGCATTTACTTTTTATATAAATGAGATCATGTTATGTGTAATGTCTGCAACTTAGTTCTTTTTCCTAAAAAGTTTTGATCATTTTGTTAAAGCACCCTCCACAAATGTCACACTAATCTATGCTCCCACCAACAGAGTGTAAGATTGCTTTTTTCCTGGTGTTTTAACGAACACCGGGCATGACCAAACTTTTTAATCATTGCTAGTCTGGTAGGTGAAAAATAGTATTTTTAAATTTACATATTTTTTCATATTTTTATTGGCCTTTTATATTAGTTTTCTCTCAGCTGCCTTGTCATGACATGCCCTTTGCATATTTTCCTAGTTTTTAAAATGGATTCTAAGAGCTTTTTGTGTATTTAGGAAATTAATCCTTTGTGTGGGTCAGGCAGTTTTTCAAATACACTGTGCCTTGAGTAATATCTGCAGTTGAAAGATAAAAAGTGCGAGTGCCATAAGAAAGGGCCGTGGCTGCTGAAGACACTGGGACCGCGTCTCCTGTTTCTTTACTTCCCTCCCTCAGCTGTCCTCTCCCAGATAACCTTCCCCGCTTTCTCTCGCTCTCTTTTTTATTCTTTAGGTTTTTGCTATAGGGCACATGCACTCACCAGAGAGAGACAGACGGTGAGAGGGAAAGTGAAAAATTACCCCCCAGGGGGGACAGCCATACCACAGGCCCTTCTCCATTCTCCTCGCGGGATTTTGGCATGCACACACATACACCTGGCATCATTTTCAAGCCACTGGGTCCAGGACTTACCCCACAGTCAGCCATATGGGAGTCCAGCCTCCTTAACCAGCACACCACCTGCTGCCCCCATCTTCTCTCTTATTTTTAGTATTGTTTGCCTTTGTGTGTATGTGTGTGGGGAGGTAATGTGTGCATATGTGTATGTGTTTATATGTGTATATATGTATATATGTGTATATATATATTCACACACACACACATATACACACACATTTTTTACCTTATAGACTCAATAAAAAGTTATCTTCTGGACTTTTCTTTTTAATTTTTAGTAGTATTAGTATTTAATTAGTATTTAATTTTAATTTTTAGTAGTATTTAGTAGGAGTAACTTCTTAATCCTGACATAGTAAAGGACCTCATGGTGCATCTGAACTTGGTTCTGGAACATGGGCTTTATTTTCCTCATTGTTTCTGTGCTTTTATTGCTATCAATGGAAAGAGAGCACCGTCAACTACATGCAAGATGATATGCAAAGTCTGTACAATGTTATCTCTATTCACCTACAGAGCAACTCTGGGAAGCAGTTCTTATTGCTCTCATTTTATAGGGCAAAAAAGAACTCTTAATAAAATTAAGAAACTCACCCAAGGTCACAAGGTTAGAAGTTTCTGGGTTATGGGAAAGGTCATGATGCATCTCTGAATAGAACATACATGACTTTTTTAACAACCCAGGAGTAAACCGTTGGGCTGTAATGGAGGTCTGTATGCCTCTGTTGGATCCCAAAGCCCACTGCGCTTTTCTTAATTTTTTTGCCTCCAGGTTTTCGAACAAAAAAGTCTTCTGGAAAATAATTCTGCTTATATTGGTAGGTGTAGGGCTGAACTGACAGCTATAAGTATATACTAATGCTTTCAGCTATGAGTCTGTATTAGATTATTAGATCAATACATATAAATATTAAAATGCAGTGCCAGCAGATGGCACAGCAGTTACATTGCTGGACTCCCTCATGGCTAATCGTAGTTCGCATCCTGGACTGGGTAGCTTGAAAATCATGCTGGGCACGTGTGCACACGTGTCCAAGATCCTAGGAGGAGAATGGAGAAAAAGGGATTGCAGTGAGGCTGTCCCCTCAAGGGTGATTTCTTACTTTCTCTCTCACTATCTCTGTCTCTCTCACTCTGTCAAGCACACACATCCTGAGACGAAAACCTCTAAAACCATATATATATACATATATACACATACACACACACACATACACACACACACACACACACACACATTAATGCACTTAGTGCTGTTGGAATGAATTATTGAATAAACAATAAAGAACATGAAGAAATTTTATGTAACTGTGAGGCTTGTGCCTTTTGGTTTTTCAGTTTAACTCTCCAGTTTGCCTGTGTTTCCGTAACTATCTCAGAAGTTTATCTGAGGTTCTTTTCAGAGAGGCCTCTGTCTGTGACCTGGGCGGCTCAGCCCTCTTGTGAGTCGTGGTGGGGTTCAAGGTGAGCGTGCACGTGAGCCATCATCTTCTTCTCTGCAGGCCTACAATGGGCACCATCAAGCTTTGGAAGTCCTGCTGCAGTCACTGGTGGACCTGGACATCAGGGACGAGAAAGGCCGAACTGCTCTGGATCTGGCTGCCTTTAAGGGACACACGGAATGTGTAGAAGCACTCATCAATCAGGGTGCATCCATCTTTGTGAAAGACAATGTAACCAAAAGAACCCCACTTCATGCCTCAGGTAGGTCTTTCGGCAGTCTGATTGGCCTAGTTTTGAAGAAAAGAATAATAGTATCTTCTTTCATCCCAATGTTTAAATATCAATGTTCTTTTTGTATCATATATTCCTACACATTTCCAAAATGCTTTTGGCCCTGCTATCCCCTTGGAAAAGACAAGTGTTCTCTGGACAGGCAGCCTCTGATCTTCCTAATTCAAAATAGAGTTTGGGCTTTTGGCCAAAGGCTCCTACTGAATTTTCTGAACAAAGGGCAAGGTATACTGCGATCTTCGGAATAAGTTACACATCAAGATCAAACAGCAGTTTCAAGCATAAAATTAATGATATTTCAGGGCTGTTTCATTTCAGGACAGACAGTGGTCTAATCAGCACATCATTCTGTCAGCCTAAATGGTGCTTCTTAGCTTTTGCTCTGGTTCTTGATGCATGATGCACCTAAAAAGACACCTCAGAACATTTCTAGATATACATGCAGATATGAAGGTAATGTGGAAGTGTCTAACTCAGCTAAGGTATAAATACTTTTGGGCTCAGGAAATCCAATGACATCAGCCTTTGATGGGGGTAGTAGATATCATCTTAAAAGAGAAATAACTGTCTTACAAAGTGAAATAATGGATATACTGAGAAAGGTGCAGAGATAGTTTTCCAAAGATCCAATGATTTTTGTTACTTCAGAAAATTTTCTTTGAATGGTACACCTTGTAGAAATAATTCCATCTACATCTCTGAACTTCAAAGGCACTGAAGAAACACAATAGGGAGATTGAAAAGCCTGGCTGTTGCAAATTACCTGGAAATTATTTTTCTGGAAAAATTGTAGCCATGAAGTCAGTGACATCGGGTTGAAATACATATTCTTATTTCTACCATCCTAGTCATTTTTCTCCCTAGCATTCTTGGTATTACGAAGTTCAAATTTTATTTTCCTTTTAAAAGCTAAATTGCCTGTTATTAAGGCAAGCATCCTACCTTAGTCATCTTGTAGTTTCTGACCATTACAAAGGGCCTATTTGGTTGTGGAAAATCACCCTGGTAAACAGGTAAAAACAATGAAAAACAATCCTTGTCATTCATGTGCCACTGGGATATAGGTTGTGGTCCAATGGAGCCCCCTAGTGTTCAAGAAGTTCACTCCATTTGGATTTCCTTCATGTCATTCATTAAAAAGACATGGGCTGTCATTTGACTCTCTTCACAAAATGTCTGCCTTGTGGAGGCTTTAGCCTGTACTTTGAGGACTGCCTTACCCAGCATCTTTTTTCACTCACTTGTCATGCCAATCCTTTTGTGTCACGTCCTTGGAGTACTGTGAGGAGCAGGAGCCAGGTTAGAGGTTTGGCACAGAGAATTGCAGTGACAGTTGTGGTCTTTGAGCAGCATGAAAAATGGCTGTCACTCATAGCCAGGGAGAGGCTCAGCTAGCCTGAGAAAAGCTGGACTTGCAGGCACAACTATAAAGATGTCCGCATCTTTTTGCTAGAAGGCAACTGGGGGGGAAATGTAGCATGTGGAAAGCAAGAACTTAAGTTTGACTACAGTTTGACAACAGGAGATGCTTTAATTTACCCAAAGACTAAATTCAAACAGCTGCTGTACCAAAAAAAAAAAAAAAAGCACAACTATAGAAATTGTTTGCTGTTTAACACAGTGCTAGAAACTTAGATCAATTTTTCTTTCATATATTTAGCCCAAAATAAAAAATTCTGCAACTGTTAGGATTATGAATATTTAAAGAATATCAAATTGATACAGAAGGAGGAAGCAGTCAAAATACACTCTCCCACCACCTTCATGAACCCATGTTTCTGCTTTCGCTGTTAGTTCTTTCCTAATCATTTCCTTTTAGGCATACATTAATCTCCTTGCATTTTTACCCGTGGTAAAAAAAACTGAGTATAATTTTTAAAAACAAGCTAGCAATCCCTCCCTAACACACACACAATTTATTACCTGTACTCTAACCCACAAAATTTCCTCCTGAGACACATAAACAGTGTGGCTGGAAATGCAGGCATTATTCCTGTAGTTCCTGGGAGTGGTGCTGAAGAACGTGAGCTCATTCTGATAGGTATTGTCCTGGAAAATGCGGCCTTGTTAAATTAGCATTCTCTCCTGACTGGCAAGCAACAAAAAGGACAGTAAAACATAGCTCTTAGAAGAGGCTTTCCAAGCCCGACATAGCTGCTATATTCTCTTTCCTCACGTCTGTAAGGTGGCAAATGCAGCTATTTCATGTCGTTCTCATTGTTCAGCGAGGAGAAAAGGTCACGTTTGGAATTTTAACCGGATTTGCTCTCATTTTACTCCCCCAGTGGAAAACCCTGTGTATCGTGT
>NW_006160183.1:5181177-5181533 GCF_000334495.1 Tupaia belangeri chinensis | reverse complement strand
CGGGCCGCTCCCCAGTCCCCGTGGTACCTTCACCTCCCCGAAAAAAGCATCTCTCCCGGTGCACACAGGGCACGTCCCTGAACTCCAGCACCAGCGGGTCAAAGCCCACCAGATCGCACAGCACTTCCTGTGCACTGTCGGGCCCTCCCGGGTCGGCTGGGCAAGGCTGGGCAGGGTGTCCCGCCCCTGCCGGGGGCTCAGAGGGCGCTGGGTCCGAGCTCGGCGAGAGCAGGGAGGAGGAGGCAGCGGGAGCGCTGTCCGCAGTGAGCTAGAGTGACTGGAAGGGCGGGCAAAGACAAGGGCTGACCTGAGTTATCTGGGGCCCAGGAGAGGCGTCCTCCAGCCGCAGAGGCTGG